>NC_061119.1:210321576-210404205 GCF_002878395.1 Capsicum annuum | reverse complement strand
ACTATTTTGATGATTAAATTGTATAACCGAGAGGAGTGCATTTAATTTTTCAAGTTTAGCAATAAAACATAAATATAATCGGGAGAGGTATTTATACATTTTTGAGAAAAAGAAATAGAGGAATAAAGAGTTTAATTATAGAAATATTGAGTGAAGTCAAAATCCCAACACCTTAAACATATTTGAATATATATATATATATATATATATATATATTTGTTTTCTACCATTTGTTTTTTAGTTAATTCACCATTCAACTATTTCTGATTTTCTCAAATAGTAATTAAAACAAGAAACATCCGTAGAATAGATAAAACCAATCTCTGTGGGTTCAACATCTTTCTATACTATTATTTGATAGAGGCGAGTAAAAAAATATATATATGCCATTGACTCGTCAAGAACCCTTGGACTTATTAATTTGATAATCTCGCATATTCTCCGGTAAGAATTTAGTTGTGACTTATGGATAAACTTCGGACTATCAATTTTTTGGTAACCTTGCACACTATCTGGTTAGGATGTTGTTGCGGCTTACGGATGACCTATGGGCTATCAACTCAGAGGTAATCTTGCACACTATCTTATTTCAAATAATATGACTTATAGATGATCCTCAAATTGTCAATTTCAAGGAAATCTCATATATCGTTGGCTTCTAGATACCGACTTAAAGACATCCCTTTGAATCATGTACTTTTGATGTATTCAGATGCTGATTCATAAAATAATAAGATATCTTCGACGCCAGCGTATGCTATCTCGCGTGTCGATAGTTATTAGATGTTGATGATATCCTCGACGCCAGCATATGCTATCTCGCATGCCAACAGATATTATATGCTGATGATATCCTCGACGCCAGTGAATGCTATCTCACGTGTCAACAGATATTAAATACAATGGCCCTCTCAGGAATGAAATGAGATGAAATAGACCTCTTGGCAATGGCATGAAATAACCTTCTCGAAAATAAGATGATATAAAATGGCCCTCTTGGCAATGGCATGAAATGGCCCTCTCAGTAATTAGATGATATGAAATGGCCCTCTTGGCAATAGCGTAAAATGGACCTCTCGGCAATGAGATGATATGAAATGGCCCTTAGAAATGGCATAAAATGACCCTCTCAGCGATGAGATGATATGAAATAGCCCTCTCGATAATGACATAAAATGGCCCTCTTGGCAATGACATAAAATAGCCCTCTTAGCAATGGCATGAAATAGACCTCTTGGCAATGGCATGAAATGGCCCTCTTGGCAATGGCATGAAATGTCCCTCTCAAAAATGAGATAATATGAAATGGCCTTCTCGGCAATGACATGAAATGACCCTCTCGGCAAAGCCATGAAATGGCCTTCTTGGCGATGAGATGATATGAAATGACCCTCTTGGCAATTGCTTGAAATGGCCCTCTTGGCAATGGTATGAAATATCCCTCTCGGAAGTGAAATAATATTAAATGGCCCTCTCAGCAATTTTAAAATAGTTTCACCTGAGTCTGTTTGCCTGCATTTTGCTTTCTATATGTACCCGTACTCAAGGTAGACAGTTAGTAGACACAATGTTGCTCTCACTGGCGACCACACTCAAGCTTCATGATAGTTTAATAACAAATACAGAACATCATAATTTGAATGACTTATTATGCTATTAATCTTCTCTTTCTGAAAAAATGAATAGACAGCAGATCCACCGAACACAAGTAAATGGGGTAAAACCCTTGTTTGGCATTACTCAAATACCGTTGCTTCATTTTAAGGAGAATTTTGAGGATGAATTTCTGCTCTTCCTCCTGTTGAGTGATCCTTTTGATTGTCGTATTTATTGTCCCGACTCCTTTAAATGCACCCGAAAACATCGCACTTGAGTATTACATGCTTTGGTGTGGCTCGCAACTCACTTGGGGATTTTTTAAAAAAAGATTTCCATTTCTAATAGATGCCTAGGCAATAACTAATTAAAAGATTTGTATATATATTTTTAAAGTAGTCTTAATCTTTAGAAAATAGTTTCAAAAACTTCTGTAAAAGCTTTAGAAAATCTCTGTCAGTCATGTCATGTACAAGTTCGATGAACGTTTTTCTCTTATCTCTGACTATGTTTGACATTTGATGGAGAATTGCTAGGGACTCAGGATTGTTGGGGCTCTCTGTCAGAAGTCCTATCATAGACAGAGATTTAGTCTATCTAGACTTTGTCGCAGTTGGTGATTTTCAAAACTTGACTTTGACCTCTAATGCTGAGGGTTTTGAAATATATTCCAATATATTATTGGAAATTTTGAGGACCTACTCAAAATTTTTGCCCCAGTTTAAAGCTTCTTGAGACGATCTCAATGCGATAGGATTCGAAGTCATTGTTAGTCTTCGTTCTCTTTGTTTTTGAAAGATGATCTTCTTTTAGTGAATTTTTGAGATTCCTTCTCAAAAATTCTGCCCCAGTTTCCATTTCCTGGAGTTACTTTACTGAGCCGTTGGGGCACCTACGTATCCCATTGAAGCAGGAATCAGATCAAACGTAGTTCAAGACTACGCTAAGGACATATAGTAAATTATAGTGGGTTGACCAAAGCTGACATAGGCCGCCTACGTATCCCTTTCTTGGGAATTCAGGTCATTACGTAGTTTATACATAAAACAAAAGGAATTCTAGGAAATTACACATCGTAAAACAAATATTATCATAAAGGAGATTACAAATAAACCAAGGAAACAGAACTAAAACATCATTCAAACATAGTATCTCTTTACTGCATTAGAATTGTGTGTGCTTGCTAAGTGATCACTAACACTTGTCTCTTTGATTTCATCATGATCGCCTAAGTTGACTACTTCAGTTTCATCCAAGTTGGGCTTCTCTCAGTTTTTTTTCAAATTCCTCTATATTTTCCACTAACTTCTCCTCATTACCTTCTTTCTATTCCTCATCATTCCCTTTGCTTAGTTCGTCTAACCCTTAACATACTATGCCATTGGCAGGCTTTAAATTATTACTACTGAAACAAACCAAATTAGATCATATTTCAAAATAAATTCTTAAATAAGGGGAGACTTTTTGCGAAAATAAATAAGAACTATGGCTCATGACTCGAGCAAATGCGGGCCGATGCCTTTTTGAAAGCAGTAAAACATGAAAAGAAAATTTAAGACATAAAAGGATGGATCATGGGGCCTCCTCTGGATCATCACTGATTTTTAAAAATACTAGTAATTGCCCTTTCATCTATCACGATGGGCGATGAGTTATGAATGGAGAGGAGGTCCAGTTTTGCAACGACTTTCCTGGTGCAACCTTCCTCACCCCACCAAAATTCAGGAAATCCTTAGGTATGACATTGCATCCCATGAACATATTTTCCATCCCATCCCCAATACCATTACCCTATGACATTTCGTGCATAAGAAATGACTGGCACAGGAGTGGCAATGGTTTGGACAGAGTCATCTTTGACTTACCTTCAATATCATCTTCCTTTATTGGCTGATACCTTATCCCACACTTAGATGCTTTTCCTAGGACCATAATGGGCTTAATAATTCTTTCCAAATTCGTACTCAAGGCAGCCACGACTTTCTCTATCTTTTTCACTCCTTCTGTCTTTTTGGAATTTTGTGAATCCACCTTAGTAAAAGTCTTCCTAAATACCCATTCGCCTATTATTTCGATCATGCTAACTGTGTCTCCTCCGTGATTAGGAAATGGATTACTAGTGACATTTGGTGTCGACGCTTGAAGAGTGATGATCTTCTAATAAATCAAGTCTTGGTTCTTGTGTTTCAGATTGATGCAATCTTCAGTATTATGCCCTGGTGCTCCTGAATGATAAGAATAGACTTAATCGACCTGAAAGAATCAGAAATTAAGATTGGTAGGCTTTGGTAGAATAGGATGTAAATAACCATCTTTCATCAATATTTCGAAGAGCTGGGTACGACTTTCAACCAATGGAGTAAATTTTTTAGGAGGCTTTCTTTTTAGGTTTATACTAAGGGGGGGAGAGAGGGAAGGTTATACTGATTTTAATTAGCAGGAGGAGGTACTTGATGATAGTTTGGAGGTGCTTGGACATTTATTTAATTGTCTAGAAGAGTAGCTTGAATATGAGACTGATAATTTAGCTGCGGAATTTGGCACTGGGGTAAAATATTTGGAAATGGAGCTTGATATTGGGGTTGGGCGTAGAATACAGCTGAAAATTTGGTGACGGTGAAGAGGAAAAAAATATTTCTAGGCTTGAATTTCCTCTTCAAGTTATCAATGAAATTAGTAGAGACCATAGTCACATCTTCTCTTTTCTTCTTTGGAAACATGGAAGACCCAGATGATGTTGGAGTTTTGACAATCTTTCCTGTTCGAATGCCTTCTTCTAGCGATTCCCTAATTTTTACCAAATCTGCGAAAGTTGCCCTAACCATAGATACCATCCTAGTATAATATTCTCCCTCTTGAGTGGGAAAGAACACAGACACCATCTCTTCCTCAGACATAGGAGGTTATACTTTGGTAGCTTTTTTACTCCAACTGGAGGCATAGTCTCGAAAATACTCATCATTTTTTTGCTTGAACCGGTCTAATGAATATCGGCCAGGGACTATTTTAATGTTGAATGCAAACCTATCAAGGAACCTTTTAGCCAATGCCCTCCAACTAGTCCATTTTTTCAGTTCTTGAGATGTGAACCAATCTAAGACTTCGCCGCGTAATCTTTGGCTGAATAAGCACATCAATAATGCCTCATTTTTTCCTACTCCCACCATTTGATCACAATAGCTTCTCAAATGGGCCATTGGAGTTCCAGTACCGTCGAACATTTAAAATTTAGGGACCTTGTATCCTTATGGTAGATCTACTCTAAGATGAACACATAGATCATCGTAACCTAGACCATCATTGTCCCTCACCTTATGAGATTCCTTGATCCTCAAAAACTCTTTATTTAGAGCCAATAACTTCATTTCATGCTCGACCCTTCACTATTTTTCCTTCTCTTTGTAATGGTCTATATCGAGATTAGGAAGGGAATTGTAGATGTTAGGAGATATGATGACATGAAGAGGATTTGGAAGAGTAGCTTGGTTTTGAGGATGAAATAAAGTTGGTTGGTATGCAGGGAGGACTTTTTGGAAATTGGAAAAGTTTTGTGGAATTTGAGAGTAGTTTGGTGGGATCTGAGGATTTTGCAAATTTGGAAATGAATTTTGTGGATTTGGTGATAGATTTGGTAGACTCAGGGATGGATTTTTTAGATTTAGGAGCAAATTTTGTAGATTTGGGAGTGGGTTTTGTGTGTTTGAAAGCAGGTTCTTGGGATTTGGGAATAAATTTTATGGATTTGGAGACGGATTTTGTGGGGTTAGGGATGAATTTTGTGGATGGTAAGCATCTGGGTTATTTTCTTGATTGGTGTTTTGGACTAGTTGAGGAGCAGAAATGAATAATATGTTATTTGGATGGTCCCCGAGAATAGGCGTACTGAGGGGAAGGATTTGGAGTGGAGTCCCGCGTCCTCTTAGAGGGGGAGCACTGACAGTGATGGCCAGGTTAGCCAAATCTCGAGTACGATTCATCTCCTCTTGAAGCATTTCCAATTTTCTCGTGATTTTAGCAATCATCTCGCTTTGTTCCTCTATTACATTGTCCCTGATGGTCAATGGATTTTCTTCATCACTCCTAGTCACGCTTGAATGATGATTAGGGGATGGGATCTTATACACTTTTGACCGAGTAAAGTAAGGATGTTCTGCCAGCTTATTTCAATATAGAGTAGTTTTCTATTACCTGTAAAGTAAATAACTCAAAGACAGATGTGTTAGTTTCCATATGTGATAAGTAATGCAAGATATTTGACAAGAAGTAACCACATAGAGTTGTTGGTGCCATACACAAACTGATCCACGGGAGCATAGTGGATAAATTTGTCTTTAACTCAAAAAAAATACATAAACACATAAAACAATTATATCATATAAACATTATAATAACGCGCATCCTAACTGGGGTGACCCTTTTAAGCCAATGGTTTGGGCCTAAAGGATTTTGAAGAAAATATATGCCCTTTTTAAAGACAGACCATTATCCCCCAAACTTTCATAGATCTGTAAAAGGACATAAATGCCTACAAAATATAACAAAAGAGGGATTCAATCGTTAGGGAAAGGAAAAAAGATAACATGAGAAAAAGAACAATGTCCCGCACAGGGGATAGGAAATACTAGTTCCTGAATGCTCTTCTATCAGCCTCCGCCCTCTTAGATTTGTCCACTTCTTGTCATTGGCAACATCTGTTGATGATCAAGATATTTTCCTATAACTGTGCTTTAGATGCAACTATCCAAATTGATCAATTTCTTGCTTGGTTTGCTTCAATTCCTCCCTCACTTGATATATGATATAGGCATCCTTATACAAAAGTAAGCAAATCAAGCTTTCTCCCGACCCCCAAAGGATATTGAATTGGATTAAACAAACATATATTTCTTCAACACATAAATATGATTCGTTTGTAATTGACTCGGGGTCAATATACACAGGGCAAATTTTTTAATAGGCCTAATACCCCCTTGGGTATTGGGTCATCCTAGGATCATGCCTAAAATAGGGTCTTAGTTTCATTCTATCCTAGGTGTCTAGAGTGGGTTTGGACACAGGTTTCCAAGCAGATAAATTGAGTTTGAAAATACGAACAACGTACGATCGCCTAACATGCCGGTAAACTATTGTGTTTCCAACAGTTTATTTAGAATTGAACAATAGGGGCCGAAACATCCACGAAACCCCAAAATAATTAAATAATCAATGCAGAAACATGCCATGAAATGCAATAATTAAATTCTGCAAAAATCAAAATACATTAACACGTAAGCATTTTAAACAGTTAGTCGAAAGATGTAATCAAACATTTGAGTAAAACCTAGTTAAATATCCCCAGTGGACTCACCATTTCTGTTTTGCGAAAATTTTGACTTTTGAAGAGTCGCCACTTAATTTTGAAAAAGAATTAAGAAACCTTTCTACAATACTTTAAACGATCTAAAATAGAAAGAATCATTTAAGTTTCAAATATTCTGAGTAAGCGGTTCCTATTAACGTTTTAGGAGGATTTTAGGCACCTAAAACATCCACAAACTTGCGGTTATCCGGATTGTTTGAAAGTATTTTTTGACTAACTTCAAAAAGATTGATTGTTGAAAAGTGAGTGATTTTAGAAAGCGATTTATGTAAAATAGATTTGGACGACTTAGTAGAGATTTTAAACTAAGTAAAAACAAATGAAAGGCAAATAAATACATAAAAGGGGAAAGGAAGGAGAGAGTAAAGGACTTAGGCCATCAGGCCCAAATCAACAAAACATGTCCTAATCTAGTTGGACTTTCAACCCATTTTTCACCTGTCCTAATCTAAGTATTGGGCCTCTTGACCCACAACCTATCCTAAATTATTTTTTGAACCTTTGGCTAGAGTTTTTGGTTTACCTGTATTAAATACAACTTTGGCTTCGAGGCCCAAATGAATAAATAAGAAAATAAATAAATGAATAAATAAATAAATAAAAGGAAACAATATATAAAAAAAAATGAGACTTTCAAGTCTCTTAGCCGTTTCAAAGATGGGACTTTAACCCATTTTCCTTCTTTCGACTTCTCGTATCCATATGCCACGCCATTATTTTTGGACTTTTTTTCGAAGTTGAATCAGGATCAAAAGGGCCTCAATGTCCCATTTATGAAATGCAAAGGGGAAGAGTCCATTTGGACTCCAAGGTAAATTCATGCAAGGAAAAGATGAAGGAAGATAAGGATTAGGAATTAATTCAACTATAAATAATTTAGAAAAGAATCTTAATCGATACATGAACACTGCAACATAACAACCAATAGTTCAATCAATATCAACATAATATTAATTATATTCAATAGGCAGAAAACCATCTAGATGTAGTGCTTGGAAGAACATCAACACACATTTGGCATTCATCAGTCTAACAACAGTGTCATGAAACCAAAAAAAAAAAGAAAAAATTAAGATAAAGTGAACAAAATTTGGTAGAAGAAATCTCATTAATCTAACACATGTTTAACTGCACCGAGCTTACAAAGCGAGAAAATAATACATAATCTAGTCATTAGCAAACAGTAAAGAACATTTTATCCTAAACTATATCCTTACTCTACTCCCCAAAAAAATAAAAATAAAGAAAAAAGAACTGCTTTCGAGATTTTGTTAAAAAGAGGAGCAATTTCAAATCAAGCATCCCTAATCTCCTTAGTTTTAAGCCGAAGGGAGAGTCATGGTATACCCAACTTCATATTCATGATAGAAAATCCAGAAAAAAAAAAAAAAGATAATGATTCTAAACCAATTGAACAACAATACACAAACAAAAACTTAAAAAAAGCAACAAAAAAAATAAAAAGACAACTCTTCAAATGGAGCTCAATATACGGAAATAGGAATAGTGTAGCAATCTTCACATATCGAGCAAAGAACTGAAATGGATTCAACACTAATTACAGAACTTCAAGAATTTCCCAATAAGGTACTGAAGCACACGACACAGTAACATGATGAACTTCAATTTTCAGTGAATGGAAACCTATGGACTTTTGAGGCTTCTACAACGAACATCCAGAGTGAACATCCAGTATACAAGGGAGAATTAAACTGTTTCTACTCTGAAAAAAAGAAATGATATAGAATCACGAGAAGGAAAATACAAAGTTGAGAAATTTACCTCTTTCGGGGCAGCGAAACGAGACTCGAGCTTTCGTTGGGATCGCAACCACTAAAAAACGATGTCGTTGTTAACTCGAGAAACTCCAACTAGTCAACGATCCTCATGAAAAAAATTACTTTAAGATAAGACTGTGGTTTTCTCAAAAGATCTTTTCAATCCTTCAAGGCTTGCCTCTTTAGCTCACAAAAAGGAGATTTTTATAGAAAGAATTGGACGCTCAAATTTAAGCTCCCACCGATGTGGGAACATCAATTAGGGGGTAATTTTGAGATTTCCAATGGGAAAAAAATTTGAATTCCCGCTCAGTATAGCGTTTCAAAAACAACAATTTATCAAAATTTGGATTCTTCATTTGGAAATTTGATGTGGAGAAACGGAATAATCGCTTAAGCCAATAGAATTCGCCCACAAATATACCAATTCGTCCCGTTATCCCGAGATTTGCAGGGTTAGCCATTGGGGGATGCCACCTAGGCTCATTCTAGAACGTTCTCGAGTCCTCTTCGTTCGAATTCGCGTGGGACGCATGACGAAGACTACAAATGGGTTGGTTGTGAGAATTAGGTTTAGGTTCGCCAGTAAGGGTCGGGTCGCTAGACGGTTCAGAGCAGTCCGATTTGAGATGGTTTTGTCGTTGTTGTCACGATTTGGTTGTTGTTGTAGAAATTTTTTATTTTAAGTTAAACTCAACCAACAATACTTGTACGAGGCTCCATTAACTTTTTGACACATGGATTGTGGGATCGATTTTATTAATTTAAAATTATAAAGGAAAATCAGGAAGAAAGAGAAACTAACATTTGATCAAAAGTTGAAAGTGAAATGTGGGGTCCACAGAAAAATAAATTAAATAACACTAATGTAGTTGAAAGTGGATTGTGGGATCCACAGAAAAATGAATTAAGTAATATTAAAGTTATTGAAAGTGGAGAGGTTAACGTGTATTTGCAATTACAATTTCCAAGCAACATTCAATGGTCTAGACTTTTCCTCTTTCCTTCTTCTTCATCACAACAATTTAATTCTAAACCAAAAAAATTTCTTTGATTTTTTATCTATACACTTTTGTTAAAGATCAAAACTGCATGTTCATATATTGATATTGAACTAATAATTTCTTTAAATATTAATGTTTCAAATATTGGTTAGCAATTTGGGATTCTACTAAGGTTATGAAAAAAGGTTGATTTGTTGAAGATAAAAAAAATTGAAAAATTATTGCCAGAATCTGATTCTTCACTCAAATTTAGCTCACTTACCTCATCTTCATCTGAAACTTCCGTTTATCCTTATTTTCCAGGTATGATTCTTGCTTCATTTTTATAGTTAAATTCTTTCTTTGTGACTCCAGATAAATTAAAAAAAGATAATATGAATGAGTAATAGATTATAGATCTCTACAAATTTTTGTTTGCATGCCATTTCTAGTGTCAAAATAGCAAAAATGCTTATCATATAAATATGTGTAGTGTACATAAAAGTTAGAATCTGCATTAGAGATCTACTAAGTTTCCTTTTCATTGGTACCAATATTTTTCAATGCATTTTTTGAATGCATTAAGTTTTGAGTTAATGATTGGCTGAAATTATTGTATGGATCTCCATATACCTGCATGTTTGATCAATTTTACAAAAAAAAAGTTAAGTTTTTAGATGAATTTTAATATAAAAAAATTATCAAAATTAGTAGATAAATAAAGAAACAAAATAATGATAAAAAATGTTTAATTTAATAAAGAAAAATAACCTCAGAATTTTGTTCCGCGAAACCTTGCATTGAAGTTGATTGCGTTTCGAAATTCGGTGCCATAGCATTCAAAGACTGATATTCATTTGATAATTGTGCTCTATTTTTCAATGTTTTTTGTGATGCTTTTTTTTTCCTTTGCTCACCTTTTGACTTCATTCTTCCATGTCCATTTTCCTTGTCTTTTTTTTTAATTGGATCCAGAACTTGATCCTTACACCCTGTAACAGAATCAGTTCTACTGAACTTGTTCTTACCCTTCTCATGATTTTCAGCATACAATTTACTTTGATGCTTGATTATCTCAATCTTTGCATGATATAAATATTTTCTAGCAATTTTCTCGAATTCCAAGTCATTTGTCGCTAAATTCATAACAGCAAAAGACTCCTTCATTAATCCATTTAGGCGACTTGCCATAGAGGATTTCATTGTCTCCTTCTTTTTGGTGTACTCCTCAAATTCACTGCCATGCTTAGCATTCTTAGTCCACCTTTTCAAAATGTATTTCTCAGGTATACAAAAAAATTTTAAGTCAAAGAATAAGACTTTTAATGCATGACAACATAGCCAGCCCATGGTTTCAAATATTTGACAACTACAGGAAATAGAATTATCAAGAGAATTGAATTGAACAGTTTCAATTTGCTCACTTTCACCCTTTAAAATTGTATATATAGTACAAGTTCCACTAATTTCCTGCTTGATTACTTTCTTGGTTGTCCCTTGCAGAAATTCATGTTAAAATCTTGTAAAAATTCTTCTTGTATATGCACTACCAGCATGCTTTAAGATCCCCCAATCTTCTATGAAAAGTTTAGGCTTTCCTTGGCATTTGTAATCCTCAGTTGCTTCGGTGTCATGTATTTCAGTCGTTCACTGCTCATATTGCTTTACAAATTTAGTTATACTCATTGTTTTGCATGCCATTTCTGTGAAAACTCTGTTTGTGCTTTCACTTCTTTGAGTTGATTTAATGTCCGTGGAAAAAAAGGAACGACTAAATGCAACAACACAATAACAACAAACCCAGTGTATTCCCAAATAGTGAGGTCTGGGGAGGGTAAGATGTACGCAGTCCATACCTCTACCTCTAAAGGAGTGGAAAGGTTGTTTATGATAGACCCCAGGCTCGAGACACGGAATACTAAACAAATTCATGGTAAAGCATGGAACAAGATGGCATAACATAAATACGACACCCACAAGTAATAGTAAACAGAGAAAAGTAAACAGATTCGTAATAAAGCATGAAACAAGGTATCATAACAAGAATAATACCGCCACCAAGTAATTCCCTACACTAGCAATCCAAATTGACCCTAGCCTTCTATTATTTGTACAATCCCAATCAGATATCATATTCTGTCATCTCACTTCAAATTCTAATTCTGACTTGCATCTCCATAAGAGAGTATCGAAGTAGTTTCGAAATCCTTGTTTCCAGTAAAGATGGGGTGTATTGTTTTGAGCATTTCTGATAATGTGCCATTCACATAACCGATGACATGTTTCAGGAAAAACCTCTCTAACGGCAGCCGCTATAGTAGGAGCTTGATCAGTAAAAATTATTGTAGGTGTTTTTCCTCCCATTCCCTTCAGAAATGCTTGAAATAGTCAAGTAAAAGAGCTAGTTGTTTCATTACACAAGAATGCACATCAAAAGAAAATATTTTTTCAATGATTATTTACACCAACAAAGGGAGCACAAATCATGTTATATTTATTTGTGCGATATGTGGTGTCAAAAATCATTACATCCCCAAAACACTCATATTGCATTCTAGAAATACTATCTCTCCAGAAAAAGTTGCACAATCTGCCATCTTCATCAACTTGAAAAGAATAAAAGAAATTTGAATCCTCCAATTGCAAATGCATAAAATGATTTATCAAACTTTGAGAATCTCCACCACTAATTATATTTCTCTTATGTGCTTGTATGAAGTTATGAGCATCTTTCTCAATAAATCCTGTATTTTCAATTCCACCTACTTCTTTTTGAAGATATCGAACCACTTTTTTTGTGCAAATACCAGCCTCAACCATAGAACCAAGAATATTTTTTGTAGCACTTGTAAGCTTTTGACCAGATTGTATGAAATGTCCTAAATTGTCTTCTATCATTGGATGGCTATGCACATCGTTAAATTCGCATACTTCCCACATATCATTTGATATTTTAAATTTTATACGAGCCAAGCATCCACATCTATATTCTAATCTTTGTCACTTCCTTTCTTGAAAAGGAGAAAGCTTATCAGATTGTCCTTCACAAGAACATAAAAACAAGCATTTTGTTATCTCGTTGTTTCTATTTTTAGTTTTTGGACCTTTTCGAACACCAAAACCTTTTGCCACAACATATGAATTATATGCATTGTATGATTCCTCTTCCAAATCAAATTTCATACCAATTTCAAAGACAAATTTTTTGTCGATGGTATAAACATTGTGAGCTCCTGTAAAATATTTTTGATTATTTACTTTGTGATTTTAAGATAGCAGTGCATAAATTAGAAGTAGTGTATAAATTAGAAGTATGAAAACACAAATAATAATAAACTATAAACTAAATTATTTATTTAATAAAATAAATTCATACTTGAACTAAGAATACTTTATAGAAGTGAGAGATTACCTTGTTGAACAAAAGAACCTTTCTCAACATTTACATTTTCCATTTTTTATTTGAACCACAAATAATCTGTACAAACAAAACAAAATAAAAAAAGTGTTAAGAACTGATAAAGTTATTATAGTGTAATAATATTTGCATAATTTTTCTTGTAATATTATAAAGTTTATGTTATAATTTAAAATATGTATGACTATCACTAAATTTGTTGGGATTATTATTCAAAATAAAATCAATATCAGATCTTGATTTTATTTTTATTTTCTGATAAAAATATTTTTATATTGACAGAGTTTTTCAATGTGTCGCAAGGATCACATATGACAACAACAATTGACGTACAGAAGTTCTCTATATAGATGAGAAAAAATAATTTGTTGCATATGCCAAATAATAGAAGCGCTATGTATATATGAGCATAATATAGATGATTTTATGTTGTCTTGCTGATGTATATGTATCAAAATAAAGTTTACTGATAAGTAAGTTTTTCAATTGCACAAATTCAAACAACAATAATAAAGAAGAATAAAAGAACTATAATAAAAAAGGTTAGAAGTAAGTTAATATATTTTCTACATTTAGAGTATATATTTAATAAATTTAGAGTACATAGTTTGTTGTTATAAAAATAAAAGAATAAAGAAAAAAGTGATGAATTTATTACATTTAGAGAAGAGTTTCCAGATTGATGAGAATAGATTTGTTCTCTTTAAGAAAGAAAGTGATCAATAATGTTGTAGTAGATTTGGTATCTCGTTAAGGAAGAAAGTAATCAACAATATTGTAATAGATTTTGGTGTTTGAGAGAAAGAAAGTGATAAACAAAGTTAAATCTTGAGTTGATAAATATGATCAATAAAGTAACTTTTTAAGGAGGGAAAATCTTCTCGTTCCCTCCATTTTTTTCTACAGTGCACTATTATTTATTTATTCATTTATAGAAATAGACCCCACAATCCATGTGTCAAGAAATTAATAGAGCCTCATACAAGTATTGTTGGTTGAGTTTAACTCAAAATAAAACTTTTCGTTATTGTACGCTTTTGTTGTTTGGCTGCTACTGTTTATTGATGAAGGAAAAAAATGGATTTATTGCTGGGCCGGGTCGGACTTTGATGTTGTGGCTGAGTGGGTGAATTGGGCTGGTAACTTTAAAGAAGAAATGGGCTGCTGTTGGGTATTTGGGCCACTAGACATAATTGGGTTTAAATTGGGTTTTAATTGGGGTTATTTAATAACCTCAATTAAATTTAATTAGGGTTAAAATAACCCCAATTAGATTTAATTGGGTTACAATAACCTTAATTAAATTAAAAAATTGGCAGTCTTCGAAATTATTTAGAAAAATAATCTCGATTAGACTAAAGGTTCTATATATATAAAAAATAATTCCAATTATGATCTAGCCTATGACCAAATTAAAAGTTAATTCGCTAATTCCATTGCAATTGTGGCCAATTTAGTTTCAATTATGATCAAATTTAATAGATTGGTTAAATTGAATTGAAATTTGATACGAATTAATACTTTGTTTAATCCCGAGCTTCTCGATTTAATAAAATCGAATAAAATTTTTCCAAATAAATTATATTCAATAATAAATTATATTTAAATCAAGATTTTATTCATTTAAATTTATTTTCCAAATAATCCTTAATTAAAATCTAATATTCCATAGAATAAATATTTAAGTAATCAAATTATATATCTCATATAATTGAAAACGATAATATATAATCGCTACTTAAAATGACAAAATTACGCACAAAATATTTTGAGAAGTTTTTATTTGGATGAAATAAATATTTCGATTTTATAAAAATTGAAGAAACTCAGGCTTAACTTAGTCTTGGAGGTCAAAAATCAGGAGTCAACATTAGGCTTTGATACCAAGTTTGTAACGCCTCGAGTTTGTACCCCAAACGCTATACGGTGCTTACGATCCCGAGGGACCACAAGCTAACCCATGACTAGTATCTGCTGTGAGCACTGAATAGTAATAGTGTAATAATGCGAAAAATAGGTTGAAATGCAATAAGGTTCATAATTTGAATACTGATAAAGAATAACGACTGTAATAAAATCTGATAAATCATCTGAAATCTGAAATACTGTCTGAACTAGTCTAGTCTAAAAAGCCTCTAACTAAACTGTCTGAAAGTGGAGTTGATAGGGCAAGCCCCCAACTAACTCCGACTTCTGAAATACTAAAGATAATAAAAATGTTAAAATAAAGCATATCCTCGATAGATGAGGACTCACTACTAAATCTACTGCCGCTATTTGAATCTGTCTATGCACGATCAGGAACCTGAGCGTCCGAACCTATGATATGAGACATCATAGCGCAAAGAGAAAGTATGCGTCAGTACGTGGAATGTACTGGTATACCAGATGAGGGAAGACTGAATGCAAGTGTTCATATACATGAACATTAACTGACTGAATGATATGAAGTAACTGAATAAGAGTACATGGTTAACTAAAACTACTGTAAAATACTAAGTATGCAATACTGTGCATATATGTGAATACTGTATCTGAGCTTTTACTGAAGCTGAAAACTAATTTCTGATACTAAGTAACTGATATCTGAGATTGCTGATAACTGAATTACTGATAACTGAGTGACTATGTCTGGCAGTCCAGATTCTGTAGAACTGAACTGAGTTCTATAATGAGACTGAAACTAAAACTGTGAAAAGTAATCATCTAACCAACATGCCCCAAATAAGATAACTGGGGTCCAACCTGTAACCTCCAGTTGGAAGGGTGTCAGTACCGTGCCACGGGTAAAGACAACTGAAGAGTTACCATCATTTGGCAGTTACTCAAATAAGAACGGTGATACCCTTAACTAGCAGGTTAAATATCTCATTAACCCTCAACTGGTAGGTTGATGTCTCAACCTACAGTGGCTACGTAGTTCTGGAATGCAAGGATTGCTTCTAAGGATCACACCCTTTACTGGCAGGTGAGCCCCCATCCTTAGGTTCACTCAATGCTAAATCCTTCTCCCAACTGAATAGATACTGAACTGATTGCTAAACTATACTAGGTTGGACTGAATTGTTATAGATCGTGTTAACTGATTGAACTGGACTGAGTTCACTGAGTTCTGTAACGGACTAAGTACTACTGTTTTGTGACATAACTGAGACTATTATGTAACTACTGTAGCTTTAGATAAATAGCTAGATTGTCGGGTATTAGATACTCCCAGGACTCGATAGCATGAAAAGTAAAGCATAGCATGATCTTGAAAAGCATAACAAGGTCCATTTGTTTATAATTTATTTATAGAGACATTTTATCAAACACTTGTAGGGCATAAGCTTGTACATATGCTAGCATGTCATGATTTCACCATTTAATTCACATGGACATTCTATCAAACACATGGGGAGCACAACTTAATGCATACAATCATGGACAAGATGTAAGCATTGTAACTACAACACCCAAACTTTCTAATTCCAGGATTATAATATCGGAATTACACAATTCAATATACATGCTATTTTCGTTTCATGGAATCTACAATTAATCATGGATTGAAAATCAATTAATGTCATGAACATGAATACAATTCAATTTCAAGCATGTAAATCATGAATCAACAATCTTGTAGTTTTAAAAATGGATTCTTGGACTCTATGGGTGAAAGGAACTCATAGATAAACACCTAACATACCTAAGAAGATGAGTTCTTGAAGGAATTCTTGAGTTTGTTCTTGATTTCTTTAAGCTAGGGTTTCGCCCTTTGAGAGAGAATGTTTTAATTCTTGAGAGAAAGTGAGTAAATAATGAGATAATATGTTATTTGGGGGTTTAAATCTCGTGTTTAGATTGATTAGGGCAGTGAAAAAAATATCAAATTCCCCCTAGGAATAATTAAAAATTTGTCACTGAAAATCTCGATTTTAGGCTTCACCCTGATGCGGTGGCATCGCAGTGAGCCACTGGAAACCTGGCTAGAACAGTGTAAAAGGGACGATTGGGAAATTGGCTCATGGCGCGATGCGGTACCATCGCGGAGCCTCACTGAAATTTGACAACTGGGAAATGGTCCTTGGCGCGGCGCGTGGGATCGCGGTCCCCCACTGAAAAATGACAATTGTGAACTAGAACATTGGCGCAATGCATCATTATTGCGAAGCTTCACTGGAAACTGACGAATGTCATTTGGCTGGTCTCCGTGACGCAGTGATGTGCCATTTGGCTCACTGTTTTACAAAAATGGCACTAACTCTTCGCCCGGGTACTGGATTTGGGCCAACTTTATATCGTTGGAAAACTGACTGAATTTCCTACGCATTGGTAAGCTCTCAACTGAAAAATTCTGAGTATTTCAAAAAATTTACATATAAATACTCATGTACTTAGAGTTAAATTAAGCTAGAAAAATACAGGGTATTACATTCTCATACTATGACACATGCATCAAGTGCAAAGGTCCATATAGAAAAAAATAAGATAAAATAATTTCATCTATATCAACCAAATGTCACAGTATTATAATATTAGGAAATTAATTAAATTACCATAAAAGATAAAATCATGACATAAAAGTAATTAATTGAAAAGATTAAAATTAAGTTGAAAACTTTTGTGAGGACTACCAAAGTCCTTGAATTGTCTCTTATATATAATAGTAATATATATATATATATATATATATATATATATATATATATATATATATATATATATATAATATTTAAATAAGAGGCAGTTCAATACACTAA
Organism: Capsicum annuum; assembly: GCF_002878395.1. NCBI lineage: Eukaryota > Viridiplantae > Streptophyta > Magnoliopsida > Solanales > Solanaceae > Capsicum > Capsicum annuum. Next base: position 210,386,329 of record NC_061119.1, on the reverse strand, counting down.
AGCTCTCGTAATATGGAGGGTTCGAAAAAAAATTCGGCCACAATAATCTATTATCCGCAATCTTAACTTGGCATGCTTGACAAGAGGTTATTTCATAGGCTTAAACCCATGATATTAACTGTGGACATTTAACTAATTATGAAGTATTAAATTACAAAATCATAGCAAACAGTTCCAAATACTCATTTAATTCTAGCTTCTAACTACCAACTCAGTACAACAAACTTAACAAAAAAAAATAAAAATTGAGGAAGAGTTATATTTATTTGTATATTTTTATGAGTTGAATAGAGTGAATTAGATTAGGGTGTGTTTTATTTTTAAAAAATGAGTCATTTAATGTTGATTTGATTTTTTCTGTTAAAAAAAGGGGTATATGTGAAAAATTTCTTAACGGAGGATAAATTTGACCCCAAAAATATCACATCAAAGATAAATTTGATGTCATCAGTCAAACTACGACGAATAGAAATTTAGCTAAATTTTCAAAATATAAGGATAAATTTGGTTCAAAGTATGGCAGTGAGGATAAATTTAATCTCAAAATATAATAAAAGATATATTTAGCTAATTTTTTAAAGTAAAAAGGATAAATTTAACCCTTTTCCTTAAAATAAAATTACCAAACAAAAAATAAGATCAAAATGAAATGGAAAAAATAATCATGCTATCACATTAAATTGACTGTTATGAAAAATGAAGTAACACTTTGATTATGACAGTACAAAAACTTAATAATACAAGGACAAAATCTAAATAGCAATTAAAACAAATAGTATTGTGCTTAAAGCAACAATACACGTTCAACTAAAAGAATATTCTTAGGTGATGGATTCATATATAACATGTTCAATGTTAAATAATGAAAACAAAATATTAAACTTAATTGAAAAACACTGACAGAGAGAAATGAAAATAGCTGTAGTTCTTTTCTTATTACTCTTAGATCTTACAATGTACAATTAAAGGATATATATAGCCAAATTGCAAATTTCTCCACTAAGCCAATAGACAGGCAGTGGAAAAACTTATTTTACAAGAATGCCTTGGTGCATTCACATGGTCATCCATAACATATTATTTAATATCTAACACTCCCCCTTGGATGTCCATGTAGAGGATGATCTAGTAAATAAATATTTGAATGCTGCCTCATTAAAAACCTTATCAGAAAAAACCCAGTGGGATAAAAAAAAACCTTGGTTAAGGAAAAAAGAGTACAACGCGTATTCTTACTCCCCCTGATGAAGACCTCGATTCAATTAGTTCAGTCTTCGCATTCCAATCTTATGTACCATCTTCTCAAAAGTTGAAGTTGGTAAAGACTTGGTGAACATATCTGCTGGATTGTCACTTGAACGTATTTGTTGGATATCAATATCATCATTCTTCTGGAGATCATGCATGAAGAATAATTTTGGCAAGATGTGTTTTGTTCTATCTCCCTTTATAAAGCCACCTTTTAATTGAGCTATGCACGCTGCATTGTCTTCAAATATGATTGTAGGCATCTTGATATCGAGCTTCAAGCCACATCTCTGTTTGATGGAATGTATCACCGATCTCAGTCATATGCATTCTCTACTTGCCTGATGAATAGCTACTATCTTAGCATGATTTGAAGAAGTAGCAATGATGGACTGCTTTGTAGACCGCCATGATATAGCAGAACCTCCGAACGTAAACACATAACCTGTTTGAGATCTTTCTTTATGTGAGTCTGATAAATAACTTGCATCTGCATGACCAATAAGATCTGGACTAGCTTTGTTAGTGTAAAACAGACCCATATCAATAGTCCCTTTTAGGTATCTTAGTATATATATTTAACTCCGTTCAAGTGTCTTCGTGTAGGAGAAGAACTATACCTTGCTAGCAAATTAACAGAAAATGCTATATCCGGCCTAGTAGCATTAGCAAGATACATAAGTGCACCAATAACACTGAGATATGATGCTTCAAGACTAAGAATCTCTTCACCCTCTTCTAGAGGTCGGAACGGATCTTTACTCACCTCAAGTGATCGAACAACCATTGGAGTACTTAATGGATATGCTTTGTCCATGTAAAATTATTTCAAAATCTTTTCAGTATAGGTAATTTGGTAAATGAAGACCCCATCTGCTAAATGTTCAATTTGCAGACCAAGACAAAGCTTGGTCTTTCCAAGATCTTTCATCTCAAATTCTTTCTTTCGATATTCAGTTTTCTTTTGGACCTCTTCTGGAGTCCTAATGAGATTTATGTTATCCACATAAACAACAAGTATGACAAACCCGGATGTTGTTTTCTTAGTGAAAATAAAAGGACAAATGACGTCATTTATGTAACCTTCATTTATCAAGTACTCAGTAAGGAAATTATACCACATATGCACTGATTGTTTTAGACCATACAATGATTTTTACAATCTGATTGAATATAATTCTCGGGACTTTGAACTATGCTTCAAGCATCTTTAATCCTTCTGGAATTTTCATGTAAATATCATTATCAAGTAAGCCATAAAGATAAGCTGTAACCACATCCATTAGATGAATTTCAAGATTTTCATGTACAGCTAGACCGATGGGGTATCGAAACGTTATTGCATCCATAACGGGTGAATATGTTTCTTCATAGTTGACACCAGGTCTTTGAGAGAATCCTTGTGCAACAAGGCGTGCCTTATATCTTATAATTTCATTTTTCTCATTTATTTTACATACGAAGACCCATTTATAGCCAACTGATTTTACACCATTTGGAATTTGGACTACAGGTCCAAAAACTTCCCGTTTAGCAAGTGAGTTCAATTCTGATTAAATCGCCTCTTTCTATTTTGGACAATTTTTTCTTCGTCGACATTCTTCGACAGATAGGGGTTCAAGGTCCTCATTGTATTGCATAATATTTAGTGCACATTATATGCAAAAATACTATCCACCGTAATTTTTGATCTATCTAAATTTACCTCATTACTAGTAGAACTTATTAAAAGTTCTTCATTCACTTGAGTCTCGGGTTCACTGATTTCTTCAGGAATATTAGGATTAACCAGATTTTGAGTCTCTTCAGGAGAATCTTTTATAATATTAGCTTTATCATTTTTCGCGCTTCTTTTTCTAGGATTTTTATCCTTTGAACCTAATGTCCTACCACGCTTCAGGCGTTCTTGGGATTCAGAAGCTATGATATTAGTAGATGGTCCTTTTGGGACTTCAATTCGGACATGCACATTCGCTGTAGGGATGTGTGACTTAGTTATTCTTTTCAAATAAGTAAATGCATCTGGCATTTGATTTTCCAGTTTTTGTAAGTGAATGATATTCTGGATCTCATTTTCACATATGGGAGTACGTGGGTCAAAATGAGATAATGTTGAAAATTTTCACGCAATTTCTCTTTTCAGATAACATTTTCTCCCCTAATACCGGAAATTTGTTTCATCAAATCGACAATTTGTAAATCGAGCAGTAAAGAAATCTCCCGTCAATGGTTTAAGATAGAAAATTATAGAAGGTGACTTGAATCCAACATATATTCCTAACCTTCGCTGAAGGCCCATCTTAGTGCGCGGTGGTGGTGCAACTAGCACATATACAACACATTCAAAAATTTGTAGATGGGCAATATTTGGCTCATGATCGAGGACTAACTGTAATGGAGAGTACTTATTATAATGAGTTGTCCTGAGAAGAACAAGTGATGCTGCATGTAAGATAGCATGACCCAAACAGTAGTGGGCAATTTCATTTTCATAAGCAGTGGTCTTGTTATAAATTTTAGGCGCTTAATGAATGACTCTGCAATGCCATTTTCAGTATGGATATGAGCAACCGGATGTTCAACTCTTATCCCAACTGACATACAATAATCATAAAAAATTTGGGATGTAAATTCTCCAGCATTATCAAGGCAGATAGACTTAATAGGATAATCTGAGAATTGCGCCCTTAATCATATTATTTGTGCCACTAGTTTCAAAAATGCCAGGTTGCAAGATGACAAGATGCACACATACGACCATCTTGAAGATGCGTTTATTAGGAACAGAAAAATATCTAAATGACCCACTAGGTGGGTGAATAGGCCCACATATATCTCCATGTATACATTCTAGAATCAGAGGGGATTCGACGCTAACTTTTAGTGGCAATGGTTTAGTTATCAATTTGCCTTGATAACAAGCAACACATAAAAATTCATCAGTTGTAAGAATCTTCAGTTTCTTTAACGGATGCCCTTTTGAATTTTCAATAATTTGTTTCATCATTATTGAGCCAGGATGGCCTATTTGATCATGCTAAAGCACAAACGTATTTAGATCAGTAAACTTCTCATTTATAAATTAGTGTGCTTTAGCTGTATTAATTTCAGCATAGTATAAGCCGAAAGACAAAGTTGGTAATTTCTTCAGCACTTGTTTTTGACCTGAGACATTTTTGGTGATGCCAAGATATTCAACATTCATTTTATTTATTGTCTCAATATGATATCCATTTCGGCAGATATCCTTAAAACTCGGGGATTTAGAAGAGAACAATGCATTTTCTATATCTAATTTTGTCCCCGTAGGTAGAAATATATTAGCTCTTCCAAAGCCTTTAATTAATTTTGAATTACCAGAAATTATTATAACATTTTTTTCTTCTAAGTGGGAAAAGTATTTTTCATCTTTAAATATTGTGTGCGTTGTCCCACTATCGATTACACAAATATCCTCACAATCGATTGTTGATCCAAATAAGACTTGAGGAGCATTCATATTTTCTTCAAGATGAAAATATAAATAAAGTAAATATTACAGCATTATTAGCACATAATGTATTTACACAAACTTTAGTTATTTATAAGAATAGTGAGATATTATTAATAGAAATGTAAACTAATACAACTTGAACAGAAAAGTAAAATAATCAGACTATTTCATAATCATCACCGATAGGGTGATTAACATGTTCTTCAGGAACTACAAAGAAATCTGAAACTTCCATGGGCTTAACATTATCTTCAGAGAGGAAGTTTGCTTCTACATCATTATCTGTTTTCTTAAGGGACGCCTAATAGAGCTTCACCAGACACTTTGGCGTACGATAGGTGCGCGACTAGAGCCCCTTTCCTCTGCATCGATAACATTTACTTTCAGAGTTCATCCTTGGCGCTGCTTCAGGAGCTTTACCCTTATTTTTGCACTTCTGGTGCTGAGGGTTTTTATTTATTGCAAGGCGATCATCCTGATTAAAATAATTTCCATGACCATGACCTCGACCACGACCACGACCATGACCACGACTGGGGTCAGGACTTCTTTCACGCCTGGTTGGGTAAAAATTTGCAGCATTCACTTCAGGGAATGGAGCAGTACCAGCAGGTCGAATTTCATGATTTCTCATTAAAAGATCATTATGTTGTTTAGCAATAAGAAGATGAGAAATCAATTCAGAATATTTTTTTAAATCCCATTTCTTTATACTGCTACTGTAAGAGCATACTCGAGAAGGGAAAAGTAAAGAACATTTTCTCTAACATGTCATTATCTGTGATATCTTTTCCGCATAAATTAAACTACGATTTAATTCTAAACATCGCATAATTATAAGAGGTTATATTTTTAAAATCTTGTAACCTCAGATAGGTCCATTCATAATGAGCTTGTGGAAGGACGACCATCTTTAGGTGGTCATATCTTTCTTTTAAATTATTCCACAATATCAGGGGATCCTTAATCGTAAGGTATTCCATTTTCAATCCTTAGGTGATGGATTCATATATAACATGTTCAAAGCATGTACCCAATTTTTTTAGTTTTATTAATTAAGTACAAAGTGTGTTATGTGGATTAAAGAACGTCTATGCATAAAAGTCTAGTAATTAAATGGAGAAGACATTAATATACAAAAGTGTGATATGTGGATTAGAGCACATCACATAATCAAATCTTATGATAAATAAAGGAAAAATTAATTAAGAAAACACCTTAACTTTTCTATATTACTTTAAATACCATACTACTAAATATATTACAAAAATCCCTTTTGAGACCTAATACACAAGCTTTTACTGATACATTTCAATCCATATATTAACATAATACCCAAATACTATTCTGTCGCCTAAAATCATGGGATTGTTGCAAAGATTATGCCAAAATCTGATCTTGAAGCAACAACCATTATCTTCCATTATCTTCCATTACAATTACTCCATTAACTTAATTATTCTAAATTTGTTTGAGGTTAGTTTGTTTATACTTGATAATATTGTTTATTAGTTTTGAAATTGAACAAATCCCTTTTTAATTTTATGTTCTTCGAACATTATAACATTATTAATGGATTCTGCACCCTCTTTTAGTTTGGGGCTTACTCAAATTCAGTCAACTTCTAATGAAATTAATGTGTCTGGGTTTGTTCCTGGTGATTTTGATTATAAATATGTTGGTTTTCATGAAAATAGATCTAAGTATCGGAATGATCCGACAATCATGAAAAAGTTATGGGATGCTGCTAGTGTTAAAGGGAAGAAGACTATTGTTGCTAGTTCAAAGGAAAAAAATGATGTTGTAAAAAGAGACCCATTACCACAGGTATGATATTTATGTGTTTGATTGATGAATTTCTTCATAATTTGTTATTGTTAGTAACAAATGTTAGTGTTACAAATTAGTATGATACATATCGAGGAAGATAATGTTTGTGCATGCGTTATGATACATCACAAATTTGTGCATATGATACATAAGTAAGAATTTATCAATATGTCTGATACATATGTTATAGTTATATATCATAATCTATGATGTAATGACTCTCAATGCTAATTATTAATCTGATACATAACTTATGTATATAACTATAATCGAATACGTTTTGATACATCACTGTTTCGAACTAAGTAAGAATTTTACATGGATTTTTGCTACAATTTGATACATAAGTAAGAATTTTATCAGTATATTTGATACTTATGTTGGAACTTATGTTGGAAGTTATGTATTATATTCTGATACATATGGTATAGTTATGTATCATAATCTATGATTAACAACTCTTAATGCTAATTATTAATCTGATATATAACTTATGTACATAACTGTAATCGAATGCATTCTGATACATCAATGTTTCAAACTAAGTAAGAATTTTACTAGAATGTCTGGTACAATCTGATACATAAGTAAGAATTTTATCAGTATGTTTGATACTTATATTACAAGTTCTGTATTATAATCTGATACATTACTTATGTATCATAAGGTCAAATAAATGTGTCATGATACATCATGTTTCTTAATGCAGGGGATGAAATACGTTATCAAAACTGTTCTACCTCATCCTTTGAGGTTTGGCATTTCATTCAAACATAACTTTGCGACTGATGTGGAATACTATGTGGGCAAAAAGTGCTAAATATGTTTAAGGAAACATGCTTTGGTGTGTTTGTTGATATGCCTAAATCAAATTTTCAAGGTCAAATAACCAAATGTTTGTTGATGCTTGAGTATAAACAAGATAACCCAAATGAATTCCATGTTTATGTCAAGGGAATAGTTCTGAAATTTATGATATTTGAATTTGCTCTCATTAGTGGTCTGAATTGCACCTCAAACATTGAGGACTTTCAGTATTCGACTTCAGATGGCTCTGTTTTAATGACAAAGTATTTCCCAGTGGCAAAAAATAGAATATCCAAAAAAAAATTTGTTCAGTGGTATAAGATGGGAAATTTTGACAATGACCAGGATGCATTGCAGATGACCATATTATTTTTTATTCATGCATTTTTGTTGTCTGAAATTGATGATGCAGCTGTTAGTTATATAGAATTCAATATGGTAGCGGATGGTCGATATGAACAATATCCGTGGGAGAAGATTTCCTTCAACAAGTTGATGAACTCGTTGAGACAGGACTTTTTTGTTGAAAAGCAGCTTTATCGGTTAGGAGGAATGCCATATGTTCTCAACATCTGGATGTACAAATGTTGTTCTGAAGTAGATAAAGATATTGCTTGTCGTATTGGTAATGGTATCCCGAGGATATGTAACTGGTTTGTTGTTGGAACAAAGCCTAAATTCAAAAAGTTCATGAATGGAATGTTTAGCAAGGTAATTTCTATTTATTTTCAATCTCTTTTTGTAGTTTGTGTTGCACACATGGAATTTTCTTTTATGTTTTCAATATATATATTCTTGTCAATATATGATTAAGCATGTAACTTGTTTATACTATAGTATATATGATGATCAGACATCTTTCATATCAATCCATGCAACAAAATAAACTTTTTTCACTGTTTCATCATACATTACAGTACTCATATGATACATTCACATACTTAACAGTATAGTTTTTGGTATACCACTACATGTTATATAGAATACTGATACATTATTGCCATTACATTCATATCACTATATTTGTTATTTTTTTCAATCTTAATTATAGTATGTGTACACCAACATTAGTCCTACAGTTGATGAGCTAAAATGTCTTCAACTGCCAAATCATGATGGAATGGATTTGAAAGATTCTGTCAATTCGACTTTGCCATCCACATCTTGTAGACAACTGATAAAAGTTGATCAGAAAGGTAAAATGTCAGCTGGTTCATTACTCTTGGATGATTTTGATGATTTTACTACACCACCGCCGGACTGTTAAATAGGACAAAAGCCAAGTCTGCTATAACTTTGGCACCGCCTTCAAAAAGAAGAAAGACAAACATTAAGCAAAAGGAATCGGTGACAGATCAAGAAAAGATTAAATGTCACCCCTCTGTTAAAGAAGTCAATAAAGCACCTTCTGGCACATCAAACACAATTACTGACCCAATCAATGAAGAAGCTCCATATGAACCATCTTTAATGGATTTCGGCAAACAGACACCAATAGCAGAACAAAACCAACCAGCTGTGGAAAGTGTGTGTGAGTCTACACAAAAAAATAATGTGTCTGGAGGAACATACCATGAACAAGTTTTGATGAAAGTTGATATGAATGCAATTGAATCATTAGTCAAGACATATGTAAGTGCAACATGAGTTTTAAAAAAAAAATTGGCTTTATTGACATAACTAATTTACTCTATTAAACTTATGCAGGTTGATAAATGATTTGATGACATTGAAGCATTAATGAAAAAACATCATGAAGAAATGAAAAAACAACATGAAGAAATGATGTTAGCTATGAAGGAGAACCATGATGCTCCACAAAAAGTAACTTTTAATATGATCACATCATATTTTATTAAATTTTATATATTTGTATTTTTTGTAAAAGTTATATGTTTTTCAGGTTATTATTGAAACCGATAGTCCAAATAAAGATGTGGAAAAGAATGAGCCACATGGTGATGATTTGGGAACTCCGAAAGAACATCCAAAGGATATTCCAGAAATGGTAAAGTTGTAGGGATGTTAAAAAAAAGTGTCGTATACTATTTTTATAATTTAATGAACTTTTTGTGGTTCAGAATGATGATGGAAATGATGTATATACTGGAGATAAAAAGCGGGATGAAAACCCTTCAAATGAGTCTTCTCACAACTTTAATTTTGATGATCCGGCTTTTCGGAGACAGACTATTGAAGTTCAAAATGTACAGAAGGTACTGATAGTGCAACAATCATATCGATTGTATGTTATTAATATGGAAAATCATTATGTTCTCAACAGTGTTGTTATTTCATCATATATAAGTCTTACGTGTTCTTTAATATCTAATTATTTTTATGTTTCAGGAAAGTGAAACTGAGGTTAAGAATGCTGCATTTCAGCATTCCATTAATAACACCATAGATGACTTTTCCTCACCGGTTAGTGCAATACAATCTGAAGAGCTTTTACAGAAAGAAAATCTCCCTGATCTCATTTTACCAACAAATAATACTGGAGTTCAAAATGAACTGCAGGTATGTAGAACATACGGTTGTGGATTATTTCATATGAGATATCTTTCATCTAATTAATGTTAATATAATGCTATAACTGTTTGTAGCTGTATCTAACAATTTGCATTTTCCAAGTGTCCTGCACTGTGATATCATTTGAAGCATTTCAGGAAATGATAGATAATATCATAACTGACATGTCTACACCAATCATTGCAGTGGCAGTAAACTCCGAAGATTTTTCTAAAAAAGCCAATCTTCCTGATCCGTCCTTACAAACGGCCAATGTTGAAGTTCCAAATGAAATGCGGGTACGGATAACACACGAAATTTGAAATATATATGCTATTACTTTGGAATATCTTTGTGTAAAATAAGAATAAATACGTTATATAATTTACCTGATACATTACATACACCAAATTAATTTGTTATGAAATGTATCAGACCTTTATTAAATATTATGATACATAACAGTTTCACAAAACTGTATGAGTACTATATTATAATACGGCCACATAATGTTAATGGTGTATTTACTCTATAGATGTCATATTGGTTATCATACACATTTAATTTATATCTAACAATTTTTGTTTTTCAGGAGTTTACCAATGTTATTTCAACCGATTCGTCTCAGGAATCGATAGATAACATTATAGCTGGAATTTCCACACCAGTTGTTGCAATGAAAATGAAGTCTGTTAGTCCCACTGAAATGAACGACAATGAATGTCAAATCCATGGTGCTCGGTTTCAATCAGATCTTCCCGAAGTAGAATTGGGTAAATAGGAAGCCATTAAAACACGTGCTCTAAGAAACAGGAAGCGAACTACAATATTCAGGTCACCATTTACAACTGAATTTGGTTCAAGTTGTAAAGGCAAAAAATCTGCAACAGTTGATTTTCCTCAAAAGCATCAGTTTGATGGTTATCTTATTTCCGATGAAATGCCGATGGGACTAATAGAAGAGTACTTTGATTGGATTGTCGAAGGATTATTAAAGTTTCATGAAAAGAAGTAAGATATTTTTAGTTTTTTCATTATTCTTTTATAATTTTAAAATCACAAAGATTTTATAATTTCATTATAATCATGTAGGAAATTGAACGACAATCACTACAAAGCTAATAAATCAGGAATTAGTTTTAGTTCGTTGGATTTTGTTATTGCGCAACCAGATTCAAAGAACTGGTTCTACACAATGTCACAGCCCAACACCTGCTGGAATGATAAGGTATTACAAAAAAATATTACGTACATGTACAATAAACAGATTTTGATACATATGTATACATTATTATGCATTCTGATACATAACTTACATAAAAAGTACATAACTGTCATTCTTAAATTTTATATACCAAATTAATTTTCTTACTTGAGTAGACTTTATGGATATCAATAACTTATTTATTTTGTTATTTTAAGCAGCATGTAGATGTTATATTCTACTACCTTCGGAAGAAATCAAAGCAACAAAAGCATCAAGAATATCGATACACCACTGTTAATTGCTTGTTCAAAACATACATCGATGTGACATACAAACATTACATTGAGGATGCAACGGGTGATTCTCTCTCAACTCAAGATGATTACAAAAAAATGAGTTTTGTTGCAAGCAATGAAGGAGCACTGATAAACATCATCAAAGGGTTCAACATACCAGTTGCTTTGCCGTGGCATTTAGTCGATGAGGTATACGTTCCTGTAAATTGTGATGGAAATTTTCACTAGGTGCTAGCTATGATATCTTTAAAGAAAAGATGTATCAGGGTGTATGAATCAATGTTGTCATCGCAACATAGAGAGCCATCACATGAGATCAAAAGGTTATCTGTGATGCTTCCAAAATACATTAGTTACAGTGGATTACTGGAAAACACTGAAAGAACTGTATGGTCAAGTCTCGAAGCTTATGAAGATAAGATGAGTAAAGTGGCCGGTGATTTGAATGACACCCCATTTGATGTTGAATACATTGAAGATATTGCACAACAAGTCAGTGAAAGTTTGTAAGTATATCCTCACAGTTTTATATATCTTAAAATATTTCATCTCAGTTTTTATTTTTGAAAATTTTATAAAGTAACATAATTCAAGCTGACAAATTATTATACATTTACTGTCCATTTCCATAAGTTTTGATACAACAATAATTCCCACATTATTAAGCATCTAACTAAATGATTCTTCATGCTTAGGTACTGTGGCGTATTTATGGCAGCTTATGCAGAATTTCTTAGCGATCAAATGCAGATTTCTTCATCAAATCTTGATGCAGAATATCTTCGAAAGAGATATGCAACACTCTTATGGAACTATGGAGTTAAAAAGTCTAAGAAGATTTATTCTAGTGACCATGACGATCCACCAAGAGTACGGCCATTTTATGTCCCTCGGACTGATGCGTCTAATATTCTAGCCATAGAGTAGATGCTAGGTTGTGCCATAGCTAAGTTCTTAACATTGTTTTTGTTGCTATCTTATAGGCCTCGATTAATGTAATTTCACACTACTTTTAATAGTAATGTTTTTGTGGCAGAAAATTTTCATCAATTTTTTGAATCAATTAACATTTAATTTATGATATGTTAAATTTTCATCGACACATGAAAAATGATGAATTATATATGTTCCAATTTTCAAAAAGTTTTTCTTGTAAAAACATGTATCATACAAAAATTTTAAAACTAATATATGAAACATATATGCAATGTATCATATTAATTCAAAGTAAATCAGATCAAATCTGAAACATATTTAAAGCAAATTAATAGGTAAAACAAATATAACTAAAAAAAACGTCACATTCAGTTATGATAAATCGCATATTCATCTATCATATATTTTGAGGTTATAGTACAAATATCTATAATACAGTTATTATAAAGTTGACAATAATAAACAATGTTTACAATTACTTCTTGCAATGTATCATAATACAAGCTACGTTGTATCATGAATCCTAAACTAGCATCAATTATGCGTAAACTATAAAGTTTTTAGAGCAATTACATACAAGAGTTGTTTTATGAAACTAATTATACCGAAAAAAAACAACAGTAAAATGAATAGCCTTTCATGATAGAGTTGCTTTCTAATTCGAAGAACGCTAAAAAATTGTATTTTAATAGATTACTTAAGAAACATATTAAATAGTAAATGAAATTAAAATGAAAAGGCAAAAATAAGCCACTTAAAACAAACACTAATTCAAATTAAACATTGTTCAAACATTATTCAAACATAGCCAAATTAAAACCAAAATAACAGTGATGAACTAAACATAGATCATTCAATGTATCAGGTAACCAAAACATCAACTCTCCTTTGGAAAGAAGTTGCAAGTACATCTATTGTGAACTTTTCGACCACATTTACCACAACAATTTGTACTGGAGGATAGTTTTTCACTTGCTTTCTTACTCCTACTCTTTTTCGGCCTACCAGGTGGTCTTTTGTATTTGGGTGGTATGACTTCTTCTTTTTCGACACATTTAGGCATATGCCAATTCTTCTTATCTGGCATAGGTACTACAGAAAGCTCATATGTCTTCACTAATGTCACAGACTTATAGTAATCAGAGCACCACGGACAAAATTTTGTAACATTTATACTCTTCAATACTGCAATCGCGTGTGGACAAGGAATTTCATCAATCTGAAATCTACAACAGTTGCATTTGTTAGCATCCAAGTCCAAAACTTATATTCTTCTAGATTCATAAACTGAATAATGATACTCTGATGCAACCTTGACCTAACAAACAAAAAATCACACACAAACAAAATATAACGTACAAGAATTTTTTATTCAATAAATAAAATATAAAATGAGTAATTATTAATGCATACTATCATTCTAGATGCTTTAACTCCATTAGCTTTGAGGATTTTGTCAAACCTTCTCCCTAAAGTTGTTTCTGTATATGAAGCAATTTCTCTATTTTTACAGTTCCATGCTCCAAATAATTTTCTGACTTCCTCCAAAAAACCTAAAATCGGCAATTTACGCGCCTCCACTAAATAACCATTTACACATTCTGTAATGTTAGATGTCATCATCCTACCTCTATTTATAGGAGAATGAACTCTTGACCACTTTTCATATCCTGCATCATATAGATAATCTTTCACCCGATGATCAATTTTATCAACCTTTGACATAATATATTCAAAATCTTCCTTTCTGTACACTTTGGCCATCGAATAAAACAGGTCGTTAAGTCTGTCCTTGCTCCTTCTGAAATTTGTACAAACGTTCTTCCAAAGATTCCAAATGCATGCTAAGTGAGGAACATTTGAATAGACATTGCCGACACTTTTAATTATTATTTCATTGCGATTTGATACAACACACATGTTCTCACGCTCTCCAAAAGCATTCTTAAATTGGTCGAAAAACCATGTCTATGCGGAATTATTTTCCGAGTCAACAACACCATATGCAATTGGTAATATGCAAACTAAATTTTTTTTTTAAAGCATGACTTTTAATAAATTGTTGTTATTAACAAGTTTATACACCTAAAAAAGAATACGATAAAGTTTCATATAAACAGTTATGTATCAGAATATATAATGATGTATTATAAACTATATAGTTATGTATCATAATATATTCTATATGTTCTGGAACTTATTGTAACAATTATTAAAGATGGAATAACATACAGTTTCGTATATACAGTTATGTATCAGAATATATAATGATGTATCAAAAACTATACAATAATGTATCATAATATATTATATATATATTATGGAATGTATCATAACAAGTATTAAAGATGGAATAACAAGATTAGTCATACCTGCACCATCAAGAGTGCTAGCAGAAAGAAAAGTCCCTTTGTAACGCCCCAATTTTTTGAACCAAAATGCTACACGGTGCTTATGACCCCAAAGGACCACAAGCTAACCTATGACTGATATCTTTACCTATAACTGCATAATATACATATAAAATGCAGAAACATGAACAAAGAGGGCGTAAGGTTCAATCTTGAATAATAAAATATCTGAAATAAGGTGGTATCATAGTACCAAAACAAAACTGAAAATATGAAAGTCTGAATATCTGAAAGCCTCTAAACTGTCTGAATAAGGAGTTGAAGGAACATGTCTCCAACTAACTCCCTAAACTGAAAATAAACTAAAATACTGGAATAATAAACGTACGATCATGTCCTCGAAAGATGAGGACTCACTTCTTATTGAACTGCTACTGCTGATCTGGAATCTGCACCTCAGAACCTATGGTGTAACATAAAAAGAAAGCACCATAGCGTAAATGCATTAGTACAACTAAAGTACTGAGTATACGTGGGGGTAGGCTAAATGCATGGGGTTTATATGCATGAGCATACTGACTAATATGAATATGAGAATACATACATACATACATATGTAACTACTACTGAACTCGTGGAGATACTAACTACTTGAGTTTGAACTCTAGCAACATGAGTTTCGTGATACTGAGATACTGAAGGACTGATAACATGGATGACTGTATCTAACAGTCCTAATTCTGGGGAAAACTATCTGAGTTCCAAAATGTATCTAAACATCTAAGTCTGAGATCAGTCCTAGGTAACGAGTGATTTTTAAAATTGATAATGAGAATACTCGACTGAATCTAAGATTGAGATCAAGCCTGTCTGCCGGGTGACCTCTAGATCCAATAATAAGCATCTGAATATGGGACCAAGCCTATCTGATGGGATGGTCTAGGAATCAATGAAACTATCTGAGTTCCTTACTGAGATTGATGACTGTATCTGACAGTCCTGATTCCTGATTTCTACACTGAAGACTGACACTGAAACTGTAACTGTAATTGTGGCTGTGGGAGGTAGTAACCTAATTGACATGCCCCGATACTGTACTGGTGAGTTCTAATCTTTGCCCTAATTGGAAAGGTGTCAATACCATGCCACGGGTAGAGACCTCTACTATGGTCAAGCCTCTCTGACGGGTGACCCTGAACAGAAAATCAAGCCTAAGGCAATATAATAGTTAAGTATAGCCTTAATCTGATGGGTAACTCCTGTCCTGCACTGGCTACACAGTTCTGGAGTATAGGGATTACTGCTAACGGCTCTTTCCTTATAACGAGAAAAAATCGCTATCCCTGCACTCGCTCGGTGCTAGTCCGTACTCCCAACTAAAAAACTCTAAAAAGATTAACTGTTGAACTGACTAACTGAACTGAACTAATTTATAAACTGATTAACTGAGCTGATAATATTTTCTTAGCTGAACTAATCTGAATTCACTGAGTTCCATTGACTGACGGAAAAGCTACTTGAGATCTTAGGTCTGACTGAGAGTACTGAAACTATTGGGACTATTGAACTACTGAGATTTCTGAGTTTTTCTGAGTCACGTGACTAACTGAAATCTATGGAGTATAGCTTGATTGAGGATGTCTTGAAACATGACACTAGCTCTAGGCACACGGCTATAGTTTTCGGGTACAAGTACCCCCAGGACTCGATAGAAGGAAGCTGACACACATAACTGACTTGATCATAAGAGTAGAGTCCATAATTCACAATATCATAAGTAAGGATTTCATAATAAGAATGATTCTCAACAAACTATCACATGATCGGGAATGCATACAACATGTATATACTTGCATGGCTTCAATAACATGGTCATTCTATATCACAACAATATCATGAGCATCTCATACAACATCTTCAATTCAAGACAATAGCATGGGGATCACGTTGAACATAAACTTAGAACATGGACTTATTATGTCATAAAAGTATGATTTCCATTCCCTTAGGTATTTTCACAAACACCTTACATGCACATCTTAGGCATAGGTGGATTCATCAAGATTACAAATATTCAACCACCAATTTTACATAATTATACATTAAATAACACCATATCCTCACACAAAACATACAAAGATCCCATCTTAGGCATCATCAAACTCCAACCACATGAACATCAACCACCAACAACATAAAGATCATAATACATAATTTAGAAGATGGTTCTTGAGCTTCATGGACGAAAGGAGTCCATGAATCAACTCACACGTACTTAGAAGGAAGATTCTTGATGATTGACGGAGTAATTTCCTTGAAATTGGATCTTCAAGCTTAATTATGCAACCCTAGTTGTTTTTCTCTTTTAGTGCTCTTGGATGATGAACTTAAAATGTTAGTAGGGTTGTAATGTAATTAGGAGCTATATATTTCGTAGGGTTAAGTTTAGGAACGTGTAAGGAGTGTTAAAAGACTTAATTTCCCTCAAAATAACTCAAAACGGAGTGTTTAAGTCACTTGAAACCATAAGATATGCGTCGCATATGATATTGCATATATTTACATAGGCACCGCATATGATATCGCCTAAATTTATATAGGCGCCACATATGATATCGCCTATATCTACATAGGCACTGCATATGATATCGCCTATATTTACATAGGCGCTGCATATGCTATCGCATATGCTTTCCAGTGGCCATGTGCGATTGGTTAGGCGACGCACTCTACTTCGGAAAGCCATAACTCCTAGATCGGGTGTCAGATTTTGATGAAATTGGTATCGTTGGAAAGGTAATTCGATTCTCTATAATTTGGTGGGTAGAAATATGAAGAAATACCACATTAAAATCGAGTTATACTTGTTCAAATATGACCCTTACAAAATCAAACACTAAAACTTAATGGATTCAAAAACTCTTAGCTTGTATTACCTTAAGTGACTCATATGAACATGCTTAACGCATCATAAGATATCTAATCGCTAGGATACTCATTGTAAGTCATATACTCAAGTATGAATCACAGGATAGGAGATTTCATATGTAGGAAAAATGGTTCGTCTCCTAACTTAGAAACATGCAGGGTATTACACCTTTGGTATGGTCCACTTAAATGAGCACCGTCTACCACAACAACTGGCCTACAATGCTTTAAACGATGGATCATTGGTTGTAAAGATATAAAAAATATTTGAATTCATTATCTACAGCCTTATGCATCCTGATGTATGATCCTGGATACATAGAGTTTAGCATGTAGATGTATCTCGGCATTTGTCTATATCCGTCAGCAGCTCCACCCTAAGCATTTCTATAGCACGCTTCTTCGCACACCAAGCTTTCATGTAATTGATGTCAGCACCATACACAACTTTCATTTCTTCAATAATATCTGCTGGAGTGTGTTTCCTCTTGTAGTTTACTAACTTTGGCTTTGTAAAATTACTAACAAAGTTAACTGTAACCTGCAGCTATTTTAGCATCCTATCACTCGTTGAACACGTATATTCATCATTGAATTTTTGAATTTGAAAAAGATCAGAATGCAAAAAGCAAGATGCTTTCATGTACCAACTGCACTTTTCATTACGACATTCCAATCAATAACTGCATATTAAAACAAATAATCACAATTTAAAAAAAAAAAACTAAATATCAAAACAATAATGTATCAGATACTTTTAACTGTTAAGCTACTTTAAACAATTTTTATAGTTTTTATAACAACATTCTGTCATTTGTTTGCTTTAAACCAATTCACCTTCATATACGATATTGTTTATGAATAACACAATCAAAACATACTTTACAATGTATCCTAATACCTATACATAAACGCCAATCACACACAAAAAACCAAGAACAACATAGTTTATAATACCTTTTTTTGTCAGATCTTGATGCTCGAAAATTAAAACTATGATCTAACGCATACTTTTCCATTACAGTTTTCAGAGTTTTCTTATCCTTATACAACTGCTTCACCTTAACTTCAGTGTTTTGGCAATCAGTGATGAATTTTGTTGTTTCAATTTCTGGTACATACAAAGAGTATTGATTATTCGCCTCAACAACAGCAAGTGCAGCTGCATCTGATTCTGTTCCTTCGACGTACATTATCGCACCAGTTTGAGCATCAAATTCTACATCTTCATTCGATTTAGAGCTTGTTGTAATGCATAATGGATACATTACAAAATCTGTGCATATCTTTTTCAATTCAATGTAAACCTTAACACCATTGTCGTTTCTAATCACCATTGGAGTTTTATTTCCATCAACAATGTAACGAACATCTATATTTTCTTTGCTTGGTCTATCTCAAGTTTCGTCGCAATAACAGAAATCAACCTGAAATACAAAACACTTTTGGTAACTACAATTCCATCACTCTTGTAATTTTCATAAATAATTTCGTTTTGCTAGAAATCAGAATGTCTCAGCAAAATCGAAATATTCATGACAAAAATTGTTTGAAAGAATCGACAACAAATTTTTTTTGGAAGCAATGGGGTAAAAAATAATTGAAAATGACATTCAAATTTCAAAATGGTTTGTTACGTGATTTATGTATTAAGGGATTTGATTAATCAGCATTATGCTTAATTAATGGCATTCAAATTTCAAAACGGCAAGTCCTATATTTAAGGGATTTGATTAATCAGCATTGTGCTTAATTACCTTTGTTTACTAATTAACTGCGTTTAATATGGTACTTATGTATCATACCACAATGTATCAGATAATCACGTAATGTAGCATAAATAAGATTTTTAGTAATTTTTTAAAATGTTGGGAGAGAAGGTAATTATATAAGAAACTATTGTTATTTAAGTAGTTTATACATAAATAAAATCTGATAGTTAAATGGAGAGGACATTCTATTAATGCACTACAAAGTGTGCTATGTGGATTAGAGTACGTCGCATAATCAAATCCTACTATAATCAAAGTCTGATTGTTAAATGGAGAAGACATTCTATTAATGTAGTACAAAGCGTGCTATGTGGATTAGAGCACATCATATACTCAAACCCTACAAAAAATAAAAGTCTGAGAGTTATATGGAGAAAATATTTTATTAATGCAGTATAAAAGTGTGCTATGTGGATTAGAGCACGTCACATACTCAAACCCTACGAAAAATAAAAGTCCGAGAGTTGTATGAAAAAAACATTCTGTTAATGCAGTACGAAAGAGTGCTATGTGGATTAGAGCACGTCACATACTCAAACCCTACGATAATAGAACTCTGATTGTTAAATGAAGAAGACATTTTGTTATTGTAGTACAAAGTGTGTTATGTGGATTGAAGCACGTCACATACTCATGCCCTATGATAATAAATGTTTGATCGTTAAATGGAGAAGACATTTTGTTAATGCGGTACAAAGCGTGTTATGTGGAATAGAGCACGTCACATACTCAAATCCTATGACAATTGAAGTCTAATTGTTAAATGGAGAAGACATTCTGTTAATACAGTATAAAGCATGCTATGTCTATTGGAGCATGTCACATACTCAAACCAGACGACAAATAAAAGTTTGATTGTTAAATGGAGAAGACATTCTGTTAATGCCGTACAAAACGTGTTATGTGGATTAGAGCATGTCACATACTCAAACCCTACTACAAAGAAGTCTGATTGTTAAATGAAGAAGACATTCTGTTAATACAGGACAAAGTGTGCTATGCGGATTGTCACATACTCAAACCAGACGACAAATAAAAGTCTGATAGTCAAATGGAGAACCAACAAACAAAAGTCTGATAGTTAAATTGAGAAAACATTGTGTTAATGCAGTACAAAGCGTGCTATGTGGATTAGAGCATGCAACCATAAAAGTCTAGCAGTTATATGGATAAAACATTCTGTTAATGCAGTACAAAGTGTGTTATGTGGATTAGAGCACATCACATACTCACCTACAACAAATAAAAATCCGGTAGTTAAATGGAGAAGGGTAGAAAGGCTAACTAACTTTACACCAAATACACCAAAAATTGAACTGGAAGCCACCAACCTTCAAAAATTTCTCAATCATCAAGAAAAAAGAAGTGGTAGAACTAGTCATTACAAGATTGCATAGTTCATGAGTGGAACAATTTCTCTCTTGTTTTCAGCATGTATGTTGCAAAATCTTATAAAATCCATTGCACTTCTGAAACACTCTCATCAAAACCTACAAATATTTACTTTCATTCCGAAACTATTCGTTCAAAAAACAAACTTTGAACAACTGAAATGGATCTTGAATCATTCATAACTTGTATACGCCTTCAGCTAAGTCAGTGAGATGTAAAACTATGTTTGTTAAAACGACGTGTCTAATCTGTAAGAAGCAAATCAGTTTGCGACTTGAATCTCCCAAGAACCAAATATGGCATTATAACCATGCAAGCCATGAATAGAGTGAACCGCAAAACATAGAAGACAAGGCAATGTTGTTCAATAAGATTTAAGAAACTAGAAAGCTAAACAACAAATGGAAACGAAGTGGTTGCCTCAAATGATGTGCTAAATATAGATGATTCCTTTTTCTTTTTCTTTTTTTTTGCCGAGGAACGATTGGAAACAGTCTATCTATCTCTACGAGTTAGATATAACATCTGTGTAGACTCTACTCTCCCCAGACCCCACTTGTGGGATTACACCGGGTATGATGTTTTTAATGAATGGGCGGACAGCCAATAGCACACGGATCAAAACATGGTGGATAATGCAGCAGAATTCAAGCCATGTATGTTAAGACACACATCACTTACTGCGTTCTTACCACTAAACCAAAGCCCATGGGGCACCATCGTGATTTGATTCTTTTACATCGAGTTATTTCAATCTGGTAAACTGTTTATCCATCAAACAATCCGAAATAGTTCTACTGGTAAATCGGTAACATAAAGGGGTAGTAATAGTGGAAGGAAAATAAATCACATTTAGCAAAATTCAGGACATACCACAAGAGGAAGGGTCAACAAGCTCCATATCGGCCACAGAGCATAACAGAACTTGAAACAAATGACTTGTTCTTTTACCAAAACAGTCTCATTTGATCTAGACGTTTGAATTGAAACTATATCTGTATGTTATTATTTGAATGCATGTGTAATTCATGTGATCGTAATGTCTCTTACAAGAGGAAAGATAGGATCCCAAGCATAGTGATGAAGGGAAGTGCAGCTGTACTGGAAATCTCCCACATCTCATACAACTTCCGGACGCCCAAAGCCAATATACCTGTATATATGAAAAATAAAACATTCAAACCAACACCATACATCCCAATGTATAATGGTATTCTGCAGCAGAGATGTGAAGAATCAATGAAGGTACTTGATATCAAGATATCAAACAACAGAAAGCTCCGACATCATGCCAAAAATGGTGAAAGATGCATTTGCTCAAGGCATTATAAGTGAAAAAGTCAAGCAGCTAGTGATTCCTGGATATCAGATGCATGTTGCTAACAGGCTAACAAGTCCAATTTTCCAAGTCATAAGACCCTAACACGAACGAACTCTGTAGAAATGGCAGTAAACAAACACGAAAGAGTGCAAGTAAAAACAGATTTTACAATTCAGATATTTCGTATTTACAAAGATATTTGGATATATTTGTATCCGCTGTTCTACAAAAAGATCTTTGAATAGTTGCTCTTCACCAGACTTAATATTTATATTAAAACGACATCTTTACCCAACAGGTTATGAACTAAGTTCATGATGCTAAACATTCAATTTTTCATTTCTCAACTTGTCGTGATTTTAACATAAGGCTTTCAATGGAGACGTGGAAGTGAAATGACACGGTCCAAAATTAAGCGCTTGTTGAGCTTTATATATATGAATGAATCCAAAAGATCACAATTAAAAATGCACCATATGTTATTTTATTTCTTTGATCTGGAGTACAATTAAAAGTGATGAGGGCAGGACAACCAGGTGCACATAGCATCCCGCAGGGTTCGGAGAAGGGCAGTGTCACGATCCGATTTTTCTAGTCGTGATGGCGCCTACTTTAACCCACCAGTAGGCAAGCCAAACCATAGTCCAGAATGATAAGTAACGGGCTAACAGGCAGAGACCAAATAAAGGATCATGTATAATAATAATAAGTAAAAAATAAGAAAGGAGCTTATATATTACATCAAAATGAGATGAGGAAAAAAAAAAAAGACCAACTTACAATGAATCCCTCCCAAGACCTGATAAGGTCAGTACTAGAGCCACTACTAACAGATACCCAAAGTACTAGACAAAAATAAAATAAAACGTACACAATATACACAAGCAGTCTTGAGTGCAAAAGACAAACTGGAATAAATAGAGGAAGATTAGCCTCGGACGACAGCAAACTCACTCTTCTCTGAGTCAGTAATGGAAGATAGGAATCACATCAACGTCGACTGCTGGTGCCCGGATCTGCATCAGAAAAAGATGTAGAAGTGTAGATGAGTACCAAAAACCACGGGTACTCAGTAGGCATCATCGGCCAACTGAGCTCAATACAGAAAAGGTATAACTACAATGCGAAGGCGTAATCTGAGTCATTAGTAAAAAGGGATCAAAAGGTAAACAACTACCAAGCTACACAACGACTGTAAAGGAATAAACTGATGCGATATCGAAAAATAATAGTGCAGTAATAATAGACAAATCAAACATAACCTAACTGGGACCTCATAAGCCCGCTAGACACAACATAAACTAAATGGGCCTCCATAAGCCCGCTAGGCATACTGAAGAAGGCAATTAACCTAACTCCCATAAGTCGGTGGGACAGACAAGTAATGAAAATAAACATAAATAGTCTATAACTGCGCTGATTCCCATAAATCATAATAGTTTTCCAGATGTGCACCGGACTTGAACCGACACCAATGGGTAATAACGAGAGGCCAGATATATAGAACCCATAATCAGATGCCGGACTCAAACCAAAACTCATAATAACCATAATAATCATTTGCCGGACTCGAACCGGAACTCATAGTAACCACAACCATAATCAGATGCCGGACTCGAACCGGAACTCATAGTAACCATAATAATCATTAGCCAGACTCGAACTGGAATTCACAGTAACCATAATAATCATTTGCCAAACTCGAACCGGAACTAATAATAACCATAATAATCATTTACCGGACTCGAACCGGAACTCACAGTAACCATACCCACCAGAAATATTAAAATTCATACCATATCATAACAATGTCAATGTCTAAATAATCATCCGTTAATCTTAATTAAAAAGGGATAAATTCAAGGTTTTGCAATTTAATTTTACATCCCAAAGTGATAGATGTTTTATTATATTAAAAGATACTTTTTCCAAAAATTTACTAAAACGGGGTCCTAATACAGATAAATAAGACAGTTTATATATATATATATCAAAAATACGCATCTACAAGGATTTATCCAGGCTAACATAATAGTTAACATTTTCAATATATAAGCTCAATCTAAAAATAGGGGTAAACCTAGCCTACCTTGGCGCCAAAGCTATAATATCTGTTCGCGAAACCTTCAAATAGTACTAGCAGAATCCGAGCTTGGATAATATCAAAGAAACTATTTTTCAGACACCTCCTAACTTATAAGTAATTTGTAAGACTCACTAAGAACCCCAACCAATTTAAAAGAAGCAAACGAAGGTTCAGATATGGAAAAACAAAAAGCAACATATGTATTATGTACTAACAGTGGATGGTCACTTTTCTTTTCCTTTAAATTGGACAACAGATACGAGACATACATACAAACATATGCGCGTTGCCAATTATAAAAGTAAAGTTGGTCTGCTAATAAGCAGCAACAAGTTGTTGCCAATCTTCTTCACCCACGTGTACGGTTCTAACAATTTCCCTACATTGCGTATAAAATCGGCTATTGCATAAATTCGTGGCAAAATAATTATAATATTTTGAATATACCATAATTAATAGAAAATATTTCTAACAAAACTTCTATTATATAATAATAATATTTTAATGTTTTTAAAAAAATTTACTATCTCTGTTTAAAATATTAATAAATTATAAAAGTCTATAATAAAGTGATATAAATATCTCATGACTTAAAGAATTTTACAAATATCGAAAATATTTTAGAAGGGTACTAAATTATATTTTTACCAAATGCCAAATTAAATT
Source organism: Capsicum annuum (assembly GCF_002878395.1). Lineage (NCBI taxonomy): Eukaryota > Viridiplantae > Streptophyta > Magnoliopsida > Solanales > Solanaceae > Capsicum > Capsicum annuum. Next base: position 210,361,485 of record NC_061119.1, on the reverse strand, counting down.
AAATAATCCACGATATATATTTAGATAGTACTAAAATTATATGAAAATACAGTAAAATGACCGTAAGGGTCATTACAACATCCACTACTAAAAGGACTTTCGCGAAAGTAAAAGATAAGGAAATACTTGAAGTCTCAAACAAGTAGGGATACTGGGCGCACATATCACACTCGATTTCCCAAGTAGCCTCCTCAACTGGACGGTGACGCCACTGAACCTTAACTACCGGAATGTCCCTGGAACACAACTGCCTGATGTCCCTTGCCAAAATAGATGCGGGCTTCTCTACAAATGTCAATTCCTCATCCAACTGAACCGAGTCCCACTGAAGTACGTGTGACTCATCTGGAATATACTGTCGTTACATAGATACATAAAACACCGGATGAATGGCTAAGAAGGCAGGTGGCAATGCCAATACATAAGCTACCTCCCCAACTCTCTGTAAGATCTCAAAAGGTCCAATATATCTAGGGCTAAGCTTGCCCCTCCTCCCGAACCTCATCACGCCCTTCATGGGTAATACTCACAAAAAGACCCTATCACCAACTCTGAAACTCAATGGACGACGTCTGCGATCAGCATAACTCCTCTATCTGCTCTAAGATGCTTGTAGCCTATCCTGAATCACTAGAACCAGGCCTAACAAATCACGAAGCAAATCTGTGCCACGAGTCCTAGCCTCAGAAGTCTCAAACCAACCAATAGGATATCGACATCGCCTACCATACAATGCCTCAAATGGGGCCATCTGTATACTCGAGTGAAAGCTGTTATTATATACAAACTCTGCCAAAGGTAGAAATGGTCCCACTGACCTCTAAAATCCAACATACAAGCGTGTAGCATATCTTCTAAGACCTGGATAGTCCGCTTTGACTGCCCATCAGTTTGGAGATGAAAGGCTGTGCTAAGGTCAACCTGGGTTCCCAACTCCTCTTGAAATGTCCTCCAAAAGCTAAAAGTGAATTGAGAGCCTCGATCAGAGATAATGGACACAGGGACCCATGTAGTCGAACCACCTCTTGGATATAAATATGAGCTAACCTCTCGGTACTATAGGAAACTCGAACAAGGATAAAATATGCAGACTTGGTCAATCGATCCACAATAAGCCAAATGCTATCAAAACCACGCAAAGTACGTGGTAATCCAGGTACGAAATCCATAGTAACTCCCTCCCATTTCCACTCGAGAATGGGTAGCTGCTGAAGCAATCCACCAGGTCTTTGATGCTCGGCCTTTACTTGCTGACAACAAAGACATCGCACCACAAACCCTGCTATATCTTTCCACATACCACTCCACCAGTAATGTTGCCTCAAATCTCTATACATCTTAGCTATCCCAGGGTGAATAGAGTATTTAGAGTTTTGAGCCTCATAAAGAATCAACTAGATCAAATACCCAACCCTTGGAACACAAATACGACCGTCAAACCTCAAGACACCCTTAGAATCTAGGGTAGCCCTCTGAGACTCACCTCTCAACACCTGCTTTCGAATGCTACGAAGCCTGCCATCTTCGAACTGACAACTTTGAATCTTCTCCAACAAGGTAAATCTAGCCTCAACACTAGCAATGATTCCCCGAGGGTCAGAAATATCCAAATGAACCATCATGTTAGCTAAGGATTGAATGTCCAAAGCCAGCGGCCGCTAAGAAGCTGCAATGAATGCTAAACTACCCATAATGACTTCCGAATTAAGGCATTTGCTACCACATTCGCCTTGCCTGGATGATAGAGAATAGAGATATCATAGTCTTTTAGCAAATCAATCCACCTGTGCTGCCTCAAATTAAGCTCCTTCTGGGTCATAATGTACTGCAGACTACGATGATCAGTAAATATCTCACAACAAAAACCATATAAGTAATGCCTCCAAATCCTAAGCGTAAATACTACCACTGCCAACTCTAAGTCATGAGTGGGATAGTTTCGCTCATGCACCTTCAACTGTCTCGATGCATATGCAATTACACGGCCACGCTGCATCAGAATACACCCCAAATCAACACCAGAAGCATCACAATAGAAAGTAAAATCCTTTCCCTCAACAAGAAGAGTCAGAATAGGAGCTTAAGTAAGCAATTCTTTAAGCTTTATAAAGCTTACCTCACAACTTGCAAACCACTGAAACGGAACTTCCTTCCTGGTCAATCTAGTCATAGGGGCTGCAATAGAAGAAAAACCCTCAATAAACCGCCTGTGGTAACCCGCCAACCCAATAAAACTACAAACTTTAGAAGGTAACGTAGGCCCAGCACAACTACGAATAGCCTCAATCTTTGTTGGGTCCACCATAATATCGTCCTTGGACACTACGTGCCCCAAGAAAGCTACACACTCAAGCCAAAACTCACATTTTGAGAACTTGGCATAAAGCCTGTGGCCTCTCAAAGTGTGGAGCACAGTCCTCAAATTTTACTCGTGCTCCTCCTTACTCCTCGATTATACAAGAATGTCATCAATAAATACTATCACAAAGGAGTCCAAATATGGCCTGAACACATGATTCATCAGATCCATAAAAGCTGCTGGAGCATTACTCAACCCAAAAGACATCACCAAGAACTTATAATGACCATAACGAGTCTTGAAAGCTGTCTTAGGGATGTTCGCAGCCCTAACTCTCAATTGATGGTAACCAGACCTCAAATCAATCTTAGAAAACACCATCGTGCCCTGAAGCTGATCAAACAAATCATCAATATGAGGCATAGGATACTTATTTTTCATCGTTACCTTATTCAACTGCCTGTAATCGATACACATACGTAAGGATCCATCCTTTCTCTTTACAAACAGAACTGAAGAACCCCAAGGAGATACACTCAGTCTGATAAAACCCTTACCCAGAAGATCCTGAAGCTGACTATTTAGCTCCTTCAACTCATCAGGAGCCATACGATATGGAGTAATATAAATAGGTCAGGTGCCTGGCTTGAGGTCAATAATAAACTCTACATCACGCTCGAGAGGAAGGCCAGGTAGGTCGGTTGGAAATACATCAAGAAACTCACGAACAACAAGGACGGAGTCAAGTGGGGGACTCTTAGCACTAACATCCCAAATATATGCAAGAAATGACTCGCAACCCCTTGATATCAGTCTTCTAGCCCAAATGTACGAAATAATCCCCATCGGCGCGCGACTAACATAACCCTGCCACACAACTAGGGGTATGCTAGGCAAAGCTAAAGTAATGGTCTTAGCAAAATAATCCAAGACCGCATGGTAAGGGGAAAACCAATTCAAGCTTAGAATCACATCAAAATCTACCATATCTAGGACAATGAGGTCAATATGAGTATCAAACTCTTGAATAGCCACCAAACAAGATTTATATACCCAATTCACTACTAAAGAATCACCCACTGGGGTAGCCATACGTAATGGCAGAGATAAAGACTCCGAACATAAACCCAGTCGTGATGCAAAATAAACAGAAACATATGAAAATATAGAACCGAGATCAAATAAAATAGAAGTTGGCTGATGGCATACGAAGATCGTACTTGTGATCACGACATCTGAAGTATCAACCTCTGGTCTACCTGGTACAGCATACAAATAACCCTGTCCAATACTGGATTGGGTACCTGCCCGACCGCCTGCCCTACTTTCCCACGGACCACCTCCATGACCCTGTACACCACCCCTACCTAACGGCAACACTGATCTGATCGGATACATAGTCAAATGGTTGTGTTAGCTTTCGATGACATCATTCAAAGTCAGTACGTGGGGCATCAAAATTTGGTCACACTAAGGACACGGGATCCTACATGGAGGGGCTGATTTGAGTACAACAAAGAGCAATCCCACGTGTGGAAGATTGCTTAGAGCATTGAAGATTGAGGACTCATGATTTTGGGCCTTCATTAAGGGAATTTTGGTCACTTAGCCTTGTTCAAGTAACACTCCATGACCACCCTTTTTCATTAAGGGTATTGTGGTTATTTTGTTATGTAATAAGTTATACTATAAATAGGTTCTATTAGTTCATTTGCTAGGGAGTTTATGAAAGAGGAAATATTGAAACACTTAAAATCCTCTCTTTTGAGAGTAGACCATCTTAGTGTAGTTTTAGTATAGGGCTTGGAAAAGCTAATATTGTTCTTTCTTGGAAATGGTGGATCTTGAGGCGAGTTAATTCCCTTGGAGGTCACCGTAAGAGTGTGGTTTTGATTATTACATTCATTAGGAGTTTTTGAGTTTAATACACTCTTTAGTTCTTAATCTTGTAATAATCTTGGTCTCACTATCTATCCTTTACTTTTGTTGTTGTTATCTTGTGTAGTGGACTGTTTTGGGTCATTTATTGAATCCGAAACTTGTGTTATTGTTGTTCATATTTTTCATCACATTTTATATCTGTTTTGGTGTTGAAATATACCATTGTATCTTGTATTCTTGTTGTTGGTAGTTATTCCGAGTGTGCTCTCTATCTTGATCCTCGAATCCTTAAGATTAATAGACTGATTTGGAGTATGTTTTGATACTTCCATTGTTGTTCTTGTATTATTTGGTATCAAAGTATGGCTTGATCTTGTTCCTACAATATCAAATCTTGGGTTAGCTCACTTGAAAAATAAAAAAAAAATTAAAAATCTGAAAATTCCAGAAAAAGAACAATCTGTCCAATTTGTGTTCTTGGCCAAAAATTGTGTTTTTTTGGTCTCTTGGCTGAGATTTTTACTTGTCATTGTTATTTATAGTGTTAGTTTTATCATTCACTAACACTTTTAGTCTAAATCTAAGTTTGAGCTTACATTGTTGATGTTGTTGTGAACTTGAAAACTTGAAAGTGTTTTGGACATTTTTGGTTGTGATGGACTGTTTTGGCCTTGTGTTCTTCATCTTGTTGTTGTTCTAAGCTTGTCCATGTGATATTTTTGTTCTTTGGTACCCTAAGAACCTTTTTTGATGAAGTTGTTGTTGATTGATGGAACTTGAGAAAGTGTTGATTGAAGTGTGAGACCAACTTGAACCTTAAACTCCAAGATTCAAAAGTTTGTGTTCTTGGTGTTCTTCACCAGTCTTCATCTTTTATTGAAATAAAAGTAGATGTTAGATCTAAAAAGTTTGGATTAAAAAGGAGTAAAATTTTTTAGTATTGAAAAAAAAACTCCTCAACCACCAAAGACCTTAACAACCACTTACCAAACAACTTCAACCACCAAAGAAGTTATTCACTTTTTTGTACTTTGGACAAATTTTAAGGCTTATATCTAAGAAGTTTTTGTGTTCTTTGTTTATTTCTAGTGTTAGGTTCTTGTTCCCTAACACTAAGTGAGTCTAAATCTTTGATTTGAGCTTAATCCGGGTAGTTTTGAGATATTCTCCATTGTTGAGTTAAAGGTTAAAAAAAAAACTAGAAAGGTGAATCTCAAAATTTTGGGTTGTTGTTGAGAATTGGTGGATTGAAAATGTGTTGCTGTTGTTGTGGAATTCATGTGTTCTTGAAGAAATAAAAAATCATTCAATTTGGAGGCTATTTGCTTAAGGTGCACTTTTGAGTGTTCTTGATGTTCTTCATGTTCTTCATTTATTGTTGAGCAAAGAACATTCAAAAGAGATGGTTTGATCTAAAGAATTGGAAAAATAAGGTGTTGTATTTTTTTGTCTTGAAATATATTCCAAGACATACGATAAAAAGAAAAGAAGATAAGAAAACATTAAAAAAAGTCTTGTTACCCAAAAGAAGGGACAAAGACTTTCAAAAAGCCTATGTCAAGGGAAAGGTGCAAGGAAAAGTTAAGGGTGGGGACCAATAGAAATTCAAACCTTTTGGAATATTGAAAAGGAATCCAAGCCTTAATTCCCTCCCAAATCTGATTTTTCACCATTCCAAATTGAAAAATTGACCAAAACTTGAAATTGGACAACAAAATTATGTGGGACCACGACCAATTACATGGCTACCACATCATCACATTTTACTATTCACGCAACATTATTAAGCTCAAATTATAGATTCTTGGTTGCATTTTATTGTTTCATTAGTTGCATTACTTGATTCTAGAATTAATTAACAACTAGTAATCACCAACTTAGTTGTAGATTAATTGTTGAATCTGTTTCTTTTGCGTCTTCGTTATTTGTGTGCTTTTCTTGTTTTTAACTCGTAGTAACTTCTTGTTTCAAGTTCATAAGTAAATTTTATTTTTGTCTTGAGTCGATCAAACAAGAATCCATTCCGGTCACCAAGTAGAATTGACATCCTATTGACTATCGGAGTATAAGCAACTTTCAATATTCATCGCTCCAATTGTAAGACTCACAAAGGTTGTATATGAGGGTTGATGAAAATCTTTTACTACTAATATTGTTTGTTTATTGTGTAGGTACAAAGGTGATATACGGGGAACATGTCTTCGATAGCCGGGGATTATTATGACTACAATATGGGAGACTATGATTGTAGTGAGGATTTTTATGGCTACGAAGTTGAGGGAGATTGCCGAGGCTATGAAACAGCCATGATCAAAATTTGGGCAGATTTGAAAGTTACTGTTTTGAGGGAGAAAATGAGGTGAATAAAGTGCCTAGTGCTTATGGTTACTTTGGAGATGATATAGGACCTTGTGATGGATCATATGATAATGTTGGGGCATGTGAGGAGTCTTACACTTCTTACTCCGAACCTAGATTTGGTGTTAGGTATAACCCTTTCATTCATAAAGTTTATGAGATGTATGATGAGAGTACACTTGAGGAGTGTTAATATTCATATTCTCCACCTTGTAGTACTTCTTATCAAGGTCGATATAGTGTGAATGGTTATAATAGCTATAGTGGAGGTTGTCCAATGAAAAGAAAAGGGTATGCATCTCCAAAACCGAGGGGTACTCGTATGCTTAACAATGTTGATCCAAGAAGGAGTGTACACTCTAGAAAGGTCACCATTTGTGGGATACCGGGCTGCCTTGTTGTGTTAAATGATAGGTACTATAGAAACTACATCATTCCATCCATGATTGACTACTTGGGGTTATTTTGCGAGCCTTTACTTGTTCCATACTTCTTGGACGGGTTTAAGGTTACCGAGATGGTAAAAGTTATCTTCTCCCAATATGAATACCATGAGAAGGTGTGGTACAATATTCTTCCATTGGCCTACGGTCATGTATACTTAGGTGCCGATTGGTTTGCACAACATCAATTTCCTAACGTGCAAAATTGGCCTAATATTATAAGAGACCAATGGGGGAATCGCCTCATGACTTACTTGCTGCCCAAGCCATGAAGAGAAATATCTACCTACTCCAATCTGAATTATTATGAGAGACAAAAGATTGAGAGGAGTAAAGGAGTGCAAGGTGGTAATCCGAGAGTGGAAAAAAGAGAGATTATGTGGAGCGAAGTGAGGGGATTACCACCCAACCGTGCTAACATTGGTTGTCCTTCTATTTCAAAGGACATTTGTGTAGGTACCAACATGGCAAGAGAAGGCGAACAATGCCAAAAGAAAGTTGCTGCCCAAGCTTGTGGAGGACCTTCACACCATGACAAAGAAGAATCTACTCAAGAACTTCAAGGTAAAATAGCTAACGCTTACACTTTTGTGCATGTGAATGATAATTGTGTGGCTAGTAGCCCATTAAGTGTGAGTTGTAGCTTGCTTATATGTGAGTCTATTATTTTTTTGCCACTTAATGATGATGTGAATGTTGTGAGTATGGATACACTAGTTGATCCTATTGATGACCGAATCAACTATTCTTGTAAGATCGATTTATGTCCGCCTAGTGTTGACACTATTGTGTTGAATGAAAGTATATTATCTTCTGAAATTTGTATTGATCAACTTATGTGTGAAAATTACCCACCACTTGAGGATGTGTATGATGTGATTAATGAACCTCAAGTGTGTGATGATGTTGAAAATGATGATCAAAGGGATAGGAGTGAACTCGAGAGCTATTCTTGGGATAATCTTGCACTTGAAATCTCTTTAAAACTTGATATTAATCTTTTAGAGAGTGATGAACGTATTTGTTTCGAATCTGCCCGTGAAATAGATTATGCTCTCTTTAGGTATAATGTCTTGTTTGAAGATGATATAACCACTCCTAATGAACCTAGTGGTGAAAATGATGGTATAGCTTAAATAAGAAGCTATAGCCAATATGCTAACCCACTATAGTGTGACAACATTCTCCTAAAGATGGAAATCTCTTCTTCGGAGATGAAAGTATTCTTAAGGGTAAGGGATGTGTGGTCGTGGAAACTACTTCTCCTTCTACTTTGTGTGACTTTATTGTTGAGAGTAGTCATGGTCATAATTGTGAAACTAGTAGTGAATACACACATGAGTATATCTTAGTAGAAGTCGACTTGAGTAATACCTTTTTCTACTCTCTATTTGCTTTGGATAATATGTATGCTATTGTAGAAAGTATGTCATTTAGTTTGGGTAGAGACCATAGGAAAGCAGAGTGTTGTCCAGACCCGTGTCTATGGCCACTCTCCCCGTTTGACCCCGGTGACAGATATAGATTTGATGACGATGGTGCACCCAACTTGTTGCTTGGTTTACATGACAAGAAAAGTATCATTGTTGGTGAATTCCATAGCCAAATCCTTTATTCATTTTTCATTAATTATTTAATATTTAGTTCAAAGGATCCTTGGTTATATTCTAAATATGTGGAACCTTGGCATATTGAGGTGATTTATCGTGCTAACCCTAACCCTCATGCCATGAGGAGTATGTATTTGTGTGTTATTTCCTTGGTAAGGTTTGGATTCGAGGTCTAATCCTTTTCAAGAAGGGGGGGATGATACGAGTCAAATGGCTGCCTTAGCTTTTGATGACATCATTCAAGTCAGTACATGGGGCGTCAAGCTTTGGTCGCACTGAGGACATGGGATCCTACATGGAGGGCCGATTTGAGTACATCATAGAGCAATCCCACGTGTGGAAGATTGCTTGGAGCATTGAAGATTGAGGACTTACGATTTTGGCCCTTCATTAAGGGCATTTTGGTCACTTAGCCTTGTTCAAGTAACACTCCATGACCACCCCTTCTCATTAAGGGTGTTGTGGTTATTTTGTTATGTAATAAGTTAGACTATAAATAGGTTCTATTAGTTCATTTGCTAGGGAGTTTGTGAAAGAGGAAATATTGAAACACTTAAAATCCTCTCTCTTGAGAGTAGACCATCTTAGTGTAGTTTTAGTATAGGGCTTGGAAAAGCTAATATTGTTCTTTGCTTGGAAACGGTGGATCTTGAGGTGAGTTGATTCTCTTGGCTGTCACCGTAAGAGTGTGGTTTTGGTTATTACATTCATTAGGGGTTTTTGAGTTTAATACACTCTTTAGTTCTTAATCTTGTAATAATATTGATCTCACTATCTATCTTTTACTTTTGTTGTTGTTATGGACTGTTTTAGGTCATTTATTGAATCCGAAACTTGTGTTATTGTTGTTCATATTGTTCATCACGTTTTATAGCTATTTTGGTGTTAAAATACACCCTTGTATCTTGTATTCTTGTTGTTGGTAGCGAATCTGAGTATGGTTTCCATCTTGGTCCTCGAATCCTTAAGATTAGCGGACTGATTTGGAGTATGTTTTGATACTTCCATTGTTGTTCTTGTATCATTGAACTAGACGACTAGGCTGACCCGAATGCTGAGAAGACTGCTGATGAGGGTACCTACCATGAAATTCTCGGCCTGAGAACTGTGGATCGCTGTAGCTACCCTGGTAGCGTAGTTTCTTATCGTTGTCTCTTTGGGCCTCATGATCCATCTCCTCTATGGAATAAATATACACGGCTACCTCCGAAAAAGAATTTCCTGAAGTCACCAAACTCTGTGTAGCTCTACGGAGTGACAATCTCAATCCCCTGACAAAGCATCGAATTCGCTCGTATCCGTATCTAGAATCATAGTAGCGTGTCTGGCTAACTCGGGCAATCTCGCCTCACATTCAGCCATAGTCATAGAACCCTGTCTCAATGCTGTAAACTCATCCCGGAGATGCCCATGCATGCGACGAGGCATATACTTCCCCAAGAAAGCCTCGGAGAACTGAGTCCAAGTCATTGGTAGAGATCCATCTGGCCTGGAATCAAGATAACCTCTCCACCACCTTCTCGCTGCCGTGTCGAATTGATAAGAAACAAAGTCCACTCCCTGTGCCTCAACTAAACCCAAATTCCGCAACTGCTACTCACAACTAGATAGGAACTCCATAGCATCCTCTCCCGGTATCCCAGCGAATCTGGATGGAGCTAATTTCAAAAATCTGTCCAACATCTTTCGCTCCTCTGAAGACATAACGGGCTGGACTACTGCCGTCTATGGGACTACTGGTGCTGGAGGAATCTCTACCCTAGGCGCCGCTACTGCAGGTTGTGCCCCTAAGTCAACACCACCCTGTACTGCTCTACCCTGCCCCTGATATCTGGGTCGACTTCGACCCCAAACTAGAACTCTAGAAGCGTGCCCCGACTGCTCGCTCTTGGACCTCGTATCCTAGCCATCTGGGTAGAGAGTGAACCAATGAAAGAAGATTACAACCAACCCAAACTCAACGCACAAAAAAATGGATCAAGAAAATGAGATTTTTTTCCCTAAAAATGCTCGGTAGCCTCCCAAGGATAGGATACAGATGTCTCCATACCTATCCGTAAGACTCTACTAAACATCGGCTCCAGTACTAATAATACCAGTAAGACCTAGGGTTTGATACCAAACTGTCATGACCCAATTTCTCTAGCCGTGATGGCGCCTACTTTAACCCACCAGTAGGTAAGCCAAGCCATAGTCCGGAATGATAAGTAACGGGCTAACAGGCAGAGACCAAATAAAGGATCATGTATAATAATAATAAGTAGAAACTAAGAAAGGAGCATATATATTATATCAAAATAAGATGAGGAAAAAAAACAACTTACAATGAATCTCTCCCAAGACCTGATAAGGTATTACTGAATATAATAAGTTAAACTTAAATTAAAGTAAAAAGAAAAAGTTTTATAAGGTAACTGTTCGCTTTAAAATCGAAAATGGATTTGATACAATTCAACAGAATCTAAGAAATGATCAAATTCTAAAATCATTTCTATTTTGATTCTATAAAAATTCAATTTTCATTTTTGAATGAAGTTAGACGTCAGTACTAGAGTCACTACTAACAGATACCCAAAGTACTAGACAAAAATAAAATAAAATGTACACAATATACACAAGCAGTCTCGAGTGCAAAAGACTAACTGGAATAAATAGAGAAAGATTAGCCTCGGACGACAACAAGCTCACTCTGGTCTGAGTCAGTAATGGAAGATAGGAATCACGTCAACATCGACTGTTAGTGCCCGGATCTGCATCAGAAAAAGATGCAGAAGTGTAGATGAGTACCAAAAACTACAGGTACTCAGTAGGCATCATCGGCCGACTGAGTTCAATACAGAAAAGGTATAACTACAATGCGAGGGCGTAATCTGAGTCATTAGTAAAAAGGGATCAAAAGGTAAAGAACTACCAAGCTACGTAACGACTGTACAGGAATAAACTGATGCGATACCGAAAAATAATAATGCAGTAATAATAGACAAATCAAACATAGCCTAACTGGGCCCCCATAAGCCCACTAGGCAAACAACATAACCTAACTGGGCCCCCATAAGCCTGCTAGGCATACGGAAGAAGGTAATTGACCCATTCAAACCCCCGTAAGCCGGTGGGACACAGAAGTAATGAAAATAAACATAAATAGTCTATAACTGCGCTGATCCCCATAAATCATAATAGTTTTTCAGATGTGCACCGGACTTGAATGACACCAATGGGTAATAACGAAAGGCCAGATATATAGAACTCATAACCAGATAATAATCATTTGCCGGACTCGAACCGGAACTCATAGTAACCACAACCATAATCAGATGCCGAACTTGAACCGAAACTCATAGTAACCATAATAATCATTTGTCGGACTTGACCCGTAACTCACAGTAACCATAATGATCATTTGTCGGACTCGAACCGGTCATAGTAACCATAATAATCATTTGTCGAGCTCGAACCGGAACTCACAGTAACCATACCCACCAAAAATATTAAAATTCATACCATATCATAACAATGGCAATGTCTAAAGAATCATCCGTTAATCTTAATTAAAAAGGGATAAATTCAAGGTTTTGCAATTTAATTTTACGTCCCAAAGTTTACGTCCCAAATTTTTTCAAAAATTTACTAAAATGGGGTCCTAATCCAGATAAACAAGACAGTTTATATATATATATATATATATATATATATATATATATATATATATATATATATATGTATATATCAAAAATACGTATCTACAAGGATTTATCCAGGCTAACATAATAGTTAACATTTTTAATATATAAGCTCAATCTAAAAATAGGAATAAACCTAGCCTACTTGAACTCCAAAGCTATAATATATGTTTGCGAAGCCTCCAAATAATACTAGCAGAATCCGAGCTTGGATAATATCAAAGAAATTATTTTTCACACGCCTCTTAACTTATAAGTAATTTGTAAGACTCACTAATAACCCCAATCAATTTAAAAGAAGCAAATGAAGGTTCGGAAAAACAGAAAACCAACGTATGTATATGTACTCAGTGGATGGTCACTTTTCTTTTCCTTTAAAAGCGACCAATGATACTATATATATATATATATATATATATATATATATATATATATATATATATATAAAAGTAAAGTTGGCCAAAATTGCAAACTTTTCCAAAAGTTATGGCTGCTAATAAGCAGCAACAAGTTGTTGCCAATCTTCTTCATCCACGTGTACGATTCTAACAATTTTCCTACATTGCGTATAAAATTGGGTATTGTATAAATTCATGGTAAAATAATTACAATATTTTGAATATACCATAATTAATAGAAAATTATTTCTAACAAAACTTCTATTATATAATAATAATATTTTAATATTTTTAAAAAAATTTACTATCTCTACTTAAAATATTAATAAATTCGAAAAGTCTATAATAAAGTGATATAAATATCTCATGACTTAAAGAATTTTACAAATATCAAAAATATTTTAAAAGGATACTAAATTATATTTTTAATAAATGTCAAATTAAATTAAATAATCCACGATATATATTTAGATAGTACTAAAATTATATGAAAACACAGTAAAATGACGTAAAAGTCATTACAGGCAGCATCCCGCAGGGTTCGGAGAAGGTTGCACCCCAAAGTGAGGAGAAGAGAGCTTATTCATTGATTACCAAGAAATATTTCAAATAACCTATCATTGATTGGATACCCTACACCTGATGCAGTGTTTTTTATCTCTGAAGAGGTTTCAGAGACTACGTCCTCGAATTCATGATTCAACTAAAGGAGAATTTTAGTACTTAACAAAAGGTGCATTACCAACTCAGTGGGAGTGCCAAATGGATCCAACCCGACGGATCCATATTAAGACATAGACGAAGCAGAACAAATGAAAAGATGACCAACGACTAATGTGCTCCAAGACATTCATGACATCTAAGTATTCGAGTGCCTTTAAACAGAAAAATAAGTTACTTGAAGCACTAGAGTGATTAGACATTTCTTAACATTAAAGAATTTCATAAACTAGAATTAAAGTACTTCTGCGAAACTAATTGTGACGGTGGAATTAATTGAATATACCTAATCTTTTTAAATAATAGTTAGGCAAAGAAATAAGATCCTAGATGTAGCTCATGTATATAGAAGACCTCTTTTTTGTTGTTGTCGGCTAGACCCGTTTTCATTATATCAACGTATTTTTTTCATATAAATGCATATCACTTTAAAGTAGTATTAAATAGTAATTATTTTATTCTTCAAATTATTATTTAAGACTTATGATTAAACATCAATTATTGGCCTTAAATTTTGGGGCTACAATTTTTTTTTTTCAATTAGTGTGAAGTATTTGCATTGAATTTCAAATTAATTTAATTTTGAGGTTGGTTCAATTTTGAGACTTAAAGGGAAAAATACTATCGAGCAAGATTTTTTGATTCAAAGTCTAGAATTCAAAATCTCTTGTGAACGGAGGACAAGGCTCAAATTTTACGTATAATAGATTCATAGGTGATGTGCTCTATAATTAAAGACTTAAAGTTTGTTTTAGACCACCATTTTTGTTCAGCCACCCGCCTATATATATGTGGATGGACCCCACAATATTGTCAATTTGTGAAGATCTGGCCACTTCACAAGACCTCTAAATCATCATCAATATTTCCACCTGTTCTAAGGCATTATAAATAAGAGTTGAGTTCTCATCATGATTCAGTGTATAGCTAGGTTGAAGAAAATTTTAATTTGCATTTTGGCCAAGTTCATTATCAGGTATTCCCTACTAAATTTCTTTTTATCAAGATCATTTTAGATAACAGTTTAATTTTGCAGAGAAGTCGCTTAATAAGTGAAGTATTATTAATTTTTTTCCTTTCTAGTAGCAATATATGGATAGTCAGTTCAAAATTCCATATGTAGAGAAAAATCCACTATACTCCCTAGCTAGGTGATTTTTAGATCATAAAAACAAGAGTTAATGGAACTTTTGAGGGTTGCATCATAACGACCCAGTGGAAAAATTAGAAATTTCATTGGTTTTAAAGGTTTAACATGTATAAGTAAAAAATAGTTTTTGACCTATATATGTTGTATAATTTTCTATATACAAAGTATAATTTTTTGATAAACGTTGTTCAAACTGATCATCCATCGATCTGTGTAGCTACAGTTAGAACATGCACATGAAAGCAACAATTCTACAGGATCAATAACTTACATAATATCTAGATAACATAACAAAAACGAAAATCAGAAAAGTTACCTCTTGAAACTTTCACACAATATGTTCAATACCTTGTTTGCCAGGTCTGCTGCCTCCTACTACTTCCTGATTAACTTTTTTAATCAATTTGTGTGGGCAAGTGACTTATTTTTACTGAAAAAGAATTATCTTACTTTACTGAAAAAGACTCCCTTATTTATGTCAATCTTCCATTGAAGAAGACAAGGGAAAAGATAAACGTTTTTTTTAAGCCATTATCTCTACCTTAATGGCACTAAATGGGCAAAATGTTTTTTTTTTTTCTTAATTAGCCCTATTAAGGGTAAAACGTTTTCAGCCCTTTTAATGATATTAAAAACCCTTGTTTATTGATATTAAAGACCCTTTATATAGAAGACCAGTAATATTACTTCTTCTAAAAATAATCGTTTTCCTTTTCAAAATTGATTAGTTAATCAGGCATATTAGGGACCGCAGATTTATTAACTGAGGCTTTCAATCGTGATATTAATTCAGTGATGAAAGAATTATCATATCATAATAAATTACAAATTATTCCACTAAAAACCTGTAATTCCACTCCTCGAATTAATTTCAAAATCTACCATTACATCTTATTTAACTCCCCATGTTAGAATTACCAACACTAATCAATTAAATTAAATTTTCTGAAAAATTTAACTCATTGATTAATTTAATCCTTTATTTATAATGCTTAACTTATTTCGCATGACGGATACAAAATCCACCTGCAGGGTTTTTCACGTGAAAACTTATAAGCAACCATAAAGGGGTGTCTTCTATCTCAAGTCTGAGACATGGTTCTATCAACTAATTAATATTTCACTAAGTGATTCATCATTATCCAACCTATCAGGAATATGTTGACTCACAAAACAGTCTCACCTTTTAATAGATTAAAACGACAAAACAAACCACATAGATCATAATAATTATATCAAGATTAAGAGTATAAGTACATGTAAAGGACTAGAAAAATCGTTTATTAATATTCAGAATATAAACAAATATCTCTAATTAGTCAGTTCAATACATACGAAATGTACTAGCACAAGAAGCCGGAATATTATCACTCCCATAATTAAAGATCAAATTATATTTAATCTTATGCTACAATCATCAAGATGTTTGTCCTACCTCATCTTTGATTGTGAACATTAATTTATTACTTATAAGAACCGATAATTTTAATCTTCCGTGCATGAGTTAAAATACTCCATACACAAAATTGTCTACTATACAAGTAAAGGACACACATGTTAATGCAATGATCTATTCAAATAAATATTTTATTAATATAATGAATAGTCTTTACATGGGATGAAAATATAATTTTATAACACAAATTACATGGTTAATAGTATATCCTAGCAATCTCCTACTTAGACTCATAACCATGAATGCACAATTTTAACACTCATTTCTTCCACATTCTTATCAAAAACCTTCTGGGTTAAGCCCTTTGTAAATAGGTCCGCCAAATTATTCTTCGACTCAATGCTCAAAACTCTCACATCACCCCTTTAAGTTATATCCCGAATCAAGTGATATTTTCTCTTAATATGCTTACTTCTTTTATGACTTTGTGGTTCTTTCGAGTTTGCAACTGCACCACTATTGTCACAATAAAGTGGTAGTGGTATTTGAACTGAAGGAACAACTCCAAGCTCTTTCATAAAGTTACCGAGCCAAACAACCTCTTTAGCCGCCTTACAGGCAGCTACATATTCGGCTTCCATGGTGGAATCAGCAATACATGATTGCTTGATACTCCTTCAAACAATAGATCCACCTCCTAAAGTGAACACATATGTTAAGATAGATTTTCTAGAATCTTTATCCGACTGAAAATCTGAATCAGTATACCCAATAGGTACAAGATCCCCAGAGTGAAAAACAAGCATGTAATCCTTAGTCCTTTTAAGGTACTTGATTATATGCTTAACCGCAGTCCAATGTTCTTGCCCAGGATTAGATTAAAATCTGCTAACCATGCCAACAGCGAAGCAGATATCTGGTGTAGTGCATAACATAGCATACATGAGGCTCCCTACAGCAAAAACATAAGGGAACGCCTTCATTCTCTCTATCCCATTGGTCGTTTTGGGTGACTGGTCTTTTGATCGAGTAATTCCATGCCTAAAAGAAAGGAATCCCTTTTTGGAATTTTGCATGCTAAATCTTTCAAGAATAGTATCAATATAAAGTGCTTGAGATAAGACTAATATTCTTTGTTTACTATCTCGCATAAGCTTGATCCCAAGGATATGAGCCGCTTCTCCCAAATCTTTCATATCAAAATGCGAGGACAACCACATTATTTCCTATGAGTAAAATGTCATCTATGTACAGAATAAAAAATTCTACTCTATCTCTATCCCATTATTTATAAACACATGACTCATTTTCATATTGATTAAAACCAAAAGTCTTAATCGAATTATCAAAACAAGTATTTCATGCTCTAGATGCTTGTTTCAAAGCATAAATGGATTTCTTAAGTTTACAAAACTTTTGTTCATTACCACTTTCCATGAAACCTTCTGGTTGTGCCATATTTAACGCCTCAAAGTTTTTCTTAGCTAAATTTTATCCCTAAAATATCAAGCATTGGATTCTAGAATGATTTATACTTATTTCCCTATGGAATCTCATAGGTTTCAACTTTTTATTATGTAGATGACTGAATAAGTTTTCCGTCGATATAAGATTCGTCCAAAAAGGACACTCGGTGAAGAAGTTATGGCTATTTTATGTGCTAGTCGTAAAACATCATCATTCTGGTATTTAGTGCGTCGCGGAGAGGGTTTAATTAGCAATTGTCAAATTCGAGTGGGACCTCATGATAGTGACGCATCACGGAGGATCCCAATTTCCAGTTCGTCAATTTCCAATGAGCCACCGCGATAGTGGAGCGTCGCGGTGGCCCATAAAATTGGGTTCCCAGTTTAATTTTTTCCAGCTTCGTTCAGAAGTTAACAAGGGTAATTTGGACTTTTTCCAAGCCTCTTAAAATGTCCAAACAGTAGATTAAGACCTCTACAAGCATAATATATGACATTCTCAAGATTTTCCTCAAAACAAAATCCCTAGTTCATATACTTCTCCTCCAAGAAACTCAATATTCAACCGTGGGTTTTTGAAATTAATCAGAGATTTGGAATCCCCAAATCATAGGCTTCAAGGATCAGCCATTATTCTTCATAATCGAGGTACGTGGGGTTTATCCTAAAAACTTCATGGGCTTGAAATTGTTAAAGCATGATTTAAAGGTTTTGATGCATGTATTTTATGGGGATTTTGAAAACTATATTATTGATTATGCATTTCGAAAGTTTCAATGCTACTATTGCTTTGGCCTTGTGGTCTTTTCCCCTAAACTGATTTACATACATATGTATATGTATGAATTTGAGATTTAAGATTCTTGCGAGTATAAATTATGAACTCCCTCTATTGTATTGAATTAAAGATTATAGTTTTGTAATTTGAAAGATGTTTTTACAATATCTTGGTATTTGAACATGATTTGGAATTGTTGAGAGGGTATTTCTTGATATCAATATGTTTTTATGTGTATGAGAAAGTCTTGCATGTGTTTACATGAGGTTTGAGAAAAAAGATTCATTGAATTGAATTATTGAAATGCTGGTCTCAAAACTTGTATTTTGAATACAGAGATTTATGATAGACTAATAATGGCTCAGAGATGTGACTTGCAAGTCAATGGTATGACGATACCATATGTATTTATGCCATAATATATTATGTTTTCAGAGCATGTTTTTAGAGTATGTTTTCAGATACTGCATGTTTTAATAGATTTTTAAAAGGGGCTTAAAGAGGGTTAGGTGGTTACCCGAAGAAGGCGCGAGTTCAAGCAACTCTTAGCCTGAAACTATATTTGCCGATATGGGTAGATTATTATTGTACGCTGGCGACGGTCGTGTGGCGTAGTAGATTCAGAGATTCCGACCCTTGCGGCACACTTGGGTCGGGGGCTTCGCTGTCGAGTTAATGGCAGTTTCCATATAGCCCATAGAATTTTTTAGAGTTGTAAGGTATACCACCTAGCGCAGAAGTAACACAGATTTCTCAGAGTTGAGATGATTTTTACAGAGTCTTTAAAATGCCCATGTGAATTCTTACTATTTGATATACTTATGAACTGTTTTAAATTGCTCTCATATATGTTAAATAATAAATCATTATTTTGGATATTCTCTCCGTACCAGTACATCTGTAATGACCCCCTCCCCCTACCTCTCAGGTTCAAGACTCAGTCTAGGGGTCCAGATAAGCAGTAGATAATTCAGACAGCTGATCAGATTGTGCAGTGGTGAGCCTTCTCTATTCCAGAAGGCCTGTCTTTTCAAATTATGTCACTTATTTCAGTTTTAGTCTACTGGGGGCCTTATCCCAGTTTCAGAAAGTTGTTAGATTTTTATGTAGTAGAGATTTTGCAGATTGAGTCAGATGTTATTTAGATGTAGTTGATTTATAGTTTCCATACTTATGTTGAATTCAGAATTGACCATGTTTTCCGTAGCAGATTATGTTTCCGTATCTTCTTTTATTATATGAATGTTGTGCGTTATTACCAGATAGAGAAGGGCATTTCGGTCCTTTATAATTCGGGATGTCCATCACGGCCAGGCCCTAGTTCGAGTCATGACAAACTTGGTATCAGAGTACGGTTCATGGTCCAGGGTATCTGTAAAATCGCATCGGGTAGAGTTCTGTTTATGGATGTGTAACGCACCACACTTATAAGCAGAAGGCTACTAGGCATTTAAGAATGTTTCTTTTTTTTTTTGATTTAGTTTGTGCTTCAGATTCTAATCTGTCCACTAATGAATGACCTCTTGCTTTTCAGAAAACCAGTGATGCCTCCCCATCGCACCAACGTTAATGCTCAAGATGATGAAGTTTGTACCACCCATGGGATGCGGACCCATAACAGAGCTCATACCCCAGAACCTGTTCCTACTTCGGGAGTACCTCCTATGCTGACCAATCCTCCTAGAGCTCCCCGGATGGGGGCCAATCGCACTCAGCCTTGTGAAGGAGAGGTTTTTAATGTTGAATTCAGACAATCTATTCACATGCTTGCACAACTGGTAGCTGCACATACTTAGAGTTCAGAGGATACTGGGTCTGCATCTGTTACTTCTAAAGT
The DNA here is from genome assembly GCF_002878395.1 of Capsicum annuum. NCBI lineage: Eukaryota > Viridiplantae > Streptophyta > Magnoliopsida > Solanales > Solanaceae > Capsicum > Capsicum annuum. The sequence continues at coordinate 210,341,469 of NC_061119.1, read as the reverse complement.
TACTAGAGTGGGCTAGTTCATGAGAATGAACCCGCCCAAGTTCTCTGGCACTAAGGTAGAAAAGGACCTGTAGGAGTTCGTAGAAGAAATGGAGATGATTTTCAAGGTAATGTATGTTGATCAGGTGAAGGGTGTTGAGCTAGCAGCATACCAGCTAAAGGATGTAGCGAACCAATGATACAACGAGTGGGAAGAATTGAAAGGTGACAGTGCTGAGCCCACAGTTTGGGACGAGTTTGTGGAAGCTTTTCTTAACCAATTCTTTCCTCTGAAGCTGAGGAAAGATAAAGCAGAGCAGTTTATAAACCTTAAGCAGGGTAAAACAAGTGTTCAGGAGTATACTTTAAAGTTTAACCAGCTGACCCATTATGCTCTTGAGATGACGAATAGTATGAGGGCCCAAATGAGGAAGTTTACTTTCGTCTTTTCAGATGATCTGGTACTTGAGTGTCAGGGAGCTATGCTGAACAAGGATATGAACTTTGCTAGACTGTCAGTCCACATGCAACAAGTTGAGGAGAAGAAGAAGAAGAAGAAGATAGCCGAATCTAGGGAAAAGGACAGGTAGGCAAAGAGAGTCAGAGCAATAGACCAAAGTCATAGTTAGCAGTAGAGTAGTAATTGGGGCTACAAATGGCAAAAAAAAGAATTAGGGTAATGCACAGTCGGAAGCTAGTGCTCTAGTTTCCAAACCCATAGCTGAGCAACGCACCCAGAATTTTTAGTCTAGTCAAGGACCGAGGATACAGGGTACGCAGTCATAGGGAAGTATATCCCAGACCTTTCGATCCTATCCGCGTTGTGGGAGATGCAGAAGGAATCATCCAGGGAGATGTCAGTTTGGCGCTTTGGTGTGTTATTCATGTGGCCATCCAGGCCATATCCAAAGAGACTATCCGACAGCAAAGAGTAATATTTGAGGAGCCAAGTCGCAGGCGAATTCATCTGCACCACCACCTCAGAAGGGTACCACTTCAGTCGCCGAAAATTATCGGAACCGGTTGTATGCTTTGACCAACCACCAGGAGGCAAAGGCCTCACCAGATGTAGTCATTGGTACATTGCAAATGTTTTCTCATGATATGTATGTATTACTTGATCCAGGGTCTACCTTGTCTTATGTGACCCCATACATGGCTGTTGGTTTTGGGTTTAAGCCTGATGTGATTGCTGAACCTTTTTCAGTTTCCACCCCTGTGGGATATTCTGTTGTGGCTAGGAGGGTGTATAGAAATTGTGTTGTGTCTATTTCAGCCAAGATACTAAGGCAGATCTCATAGAACTTTATATGGTTGATTTTGATGCCATCTTAGGGATGGAATGGCTCCATTCGTGCTATGCCACCTTGAATTGTAGGACCCGAAGAGTCACCTTTTCTTTTTTGAATGAGTCGGTGATAGAATGGGAGGGACATTCTCTAGCACCTAGAGGGCATTTCACATCTTATCTCAAGGCCCGTAAACTTATTTCCAAAGGTTGCTTGTATCATCTTATTTGGGTTAAAGATTCTAACACTGAAAGTCTTCCTCTTCAGTCTTTCCCCGTAGTGAATAAATTCCTGGAAGTCTTTCCAGATGATCTCCCAGGAATACCACCTGATAGGGAGATAGATTTTGGTACTGATTTATTGCTAGATACCCATCCTATTTCTATTCCAACATATAGGATGGCTCCTTCAGAGCTAAAAGAGTTGAAAGAATGGCTAGCAGATCTTCTAGATAAAGGTTTTATCCACCCCAGTGTGTCTCCCTGGGGTGCACCTATACTTTTTGTGCAAAATAAAAATGGTTCCCTTCGTATGTGCATAGATTACCGCTAGTTGAATAAGGTCATGATTAAAAATAAATATCCCCTTACTAGGATTGATGATCTTTTTTATCAACTTCAGGGTGCTAAATGTTTTTTCAAAGATAGACCTTCGTTCGAGATATCTCCAGTTGAAAGTTAGAGAGTTAGATATTCCCAAAACAACTTTCCAAACTAGATACGACCATTATGAATTTTTAGTCATGTCCTTCGGGTTGACTAAGGCCCCTACTGCTTTCATAGATTTAATGAATAGGGTTTTTCATCAGTTTCTAGATTTGTTTTTCATTGCATTCATTGATGATATTTTGGTATATTTTAAGAGCGAGGAGGACCATGCCAATCACCTTTGAATCATCCTTCAGACCCTTAAAGATCATAAGTTGTATGCAAAATTTTTGAAGTCTGAATTCTGGTTGAATGCTATTGCATTCTTGGGGCATGTTGTGTCTAGTAAGGGGATTAAGGTTGATCCCCAAGAGATTGAGGCAGTGAGAAAATAGCCCAGACCCACGACTCCAACCGACATTCAGAACTTCTTGGGTTTCACGGGTTATTACAGAAGATTCGTCAAGAGTTTTTCTTCCATAGCTTCACCACTTACTAAGTTGACTCAAAAAAAGGTAAAGTTTTTATGGTCTGACTCTTGTGAGAATAGTTTTGAGAAGTTGAAAGATAGGTTGACTAGTGCTCCTGTTCTGACTCTTTTGGAGGGTACAGAAGGTTTTGTTGTATACTGTGGTACGTCTCGAGTGAGACTTGGGTGTGTTCTTATGCAGCACGGTAAGGTAGTAGCTTATGCATCTAGGCAGTTGAAGGTGCACAAATAGAACTACCCTACTCATGACTTGGATTTAGCGGCTGTGGTTTTTACACTTAAGATCTGGTGGCACTATTTGTATGGGGTACATGTTGATGTATTTAATGACCACTAGAGTTTTCAGTATGTTTTCTCACAGAAAGAATTGAATCTCAGGCAGAGGCGGTGGTTGGAACTTTTAAAAGACTATGACATGAGCCTGCACTATCATCCGGGCAAGGCAAATATGGTAGTCGATGCCCTCAGCAGGTTTTCTATAGGAAGTATTTCACATTTTGAGGAAGAGAAAAGGGAGATGGTGAAGGATATTCACCTACTTACGACTTTTGGATTTCAAGGATAGAGGAGTGGTTGTTCATGAGATAGCTAAATATTCCCTTTGCGTAGAAGTTAAAGAGAAGCAGGTTGAAGATCCCATATTGATGTAGATCAAGAAAGATGTAGTTCAACAAAAGGTAATGTCATTTGAAATTGGTGGTGATGATATTTTGAGATACCAGGGTAGGTTGTATGTGCCAGATGTAGATAGTCTGAGGAAGAGAAGAAGCTCACACGTCGAGGTATGTTGTTCACCCTGGCTCTACTAACATGTATCAGGATTTGAAAACCATTTATTGGTGGAATAATATTAAGCGTGATGTGGCTAACTATGTTGCCAAGTGTTTGAATTGACAACAATTTAAAGTAGAACATTTGAGGCAAGGAGGTTCTTCTCAAGAGATAGCTTTGCCTTTGTGGAAATGAGAGATGATTAATATAGACTTTATTACAATACTTCCGAGGTCCCGAAACCAGTATGATTCCATTTGGGTGATTGTGGATCGGCTGACCAAGTCAGCTCACTTTCTACCTGTCAGGACAAATTATTCGGGGGAGGATTATACCAAGCTGTTTATTGCAAAAATAGTTCGTTTGCATGGGGCACCTGTGTACATCATATCTGACAGAGCTACACAGTTTTCTTCACAGTTTTGTAGATCGTTTCAAAAGGGTTTAGGTACCCAAGTGAATTTGAGCACAGCTTTCCACCCTCAGATAGATGGGCAAGCTAAGCGCACCATCCAGACTCTTGAGGATATGTTGAGGGCCTGCGAGATTGATTTTAAAGGTAGTTGGGTAGAGCACTTTCCATTAATAGAGTGCATATAATAATAGCTATCATGCCAGTATTAAGATGGCTTCGTTTGAGGCCTTGTATTGGAGGAGATGTAGGTCGCCTATAGGGTGGTATAAAGTGGGCGAGACCCAGTTCTTCGGGCCTGACCTTTTTCATCAGGCGATGAAGGATGTGAAAATTATTATAGAACTACTCAAGACAGCTCAGAGTTACCAGAAGTCTTACGCTGATGTAAGGAGAAGAGACTTAGAATTTGAGGTTGGTGATTGGGTATTTCTTAAAGTCTCTCCTATAAAGGGAGTCATGCAATTCAGGAAGAAAGGTAAGTTGAGTCTTCTCTATATAGGACCATACCAGATTATGAGAAGGATAGGTAGAGTTGTGTATGAGTTAGAGTTACCTGCAAGTTTGGGTTCCGTTCATCCAGTATTTCACATATCCATGTTGAAAAAGTGTATTACGGACCATTCATTAGTATTGCCTATTGATGAAATCAAAGTGATATACTCCTTATCCTATGAAGAAGAGAATGTAGAGATTTTGGATCGCCAACTTTGAACATTGAGGAAAGAGATAGCCTCAGTTAAAGTGTTGTGGAGAAACCAAAAAATTGAAAAAGCGACTTGGGAATCAGAAGTTGACATGAAAGCTAGATACCCAAACCTTTTTTATCTAATGGATGATGAAATGGAGGGTACAATCCTTGCCTTATTCTATTTATGCTTTAGTATTCTTGAAATTAGACTTTTCTGCACTCCGCGTCAACATTCGGGGATGAATGTTCCCAAGAAGGGGATATTGTAACGCCCCAAAGTTTTTCTTAGCTAAATTTTGTCCCTAAAATATCAAGCATTGGCTTCTAGAATTATTTATACTAATTTCCCTGTGGAATCCCTTAGTTTTCAACTTTTCATTATGTAGATGACTGAATAAGCTTTACATCGATATAAGATTCATCCAAAACGGACACTCGGTGAAGAAGTTATGGCTATTTTATGTGCTAGTCGTAAAACATCATCATTCTGGTGTTTAGTGCATTGCGGAGAGGGTTTAATTAGCAATTGTCAAATTTGAGTGAGACCTCGCGATAGTGGCACATCATGGAGGATCCCAATTTCCCATTCGTCAATTTTCAGTGAGCCACCGCGATAGTAGAGCATAGCGGTGGCCCATAAAATTGGGTTCCCAGTTTAATTTTTTCCAGCTTCGTTCAGAAGTTAACAAGGATAATTTGGACTTTTTCCAAGCCTCTTAAAACGTCCAAATAGTATATTAAGACCTCTACAAGCAGAATATATGACATTCTCAAGATTTTCCTCAAAATAAAAACCCTAGTTCATATACTTCTCCTCCAAGAAACTCAACATTCAACCGTGGGTTTTTGAAATTAATCGGAGATTTGGAAGCCTCAAACCGTAGACTTTAAGGATTAGCCATTATTCTTCATAGTCGAGGTACGTGGGTTTTATCATAAAAACTACATGGGCTTGAAATTGTTAAAGCATGATTTAAAGGTTTTGATGCATATATTTTATGGGGGTTTTGAAAACTATATATTGATTATACATTTCAAAAGTTTCAATGCTACTATTGCTTTGGCCTTGTGGTCTTTTCCACTAAACTGATTTACATATATATGTATATGTATGAATTTGAGATTTAAGATTGTTAAGAGTGTAAATTATGAACTCCCTCTCTTGTATTGAATTAAAAATTATGGTTTTGTGATTTGAAAGATGTTTTTGCAATATCCTGGCATGTGAACATGAATTGGAATTGTTGAGAGGGTGTTTCTTGATATCAATATGTTTTTGTGTGTATGAGAAAGTCTTGCATGTGTTTACATGAGGTTTGAGAAAAAAGATTCACTGAATTGAATTATTAAAATGCTGGTCTCAAAACTTGTGTTTTGAATACAGAGATTTATGATAGACTAATAATGGCTTAGAGATGTGACTTGCAAGTCAATGGTATGACGTTACCATATGTATTTATGCCATAACTGATTATGTTTTCAGAGTATGTTTTTAGAGTATGTTTTCAGAGCATATTTTCGGAGTATATTTTCAGATACTGCATGTTTTAATAGATTTTAAAAAGGGGCTTAAAGAGGGTTAGGTGGTTACCCGAAGAAGGCGCGAGTTCAAGCAACTCTTAGCCTGAAACCATATTTGCCGATATGGGTAGATTATTATTGTACGCTGGCGATGACCGTGTGGCGTAGTAGATTCAGAGACTCCGGCCCTTGCGGCACACTTGGGTTGGGGGCTTTGCTACCAAGTTAATGGCAGTTTCCATATAGCCCATGGAATTTTTTAGAGTTGTAGGGTATACCACCTAGCTCAGAAGTAACACAGATTTCTCAGAGTTGAGATGATTTTTACAGAGTCTTTAAAATACCCATGTGAATTCTTACTATTTGATATACTTATGAACTGTTTTAAATTGCTCTTATATATGTTGAATAATAAATGATTATTTTACATATGTTCTGCGTACCAGTATATCTGTATTGACCCCGTTCCCCCTACCTCTCAGATTTTGAGACTCAGTCTAGGGGTCCAGATAAGCAGTAGATAATTCAGACATCTGATCAGATTGTGCAGTGGTGAGCCTTCTCTATTCCAAAAGGCCTACCTTTTCAGATTATGTCACTTATTTTAGTTTTGGTCTACTGGGGGCCTTGTCCCAGTTTCAAACAGTTGTCAGATTTTCATGTAGTAGAGATTTCATAGACTAAATCAGAGGTTATTTAGATGTAGTTGATTTATAGTTTCCATACTTATGTTGAATTCAGAATTGACCATGTTTTCCGTAGCAGATTATGTTTCCGCGTCTTCTTTTATTATATGAATGTTGTGCATGATTACTAGATAGAGAAGGGCATTTCGGGCCTTCATGGTTTGGGATGTCCGTCATGGCCTGTCCCTAGTTCGGGTCGTGACACATATAAATGCACTCGTTAAGACTTCCATTTAGGAAAGCCGTATTGACATCCATTTACCAAATCTCATAATCATAATGAGAAGCAATAAATAAGAGAATCCTAATGTATTTAAGCATAGCTACCGGTGAAAAAGTTTCCTCATAATCAGTTCTTTCTTTTTTAGTAAATCCTTTCGCAACAAGCCTAGCCTTAAAAGTTTGCGCTTTTCCATCCACACCACTCTTTTTCTTATAGATCCATCTACATGTAATGATTTTGACTTCCGTAGGTGATTCTACAAGTTCCCAGACTTGATTGGAATACATAGACTCCATTTCAGATTTCATAACAGCAATCCATATTTTGGCATCTTTATCATGTACTGCTTCAGAGTAATTAAGAGATTCCATATTAGGCTCCTTGGGGATTCTATCATACAATTATCCCAAGATACAAACCGTAAAGGTTTTCTAATAATTCTCCCACTATGAAGACTAGTCACTACAGGATCTGCTTCATTTGGAACTAAATTTTGAACACCCTCAATGTCTTCCTGTACTATGACAGGTTCCTCAACATCATCCTGAATGTTTTCCTCCACAATTGCAGGCTGCTCGATGTTACTCTCACTACTTTGAGGTAGTGTAATGTCAAGTATTTGCTCTTGTGCAACCTCTTTCCTATTGACATTTCTCCCACTACGTGGATGCAATGGTATGTCAATAATAGTTTTTGAAATTTGTTCTTTTGTTTCATTATTCATTATTCTATTTCTCAATTTCTGTAAAACAATTTCACTTCTAGGAACGTGGTTCATTAAATAATCCTCTTCAAAATCTGGCATTTGTCGAAACAATTACCTTTTGTTCCTTAGGAAAGTAAAATAAACCCCCTTTTGTTCCTTTTGGATATCCAATAAAAGCGTACACTTCTGTCCTAGATTCTAACTTATCAGTTTTTTCTTTTAGCACATATGCTAGACAACCCCAAACCCGAATATGTCGTAGGCTAGGCTTGCCCACTCTACAATTCAGATGGGGTTAAAGATACTGATTTTGAAGAAATCAAGTTTAGAATATAATTTGCAGTTTCTAATGCATTACCCCAAAAAAGAAAAGGGTAAATCTAAATAACTTAACATTGATCTAATCATTTCCATAAGAGTTCTATTTCGGCGTTCTGCCACACCATTTTATTGTGGTGTTCCCGGAGCAGAATAGTAAGATGTAATTCCTGATTCTGATAAGTATTTAATGAATTCTGCAGAATAGTATTAACCACCACAATCAGATCGTAACATATAGATATGTTTGTTATGTCGCTTTTCCGTTTCCATCTTAAATTCTTTGAATTTTTCAAAGCATTTAGATTTACGACGCAATAAATAAATGTATTCATATTTCGAGTAATCATCTATGAAAGTCACAAAATACTCAAAACCACCTCTTGCTTGTATATTTATTGGACTACACAAATCAGTATGAATTAATTCTAACTTATTACCGGTTCTATTTTCTTTGGAAGGAAAATGTCTCTTGGTCATTTTACCTTCTAAACAAGATTCACAAGTTGGAAGTGCCTCCACTTTCAATGAACTCAGAGGTCCATCAGAAACCAACCGTGAGATCCTATTTATATTTATATGACCTAGACGTAAGTGTCATAAGTATGTTTCACTCAATTCCGAAATACGTTTTCTTTTATGTGTTTGATCAACATTATTAAGTTTCGTTTTTTGTAGCATATCATGAAAAATATCAAATACAAACAAATCATGTATTCTAGGAGCAAAAATAATAAATGCTTATTAAACTTAATATTGCACAATTATTAGTAAAATAAATATTGTAACCAGCATCCATTATGTTGAAACTAAAAGTAAATTCCTTTTTATAGAAGATACGTAAAGAACATTATTTAGTTTTATAACTCTAGAACTACTAAATGAAATAGAAATATTTCCTCTAGCTAAGGCTGGTGCTGGTTCCCCATTTGCTTGAAACACGTTTAGTTCATTTTCACTTAGGCATCGTATTTCCTGAAACCCCTGTAAGGGTGTGCAGATATGATTAGTGGCTCCCGAATCTAGAGCCCAAAATTGGGTAGAAATAGCCGCTAAAATTGTTTTAACGACATATGAAAAAAAATGTACCTTGTTTCTACATCTTAGCTATGTAGTCGGGACACTGTTTCTTATAATAACCAGGTTGCTTGCAATGATAGCATTTGCCCTTAGGCTTAGCCACACCACCATTAGTACCTGGAACCTTATGAGGCTTCTTCTTCTTTTTCTTTTCGCCTTTTGGCTTAGAAGTCGAAGACAAAGGTTTGTCAACCATCAACGCCACAGAAGGAGCTTATTGCTTAATGATAGATTCTGCCGCTTGCAGATCATTCAATAGTTTCACAAGAGATAAGTCCATCTTATTCATGTTATAATTCAAGTGAAACTATTGAAAACTATCTGACAGAGTCTGTAGGACCATCTCAACCTGAGACTCCTTATCAATAACCGCACCAAGAATTTCCAGCTCGTTTAATACACTCATCATTTTAAGAACATGTTCCCTTACCGAAGTTCTTTCAACTATTTGTGGGGTCAAAAGAGCTTTCATGGTTGTCTGCTTTGCAACATGATTTTGCTCTCCGAATATCTCTTTGAGAGATTCAACCATATCGTAAGCAGTAGTCATGGACTGATGTTGATGTTGTAACACATTTGCCATAGAGACAAGTATATATCACTTTGCCATCTTGTCAGCCTTAACGCACTTATCGTAGGCTTTAATATCATCCTCAGTGGGTTCATCCGACTTAACAGTACATTCTTCAACCAGCACAAATTCAAAGCCCTTAGCATTAAGAACAATATCCAAATTATGCTTCTAGTCCACATAGTTAGTACCTTCTAATTTATTTTGATTCAGGATATAAGTTAATTGATTGAATGAAGACATGGTTAATCTGTTGTATAATCAAATTAAAAATAAATCATTAGACTTGTTACAGAATAATAAAATTCTTCAAAAATATCACACATATAACCATGCACATAAACAGTTAGAATCGTAAGGGGAACTTAACAATTTAAGCAAATATACATGTAATGTCAAATATTTTATCTCTTAAATAAAACAGAACCAACTCAGTTAGAGAGTCAACTGTTGATTTAAGTTAGATAAATATAACATTTCATAAGTCTCTATGCCATTGAACCAACATGTAACTTAGTTGGAAAGTTAATAGAAGTCATAAAAAGTAAGAGACTATAAAATAGTGTTACAATATACAAGTTTATCCGATGGGGAAGATAACCGATGCCAACATGTAAACTCACATTATGTACTGTTATTAACCACTGGAAATCATAAGGAATTATCCCTATCACCACTAGTTTGCAAAAAATAATTTTTTCAGAATTTTTAATTTTTTCGAAAACATAAAAACACCCAAAAACTAATCAAAACAACCCCGAATGTCCAAAAAGTGGTCTGGATCATAGTTTACTGTGTGTATTGTTCAGTGGGTCATTTCCAATAAACGTACCAAATTTCAGGTCATTCAAAGTTCGTCAAAAAACTGAAAAACTCCAAAACTGACCAAATCGGCAATTATTGGCCGAGCTGTTGCGAGGGACAGCAGGGCTTCCTGCACTTCTTGGCCTTACTGCTACTGTTCATACATTCATACAGTGAGTAACAACTATAGTTGGTCGTAGTCGAGACTCATAATCGTTTTGTACTTAATCTACAAAACTAATTTTCACAAAACTATGCAAAATTCGTTTTATGCTTTCTTGATGATAAACTTAAACTTTGTCGGAATCACTAACATCGTCAAAAATATGAAAAACAGCCAGCAATGACATGATATCAAAAAAATGAAAAGCAGCTAGCAACAACATGATTTATACAATTATTATCCAAAATATGTACAACAAATCATGTAATTTCTTTTACATTATCTAGCATATGTAAGAAGATTATTGATACCAATTGTTATAACATGCACGCGAAAGCAACAATTCAATAGGATCAATAACTTACATAATAACTAGATAGCATAACAAAAATAAAAATCAGAAAAGTTACCTCTCGAAACTTTCACACGGTTCGTTCAACACCTTGTTTGCTAGGTCTACTGCCTTCTACTACTTCCTGATTAACTTTTTTAATCAATACTTGTGTGGAAAAGTGAATTATTTTTATTGGAAAAGGATTATCTTACTTTACTGAAAAAGACTCTCTTATTTATCCCAATCTTCCATTGAAGAAGGAAAGGGAAAAGATAAACATTTTTTAAGCCATTATCTCTACCTTAATGGCACTAAATGGGAAAATATTTTTTTTTCTTAATTAGCCCTATTAAGGGCAAAACGTTTTCAACCCTTTTAATGGTATTAAAAAGGGAAAGTTTCAGAATTAGCAACTATACGATCTTAATTGTAACTTTTATAGCAACAGTTTCATAATGACGAAAAATAGCAAATTGTATTTTGTATTTAAGTAAATTGTTGTTATACAAATACATATACAATAAGATTTACTTTCCTTCTTTTACTCAAATTAGTTGAGTTAAATAAGGAATAATTATCCCATCTAATTAAATTCTCATAAATTACTCTTATTTAAATTAGTAGATTCCTTCTTCAAATCAAACTCAAATATGAAGATTATTATTTCCACAATCTTCAAAATTTCAAAATATTATTCTCTTATATCTCTAGTTATTTTTTTTTGTTAGTTTTTTCATTTTTTTATTATTTTAATTTTTTTTCTTTATCATTTTTTCTTTCCACTTTATTTTCTCTCTTCTACTTCTCTTTTTTTTTTCCTTTTTCATTTTTTTCCTTTTGTTATATTTTTTTTGTTTTCTTTTTTACTTTTTTTGCTTTTGTTTTTACGCTTCTATTTCTAATTTCTATTTCTCTTTCTTCTTCTTTTCCCTTTTCATTTCTTTTTTTTTGGATTTTTGTTTTTTCTATTTTTTCTTTTTTTTCTTACTCTTCTATCTCTATCTTTTATTTTTAAAAGAAAAATATCCATATCATATATACATATTCAAAAAATATACAAAATAAATAGACATTCAGATCTGCATATGTGTTTACGGTAAAAAAATATACATATATATCTGCATATGTATTTATAGAAATACATATCTGAATCACATGTATATATAAACATATAGGGCCAAAATCTCTATAACAAAAATGACAATTATATACATATAGGTAGTAAAAAAATACATATACATATCTTAAAACAGTAAAAGAAACAAATAAGTACAAATGTTACCCTCTAAAATGACATAGTATGTACAGTTCAAAGATAAATCCAACACCATATAAAATACATGGATCTCTGCATATTTATTTACATAATGCATACCTGATTCAAATGTGTATTCTTATTTTATATAAGTCACCTTTGTATTTTGCAAATATATATGAAGATATATAGTATAGTTATGTTTGTTACTGTTTAATATGAATATCATATGTATTTCTAAATACATATGTATGTTTTGTACTGTAAATACATATCCAGATCTGTATGGATATGTATTTTATATGTTTTTTGAACATGTGTATGTGATATACATATTTGTCTTTTTAAAAATAAAAGTTAGAGATAGAAGAGTAAAAAAAAATAGAAAGAAAATAAGAAGAAAAATAAAAATATGAAAAAAAGAGAAGTGAAAAAGAAAAAAAACAGGAAGAAAGAAAAATAGAAGTGTAAAAATAAAAGAAAAAAGAAACAAAAAAAAAAAGAAAAAAAAAAAAGAAGAAGAAGAAAACTAGAATAGAAAGAGAAAAAAAATATGAGAAAGGAAAAAAAGAAAACAAAAAAGGAAACAAAAGAGAAATAGAAGAGAGAAAACAAAGTGGAAAGAAAAAAATAAAAAATAAAAAAATAAAATGATAAAAAAATAAGATGAAAAAAAACTAACAAGGAAAAAGGTATAGAGATAAGAGAGTGAAAGACATGTTTTATTTTGAAATCCTAAAAATCATGGAGATAATTATCTTCAAATATGAAAAAGAAAAAAAAATTAAAAAAAAATGAAAAAAAAAAAAAAAAAAAAAAAGAGAAAAAGAAGAGAGAAAATTAAAAAATAAATGATAAGAAAAATAAGATGAAAAAAAAAGGATAAAAGATATGACTATATTTGGGGGAGGTGGAATAGTGTAGTGAAAATAGGAAAATGTAAAGTGGTGAGAGTAAAATATTGACTTACCTAATTAATGAGTAAAATAATGTTACTCTTGCTATAAACTGTAATTTTATAAAAGTGATGCTATTTAGTGTAATTATAATCTTAAGTATGCTACTTTTTGTAATTTTTCCTATTAAAAAACCCTGTTTGTTGATATTAAAGACCCTTTTTATATAGAAAATCAGTAATATTACTTCTTCTTAAAATAATCCTTTTCCTTTCCAAAATTGATTAGTTAACCAGGCATAGTAGGAACCGCAGATTTATTAACTGAGGCTTCCAATCATGATATTAATTCGGTGATGAAATAATTATCATATCATAATAAATTATAAATTATTCCACTAAAAATCTGTAATTGCACTTCTCGATTTAATTTCGAAATCTATCATTACATTTTATTTAACTCCCGAAGTTAGAATTATCAACACCGATCAATTAAATTAAATTCTCTGAAAATTTAACTCATTGATTAATTTAATCTTTTATTTATAATGCTTAACTAATTTCACATGACGGGTACAAAATCCACCTGCAGGGTTTTTCAAGTGAAAACTTATAAGCAACCATAAAGGGGTGTCTTCTATCTCAAGTGCAAGACATGGTTCTATCAACTAATTAATATTTCACTAAGTGATTCGTCATTATCCAACCTATCAGGAATATGTTGACTCACAAAAGAGTCTCACATTTTAATAGATTAAAACAACAAAACAAACCACATAGATCATAATGATTATATCAAGATTAAGAGTATAAGTACATGTAAAGGACTAGAGAAATCGTTTACTAATATTCAGAACATAAACTAATATCTCTAATTGGTCTGTTCAATACATACAAAATTTACTAGCACAAGAAGTAGGAATATTACCACTTCCATAATTAAGATCAAATTATATTTAATCTTGTGCTACAGTCATCAAGATGTTTGTCCTACCTCATCTTTGATTGTGAACGTTAATTTATTACTTATAAGAACCGACAATTTTAATCTTCCATGCATGAGTTAAAATACTCCATACACAAACTTATCTACTATACAAGTAAAGGACACACATGTTAATGAATGATCTATTCAAATAAATATTTTATTAATATAATAAATAATCTTTACGTGGGACGAAAATATAATACTATAACACAAATTACATGGTTAATAGTATATCCTAATAGCTACCCCACTGGCTGACTCTAACTCATTTTCTTTACCAAACAGTTTTGTTTACTCCTTCAAGCAGAAAAATGGAGTTGTGCACACAAACCATTGTGGCTGATGGGGTTAAAATTACACGTCGCTCTGGCAATCATCATCCTACTATTTGGAGAGACCATTTTCTTGCATATGTTGATCTTTCAATAAATAAATAAATATTTTTATATCATCAATATATATATATATATATATATATATGTGTGTGTGTGTGTGTGTGTGTGTGGACACATAAAATTTATTGGACCAAATTCATATAAAATTTAAATTTGATACATATTTTATTGGGTTTAAACTTATTTTGGGCTTAAAAAAATAATAAGCCTATTGTATTCCTCATCAAAGTCCATCTCACCTTGAAATCCAAACTCATCAAGTGACGTGGCATCCCAGTCAAATCCAAGACCAATGAGACGCCGCCACATGTACAAATGATGTACAAATCTCATTCATATTCAACAACAAGGCAAAAGGTGTCAAGTGGCAAAGTGACATGTTTCGGCCAATTACAAGCAACTAGGCCTAACCCCTACAACTATAAATAGGGGAGTAACATAACATTCTAAAGGGAAGAAAATTAAAAAAGAGGACATTCTGCAAATATTGGAGGAAGCTTCTGCATTGACTACACAGCTCTTCAACGAATTGACTAACGGAGTTCTTCTCGGAGATCAACTCGACAAGATGAAGTGCTGTCAGACAATTCCTGGAGATCCAAACACATTTCTAGGAGACTCAAAACATCCTACATTTGAGAATCGTGCTGCAAAGGCCCTCGAATCACGAAAAAACTTAGGAGAGAAGAATCAAGAGAATAACAGAATTGTACTTGCAAAATTTATTTGTATAAGATTATTATTTTTGTTTATTTTATTTTTTCTTGCTGTTAATTTTCAGCGTTAACGAAAATTTGTTGCGAACAAATTGGCATGCCCAGTGGAACCAATTCTGCTCTTCATCTCTTACTCCTACAAGTTAAAGAAAATCACATATTCAACTACTACAATGGAATTCAGAAAAATCAATGAAGTTTCATGCAAGAAATCTACTACTGCAACGTAGACTGAGATCAAACTTGCTGGCCCCATCAATTACGCAATTTTAACGCTTGTGTTTTTGATGAATCCCAATACTTCACCATTTTGGAGATGAAAAAAGGAGAAAATTTCAAATTTCGACAGTAACTACAACCCCTGGGGGCAATTTTGCATCTATTTTATTAGATGAACCATCTAAAAGTGGCTGCAACTTTGGAGAATCTGAAAACTTAATGAATTCTCCAACTTCAATGAAAGTCAACACCTTCATGGTTGATGCAATTGACTTGGACGAGAAGTTTTCAATGATGGAGCAAACCATTGAAGCCTTGAAGAAGTCTGTTGATCAGAAAGATCATCAAATCGCCCGACTTATGAGCAAGTTAGATCTCTACAATCCTGAAGAGTCAAATCATAATCTAACACTGCGATAAAAAGTTGATGGTGAATCTCTCATCAAGACAAGTGATAATTACTGCGATGATCGATCCACTTCAGTGGCTACTCTAACAGTTCAACAACTGCAACATATGATTGCAAACACCATCAAGGCATAATATGGCGGTCCATCACAAAGTTTCATAGGATACTCAAATTCATATTCTAAGCGAATCGAGGGCTTACCGATGCCAATTGGATATCAACCACCGAAGTTTCAACAATTTGATAGAAAGGGAAATCCAAGGCAACACATTGCTCAGTTCGTTGAGACTTGTAGCAGTGCTGGTACACATGGCAATCTTCTTGTCAAGAAATTTGTTCGCTCCTTGAAAGGCAACGCTTTTGATTGGTACACAGACTTGGAGTCTGGATCAATTGATTATTGGGAGCAACTAGAAATTTAGTTCCTAAATAATTTCCATAGCACCCGTCATATGGTCAGCATAATGGAGTTGACAAATACAAAATAAAGTAAAGATGATCCTGTAGTAGACTACGTAAATCACTGGCGAACATTGAGTTTCAACTGCAAAGATCAACTTTCTGAAACTTCCGCGATTGAAGTTTGCATTAAAGGGATGTATTAAGGCCTTGTGTATATCCTCCAAGGATTAAACCTCGAACTTTTGAAGAATTAGTTGCGCGGGCTCATGACATGGAGCTAAGCATTGCAAATCATAGAATGACGTCACCTGCTTTTGATTCTAGGAAAGAAGTCACAGAATTCAAAAACTCTTCAGAAGATCAAATTGGGGAATCTATGAAGATAAGAGTGAGTTTTATGAAAGCCTCCATAAGACAAAAGTTAAAAGAGGAAGCTCCAAAGACACAAATGCAAGAGGTCAAAAATCAATCAACCTTGAAGGAGTTACAAGAAAGGGTATATCCTTTCCCCGACCCTGATGTTACTGGGATTCTTGATGAGTTACTAGCCAAAGAAGTTATTGAACTTCCTAAGTCAAAGTGACCTAAAGAATCAAACAAAGTCGACGATCCTAAATATCGCAAATTTCACTGCATTGTTGGTTATCACACCACAAAATGCTTCATCCTGAAGGAAGAGATCATGACATTAATGCAAGAGGGAAAAAATATCATCGATGATGGCAATACAGTTGATGCAAATTATGTTAGCGCCGAACTGGACCATAAAAAAAGGTCAATTTCAAAAGTTCTACAACCCATGTTCTCTGTGGCATCACCAAAAGGTAAGGGAATAATCATGCTGCAATTTGGGAGCTTTGACCTAATTAAGGTTCCTACCATGAAGAAAATAACAAGCAAATCCATGCAAAACGACTTCTCCAATAGCAAGAAGGGTGACACTTAGACATTGATCACTCACAAAAGAAAAAAATGTCAAAGGGCTTCTAAACTACAACTTCCAAAAGTCGACACAAGACCAAGTGCAAATCTGCTTCAACCAATGAGGGCAATAATTACCAAACTGAAGTGCAACAGTACTCCATTACAAATAGTTGAAAGGAAAGTTGCATTACAAGAATTCTTCCCTAAAATGCTCCTTGTTGCATGAGCTTAAACTGTAAGTCAAAAATGCTCCTTGCTGCACGAGCTTAAACTGCAAGTCAAAAATACTCCTTTCTTCACGATCTTAAAATGAAGTCAAAAATGTTCCTGGATGCACGAGCCTAAACTGCAAGTCAAGAGCTCCTGGACGCACGAGCCTAAACTGCAAGTCAAAATGCTTCTTAAGGCACGAGCTTAAACTGCATGTCATTCCTAGCCTGCATGAGTCTAAACTGTGAACGGCTCTAAAAAAAGGAAGGAAAAGTATGAAGCTTGAATGCATATTTAGAGTCCTTTGAAGATGCTGTCTTAAAGCAAAAGGATTCTTCATTATCTCTCAAGCAATAAAGTCTTCTCGATAAGAAAAAGACTTGTGGTACTTTGAAAATTTCTCTAGTTTGGACTTCAACATATTGCGGAAGTGATGATGAAATTCATGAAGTATTCAAAATCTAAGGAGAAATAGAATATCACAAGATTTGGGCTGCAACTTTGGAAAAGTAACTGAGAAAATATAAAGGTTATATGCTGATGGATTTCACGCTTAACGTAGATCTGTGAGTCTACTTTCCAATACAAAAAATGGAACCTAATTTTGATACTTCCACGTCAAGATATGGAATTTATCGTGACGCTGTGCAAAGCTAAAATAACCAGCGAACAAAGATTTGAAGGCTATTTTTGGAGCAATATCTGGGATGATTCGGATGCAACCTAATTGTAGTTTCCACGAGAGACATATCTCTGGGAGTCTATTTCCAATTCAAAAAATGGAAACTAATTCCGATACTTCCACGTCAAGATATGGAATTTATCATGACGCTGCGCAAAGCTGAAATAACCAACGAACCAAGATTAGAAGGCTATTTTTGGAGCAATATCTGGGATGATTCAGATGCAATCTAATTGTGTTTTATGCGTGAGACGTAACTCTGCGAATTTACTTTCCAATTCAAAAAACGAAACCTGATTCCAATACTTCTACTTCAAGATATGGAATTTATCGTGACACTGCATAAAGCTAAAATAACCAGAGAACCAAGATTAGAAGGCTGTTTTTGGAGCAATATTTGGGACGATTCGGATGGAATCTAATTGTGATTTCCTCATGAGACGTAGCTCTGAAAATCTACTTTCCAATGCAAAAAACATAACCTGATTCTGATATTTCCACGTCAAGATATGGAATTTATCGTGACAATACGCAAAGCTGATGAAACTAGCGAACCTAGATTAGAAGATCGATTTTGGGGCAATGTCTAGGACGATTTGGATGCAATCTAATTGTGATTTCCACCTAAGACATAGCTCTATGAGTCTAGTTTCTAACGCAAAAAAAACACAGCTCCTGATTTCGATACTCCTACATCAAAATACAGAATTTATTATGACGCTGTGCAAAACTGATAAAATAGGACATTGAATTCCATTTTTTATGAATCAAACAACTCATATTTTTGTTCTCCCATCGGAGAATAAATATTTTTATGGATGTGTGCCTAGTACTTGCTCACCAAAGTCAGAAAAGGCTACTCCCTGTGTCAATATTATCAAGATGGATGGCACCACGTACGTGCTTTTTGAAAAGAATGGGATGCTCTCACTCGAAGCCTCTTTATCGCCGAGCCCCACAGATGAGATGTACCATATGCTTGCTTTGCAACGATGGACTGCGGACACTCAGAACTTCATCATCACAAAGTCGCAAGAATGACACCAAGTACATGCTCACTAAAGCTAAAATGGAAAACTTTCAGCGTCGTCAAGGATAAAATCAGATTATTCCAAGTCACTTTCTTATCAAGCAGTAAGGAAGTAGTGCACTAAATAGTTCAACATCAATCATGTCGACTTTTTTGGTCTGACATCAAGACCATTTGCATAAACCTGCATAAAAAAATGAAGATGTAACACATCTACAGTGTTGACCGAATGAAACTTCTCAGTTCTATGCGGATTGATGCCAACTATGTGAAACTTCAATTTGGTGATAAGTGTCGGTACCAAACGCACGATGCTTTAATTTGGCATGATCAACATTGGGAGAAACAAATACCTTTGAAATCATGAGAATGAAAACACATTCATGAGTACTTCAAGTCTCGCCGCCAAGTTTCGACAAGCCTACACATCGACCAACCTTGAAGTAGGGGGCATCTGTGGACACATAAAATTTATTGGATCAAATTCATATAAAATTTAAATTTGATCCACATTTTATTGGGTTTAAATTTATTTTGGGCTTAAAAAAGTAATAAGCCTATTGTATTCCTCATCAAGATCCATCTCATCTTGAAACCCAAACTCATCAAGTGACGTGGCATCCCAGTCAAATTCAAGATCAATGAGATGCCGCCATATGTACAAATAATGTGGAAATCTCATTCAAATTCAACAACCAGTCAAAAGGTGCCAAGTGACAAAGAGACATATTTCGGCCAATTACAAGCAACTAGGCCTACCCCCTACAACTATAAATAGGGGAGTAACATAACATTCTAAAGGGAAGAAAAGAAAAAAGAGGACATTCTGCAAGCATTGGAGGAAGCTTCTGCATTGACTACACAGCTCTTCAATGAATTGACTAACGGAGTTTTGCCCGAAGATCAACTCGACGAGACGAAGTGTTATCAGACAATTCCTAGAGATCCAAACACATTTCTAGGAGACTCAAATTATCCTACATTCGAGAATCACACTGCAAAGGCCCTCGAATCACGGAAAAACTTAGGAGAGAAGAATCGAGAGAATAACGAAATTGTACCCGCAAAATTTATTTATATAAAA
>NC_061119.1:210203147-210321476 GCF_002878395.1 Capsicum annuum | reverse complement strand
AGTTCATGAAAAATATGATCTGTTTGCTTCGTCCAAAATTTGAAGCAGATGTTTTTAGGAAGTCAACTGCCGACCAAGGATTTCAAGAAAGATTTGGTTAATGACGTGCATGGAATGTTGAACTTATATGAGGCAGCACCATTCAGAGTACATGATGAAGAAATTTTGGATGAAGCATTAACTTTCACCATCACTCAATTGAAACTAATTTTGCCTAACTTGAGCAACTCCTACCTTACACAACAATCAGTAATGCATTGAAATTTTCAAGTAAAGATGGTATGGTGAGTAGAAACAAAGAAATACATATCATTTTACCATGAAAATGAGGTGTTACTAAACTTTGCCAAATTGGACTTCAACATCTTGCAAAGGTTGCATAAAAAGGAGCTATGTGATATCACAAGGTAATTGGCTATCATTCATCTATACGCCTTAACCTTTGGTAAAATGTTAAAATAACTTACTGGAGGAGTCTTTCAAGTAAAATAATAATTTTTCCTCAGAAAGTTGCAAGTAATTTTCAATTTTTTTCTAAAGTAAAATTTATTTTGATCAAACACAATATTTTCTCCCAAATTTATATTATGTTCCAACTTCAAATTTATGTATTCTTTTGTTATTATATCAGTTCAAACCAAATAGTTCATTCAAGCTCGCCTACTAAAGAAACACATAATTTGTTGTAGGTGGTCGAAAGAATTGGAAATGATGTAAGAGATAGATTGGTAGAGCTTTATTTCTGGAGTTTAGGCGTCTATTTTGAGCCTCAGTATAGCGTTGCGAGGAAAATTTTAAGAAGAATTTCATATTTCCTTTCTATTATTGATGACACACATGATATTTATGGGATGCTAGATGAACTTACTCTCCTCATAGAAGCAATTGAAAGGTAGCATTCTTTTTGTAACTATATATACATCTATTTATAAACTACTATATTTTATCATTGTTCTTTTACCCAATAGAATATAACAATTTGAATGAATTTGATGACTGTGATATATGTAGGTGGAATATTGATGCTTCAGAACAGTTACCATTATATATGAAGATTGTTTACTGCAATCTTCTAGATGTTTACAATGAAATTGAGAAAGAATTGGCAAATGAAAACAAGTCATTTCTAGTCAACTATTCCATAATAGCGGTACTTGTAAATAAAGTAGCAAACAATTACTTAAATTGATTAACAATGACAATGATAATTATGCCTCAAATCCTATGATGATTTGATATAGTTTGGCCCCAACTAAGAACAGTGTAAGCCTATTAAACAGATTTACTACAGCACGTTTCACTAATATAATTATTCATTAATTTTTTTTCAGATGAAAAAGAAGGTGAGGGCTTATTTTCAAGAGGCAAAATGGTATCATGAGAAGAAATTGTTGGAGAAAATATCTCAAGCTCACTCAAGAACAAAATATTAGAAAGGAAAAAAGAAACTAGCAGGGAAGTAAAATGGCAGAGTTTATTGGAATTGCAAGACTACTGTTTTCTGTATCTCAGTCATCAGTGATAAGCCCTTATATATAGCTTACAACTTAACTAAAGATGCAAAAATAAAGGGCACTAACTCAATAGTGCTTTCAACTAACAAGAGAAACTTAAGGACTAAACAACCATTAGCCTAGACTAAGTCAAAACAGTAAAATACTGAAAGAAAGTTGCAGTAACTTTTCTTCCTTTTTTTTTTTTGAATCACTTATTCAACATTTCCCCTTGATTCAAAATCACTAACACCAAGCAATGATTTGAAGTAGACATGCTTCTGATAGGCAGTGCTTTTGTGAATATATCTGCTACTTGTTCATTGGTGTTGCAAAACATCATTATGATCTCTTCTTTTTCCACCAGCTCACAAATAAAATGGAAGCGAATGTCAATGTGCTTTGTTCTTCCATGAAATGCAGGATTCTTAGTCATTGCAATCGTGGACTTGTTTTCGCAATAAATTTCCGTTGCTTTCTCTTGCTTTTGGTTAAGATCTGCCAAAATTCTCCTAAGCCAAATGCATTGGCAAGATGAAGAAGTTACTGGGATATACTCTACCTCTGAAGTTGATAATGTCGTCGTTGCTTGTTTCTTAGAACTCCATGTTATTGCGCCTGATCCAAGACTGGAAGTGTTGCCTGATGTACTTTTCCTATCATCCACCGAGCCTCCCCAATCACTATCAGTATAGCCTACCAATCTGAAATTTGAAACATGACAGTACCAAATACCATGTTTCAATGTTCCAGCAATATAGTGTAGAATCCTTTTTGCAGCTCCAAAATGATGCTTCGATGGATTGCTCATAAACCTTGAAACGACACCAACAGAGTATGAAATATCTGGACGAGTATGAGACAAATAAATCAAACCTCCAACCAGACTTGTATAACTTCTTGCATTGGCTTGCCCAGTACCATCTTCGTGCTGCAATTTTTCATTCACATTCATGGGTGTTGCTGCAAATTTACAATTGACCAGGCCAAATCTTTTAAGAAGGTCTAATGCATATTTTTTTGAGAAACAAATACACCACCTTCCCTTTGTTTCACCTCAAGCCCAAGGAAATAATGCAACAAACCCAAATCTGTCATCTCAAATCTACTCATCATACTAGATTTAAATTCAGCCATAATAGAGTGAGATGAACCCATATAAATTAAATCAGCAACATAGAGGCATACAACGAGAAGATCATTGTTACCTCGCTTCCTTAAGTAGAGAGTAGAATCACTTTCACTCCTTTCAAACCTATTTTGAATAAAATAGGAATTAATTTTGCTATACCAAGCGCATGGCGCTTGTTTCAACCCATAAAGTGCCTTCCTCAGCTGGTACACCTTTTTCTCTTGTCCACTAATTTTGAAACCTTGAGTTTGAGCAATATAAACCTCCTCATCCAGTTCACCATTCAAGAATGCTGACTTAACATCAAGTTGATAAAGTGACCATTTCAGTTAAGCAGCTAAGGCAAAAATTGTTCTTACCATTTCAAATCAAGCAACAGGGAAAAAGGTCTCTTCAAAATCAATGCCCTGCTGCTGCGAGTATCCCTTCGCGACAAGTCTTGCCTTGTGTTTTTGTACACTTCCGTCTGCATGATACTTTATTTTGAATATCCACTTTAAGCCAACAACATTCTTTCCTTTTGGCAAGTCAGTGAGATGCCAAGTTTCATTTGTTTCTATTGCTATCAATTCTTCCTTCATTGCATTCTTCCACTCCTCCTTTTCAATTGTTTCTTCATAAAATGTAGGATCTGAAACAATAAAAGGAAATTGACAAGATTGATTAGAATATCTAGGATTCTCTTTTCTAACTCTTGTTGATATTCTTAGTGGAATTGGCTTAGCTGAAGGTCCTTCAAGTGTTGCAGATTTCTCTGGTGCAAATGCATCTTCAAGTGAATCTGGGGCAGCCTCTTGTCCTTTGTCTGGAGAGATTTCAAAGGGTATCGAAACCTCATGTTGTACTTGTTTTTCACTCCAATTCCAACTTGACTTTTCATCAAAGACAACATTTTTGCTTATTATCACTTTGCCACTAAGTGGGTTATATAACCTGTATGCTTTGGATTCAAGACAATAACCGATGAAAATACATTTTTGTGATTTTTCATCTAGTTTTTGATGAGTTTGGGTGTTAACCAAAGCATAAGCAATACACCCAAAAATTCGCAAATGGCTTACTGAAGGACTTGTGCCTTTCCAAGCTTCATATGGTGTTTGGTTCATCACAACCTTTGTAGGAGATAGATTCAGTAGGTACACTGAGGTTGCAACTACTTCTGCCCAGTATTGGTTTGTAAGTCCCTTGCCTTTCAATAAGCTTCTCGCCATCTCCATAACGGTACGATTCTTGCGTTCATCTACACCATTTTACTCCGGTGTGTAGGGTGCAGTAAGTTCCCTGTGAATTCCAGATTCATCACAAAAATGAACAAATTCATTAGATAAGAACTCACCACCTCTATCTGTTCGGAGAGTTTTTATGTGCAACCCACTGAGATTCTCCACTAAAGCCTTGTATTTTCTAAAATTCTCAAAAGCTTCTGATTTGTATTTCAGAAAATACACCCAACTCATGCAACTAAAATCATCTATGATAGGTAAAAAATATCGACTTCAACCAAAAGATTCAGTATTCATTGGACCGCATAAATCTACATGAATTAATTCTAGGCAAGTAGAAGCTCTCCAATCCCTTCCATCAGGAAAAAACTTTCTACTTTGCTTTCCATAAATGCAACCTTTGCATAAATCAAAAGAATTAATTTTTGGTAATCCAATGACCATACCTTTTTGGCTTAGCAGCTTTAGTCCCTTGAAATTAACATGCCCATACCTCAAATGCCACAATTCAAAATCATTTTTTGCATCAGTAACCAAAGCAAAATTTTTCATATTCGAAACTTTTAGCGGAAACATTCTATTTTCAGCCATGAGTACATTAACCATTGTTTGTCCTGATTTTTATCTTTAATGACACATGCTCTATCATCAAACAAAAGTGAATATCCAGCGGCCATTAGTTGCCCAACACTCAGTAAATTATGTGCCAAACTAGGAACAAATTAAACATCATGAAGAATTTTTACTTTACCATGGTTGTATTTGATTGCTACTGTTCCTTTTCCTTCCGCTTGAAGGCCATTATTATCACCAAGCCTGCCTATTGATTTTTGTGTCTCGTCAAGTTCTTTGAAGATTGACTTCATGCCTGGCATATGGTTGGAGCAACCACTATCTATAAACTAGGTATCACTTGCAACTTCACTAGTATCACAATAAGTCATGAATAACTTACTTTCTTCATCAGTTGTCTCAGCATAATTCTCATAATTCACTTGTTTCTCCTTGAACCAACAATCAGCTTGCACATGCCTAAATCTCTTACAATGATAACATTGCTTGCTATTTCTATTGCCCCTTTGCTCATTAAAATTCCTTTGTTCAAAGCCTCTACCCCGGCCTCGACCTCGGCTATTTCCATGAAATAGACCTCTGCCTCGTCCTCTTCCTGTTGTTGTCTTATTATGCTCTCTTGGATTGGGTGCCTCCACCTTAGATTGAAATGCTTTTTCTTTCTGCTTTTCTGCTGACTTGTTTATCCTTGCCTCGTGGGCTTGCAAAGAACCCATTAATTCATCGAATGAAAATTCGACAAATCTTTGGACTCCTTAATTGCAGCCACAACATGATCAAACTTAGGAGTTTAACTCAGAATTTTTTTCAACAACGGTTTGATCAATTATTTGGTCTCCGTATGACCTCATTTGACTAATAATAGTCATTGCTCTAGACAAGAAATCTTGCACAGATTCATTTTCTTTCATGATTAAAGCTTCAAACTCATGCCGGAGAGTTTGGAGTTTTACAACTATTACCTTTGAGGAGCCTTGAAATTCAGTTTGCAAAATTCTCCATGCTTGCCTTGAAGTGGTGCCTGCTGCAATTCGGGAAAACACCGTCTCATGGACTGTCTGTTGAAGGAAGAACAATGTCTTTGCATCCTTTTTGTTTTCCTTCAGCCGTTACTCTTCGTCTAGATCTGCGTACCCTGTCTTAATCAAGTCCCAAAGATCTTGTGACTTAAATAAAGTCTTTATCTTGATGCTCCAAAACTGATAACTTTGTCCTGTTAAAACGAGGATGGAAGGCTGAGATATGTTCAATGAATTTCCATTGGAAGCCATTTTTTTTCTGTTAATAGATCACCTCAATCTAAACCTGGCTTTGATACCACAGATGTTTGAGAAAAGATCTCAAGCTCACTCAAGAACAAAATATTAGAAAGAAAAAAAGAAACTAGCAGGGAAGTAAAATAGCAGAGTTTATTGAAATTGCAAGACTATTGTTTTCTCTGTATCTCATTCATCAGTGATAAGCCCTTATATATAGCTTACAACTCAACTAAATATGCAAAAATAAAGGGCACTAACTCAATAGTGCTTTCAACTAACAGGAGAAACTTAAGGACTAAACAACCACTAGCCTAGACTAAGTCAAAACGGTAAAATACTGAAAGAAAGTTGCAGTAACTTTTGTGAATATATCTGCTACTTGTTCATTGGTGTTGCAAAACATCAAAAACTACCAACAATGGAGCAGTATATTAAGAATGGAATTACATCAAGTGGTTACCTATTGCTAGCAACCACTTCTTGGTTAGGCATGGGAAAGCAAGCAACTAAAGATGCATTTGACTAGATAGCAACAAAACCTCCAATACTTATTGCTTCTTGTATGATTGGAATATTAATCAATGATCTTTTATCACATGAGGTATACAATGTGTATATATGCACACTCTCCGTTACTTTTTAGTTGTCATAGTTTTATTTTTTAGAATCCAATGATATAAAAGTGCATGTTACAGTACATTTTTTACTTTATTTTTGTCTTTTATTTTGTTTGTTTATTCATATTTGCGTATGCAGGATGAATAAAAAAGAGGAGATGCACCTTCTGCCATCGAATGTTATATGAATGAGTACGATGTCACAAAAGAAGAAGCATAGATGTAAATAAGGGATATAATAGAAAATTATTGGAAGGTTTTGAATGAAGAATACCTCAAACTCACTAGCGTAATACCAAGGGATTTGCTCATGTCTATGATTAATTTAACAAGAGTAGTAGAGTTCATAAATAGAGATGAAGATGCTTATACTTTTTCCAAAAATAACTTGAAGGGCGTAATTTCTATGATACTAATTGATCCTATCATATAGACTGAGAACTTCAAAAGGAAAAGGCGAAACAAGAAAAAGAAGAATCACATTTCTCTAGATTGTGTTATTTGGATGAGTTAATTAAGGGTTGTTTAGTTACCTGTATTACTAGTATAATAAATAAATAAATCAATAAATTTTATGTTAAATTCCAAAATAACATTAATGAAAGGGCTGAAAGTGCTGAGGCCATTCGGAAGTTAACTCAGTTGACCTAGATGGTTTCTTATGCTACTTTTTTATGCTTGCTTGTAAATCATATTCTGCTATATGAATGGAACCTTCTTTGCCTATGTTTAATCTTTTACTGTCTTGACTATTGCATTACTTCAGTACTTTTCCCTTATTCTGATTGTCTTGGTGATAGCCCCGGTGGCCATTATTTGTTTAGCAGTGCACTTTATGGTTTAATTATGTTACTTTTTGATGATGCCAAAAGGGGGAAGACTAGAGTTGTGCAATATTTATAACTCATAAATAACTTGTTTCTTGCTAAAGAGTTCTTGACTTAGTGTCTACAGGAAAAAGTCAAAAGTTACACAATGACAGAGGTTTGTCATCACCAAAAAGGGGAAATTTGTTGGGATGTATGAAGTTTTGGTGATGACTTGATAGATGAAACATGTTAGTTGAAGTGGTCCACTAATATACAGAGTTAAGGTGATACAAGTCCACTGATATATAAAGTCATAAACATTTGGATTTAAAAATGGACAAGCTATTACAGATGATAAACTCAAGTGTTGATTACGTGGGATAAAGAATAATTTGAGTGGGATTACAACATTTGAAGATAAGAGAAGATAAGTTGAAGAAGGAGTTCTACTTAGATAAGCATTTTCACTTGACAACAAACTCTTCTAGTTGAGAGTTTTCCTCAAGATAGAAGACTTATCTGTTGAAGGACTCTTTGGAGAGTTGTTAAATAGAGGGAGTGATCAAATAGTCCCTCACGCACTTACAAAGACAAAGACAATTGACAAATTGACTTGGCAGTTCCAAAGCTTGAAGAAACTAGTAATTGAACATATTTCATTACTTAAAAGATAAGGTGTCTTAGATTCTATGTATTAGGTTGGTTATTGTAGTGTTTATGTATTTTTAGTCTCAGTGAAGTATAAACCGAGTTAGGATTATTGTATTCAAGTTGGGGAACTCAAAGACTTAGGAACACATACCTTGGGAGGTTTGTGTAATTTGTAGAAGTAGGAATTAGAGTTCATAATTCCTAGATTACAAGAGTCCTGTAGTTTGTTGTTGTTGAGGCTCAAAGTGTTTTTGTGAAATTGGGGTAAAATCCTATAGAGGTAAAGGTCATGGTTCCTCACACCTTTTTGAGTTGGGTGTTTTCTACGGGAAAAATTAATATCCCATTTACTTACTGTTTTAGCATTATGGAAACACGCTAGATAACCTATTTCACTTATAGGCAACAATTAGGCTAAACTAAGTAAATCAGTAGGTCTCATACTTTAACAAGTGATATCACAGAGAGGTTATATCACTTAAAGGCATAACTCAAGCGAGAAAGTTCAGTATTGCCTATCTTTTCATTGAATATGAGGCTTTCAAGATGGGAGAAAATGAATCTTTGCATGAAATAATGACTCAATTGACAACCCTGGGAAATGAGCTGACATCCTTGGGAAAAGCCATCTCTACTGAGGAATAGGTGGAGAAGGTTTTAAGAGTTCTTCCCAAGTTCAAATAGGATGTAAAGGTCATAACAATTAGAGAGGCAAAGTATCTTACCAGGATGTCCTGGATAAGCTTGTTCGTAATTTGAAGACTTATGAAATGCAATAAGATGAAGTCAAGAAAAAGGAAGTAACTGCTGAAAAAACCTTTCCCTAAAGGCAACTAATAGTGAAGAGGAGGTTGAACTAAGTGAGGAACAAATTGCTTCCATTTTAAAAAAGTTCAGTGAATTCTTCAAAAAGAAGAAAGGAATAGGTAGAAAGAAGCATTCTACTAACAACCCTGCTGGTTGTTACAAATATGGGAAGACTGGTCATTAAATCAGAGATTATCCTCTTTGGGAAGTTGAATAAAGAAAGGAAAGGGAATAAAAGGAGTTAAATATAAGGCAAAGAAGAGGAAAAGGAAGAATATACTATGGTTGCCACTTGGAGATCAAACTCGGATAATGAGACTGACGAAACTGCTCTCATGGCAATTGGTGATTCAGACTTGGAGGATGAAGAAAATGCAACCTCCAAGGTAAGTATTTTTTAACTCAAAAAGAAATTACACTTATTCTAAAAAAAATACAGCTTGTATCCTTAATGAGTACTTTAATTGATGATTTTTCAAGAATTAACTTCTGATAGAGATGAAATATTCAGCAGCCTTGCAAGCCTGAATTTGATTATATTGATCTTGAGGCCGGCAAGAACACTGTTGAAAAGAAATATAGCACTCTAAAGGAAGAGGTTAGTAAACTTGATTCTTCCAACCTTACAATAAAATTTGAAGTCTTAAAATTGACTCTCTCTAAAAAGAAAAGAAGGTCAAAAGTGAAGAACAAGAAAGAATTGAGTCTGAATTGACAAAGGTCAAAAATAAATGGTATGGTAAAAAAGAAAAAGTCAACATCTTAAGTCAAGAGGTTTCCAAAATGAAACTTGACCTTGAAAGAGCAAATAGATGGACAAACTCCTCAAGAATTACCTATAAATTGAGTGGAAAAAACCATAATGAAAAGTCTGGATTATGGTTTTACAAAAGTTCTATTAATACCAAGGACTTGTGTTTTATATGTGGAAATTTGGGATATTCTACAACTGAATGTCCAGTTGCTGCAAGAAGTAGATCTAGAAGTACAAGCCTAGCAAAGAAACCTAACTCCATAATAGCACAGACTAATATAAAGAAAAATAAAACTAGTCAGAGGAATAGGTCACACAACTTGTTGCCTCGATGGGCTAAAAGAAATCTTATTCACCTTTTTACTCATAAGAAAGGACCCAACCTTGTCTGGATTCCTCAATCTAACCCCTGATTTTGTTTACAGACGAGAGTAAAAGGAAGAAAGAAGCACTGATACTTAGATAGTGCTTGTTCAAGACACATAACTGGGACAAGAAAAATTCATTTCACTCTCTAAGATAAATGGGGGGTGTATTATTTGGTGATGGTATAAAGGGCATTATTACTAGAGTTGGAATGATTGGAACATTTGGATCAAGAGCACTGAAATATGTCTACCTTGTAGAAGGATTGAAGCACAAACTGCTCAGCATCTCACAATTATGTGATAAAGGTAACAAGATAATTTTTACTTATGCAGGTTGTAAAGTCAAAAGAATGGATACCAAGGAGATAATGCTTACTTTTAAAAGACACAAAAATGTGTATAAAGCTGATATTGTGAGCATGCCTGAAACAAGAATGACTTGCTTAAGTGTTATTGAAAATGATCCCCTCCTTTGGCATAAGAGACTTGGACATGCAAGTCTGAAGTTATTAAACAAAATCAATTCTAAAGAGATGGTAATGGGCTTTCCCAAGACTAAGTTCAAGGAAGATAAAGTTTGTAGTGCTTGTGTAAGGGGGAAGCAGGTAATATCTTCATTCAAGCCCAAGAATCATGTCAGCACTACCAAGTGTCTTGATCTGTGTAATACCCCATACTTTTTCCTAGCTTGAAATTTGTCCCAAGAATGTTAGAAGCTTTCTTTGAAAGATGAATCCACTTTTGTACACATGGTATTTTTAAGATTTTCACTTTTTGTCACATGAAAAATTGAATAAGATTTTCATCGATACCAATTTCATCAAAATCTGACCTCGAGAGAGAAAGTTATGGCCGAAATACAGAAGGTAGTCAAAACCGCCCAGGTGCGACGGCACAAGCCGGAGGACCATCGGACTAGAGATGGACCGTCGCCCACGCCGTCGCAGCGACGCAGTGAGACCACCTTCTACTCAGGAGTGATGGCCTAGGCCAGCGGACCGTTGCTCAGGACCGTCACAAAGGAGACAGTGAACCCCCATTCTGCCCAGGTACGACGATCAAGACCGACAGACCGTCGATCCAGCGATGGAGCATTGCGCCCACCATTACACACCCATTCAGTTATTTTTAAGACATTTTTTAAAAGGTATTTGGATCTTTTTTCACCTGATTTAACCCCTAAATACACCCGACCATAGCTCAGAAGTTCATTATTCTTTTACAATAACAAATTAGGGTTTCTCTTAAGGATCAATCCCCAAGAACAAGAAACCATAGGTGCTTAATTCCAAGACAAGAATTCATGTTTTTCTCAACAGATCTTTAAGAAATCACAACCCAGGTATGCATAGTGTTCATTCACGGACTCTTTTAGTTCATGAAGCCCAAGAATCTCTTTTCAAAGTTCAAGTGTGTGGATTCTTTTATGAATTTCATATTGGGTTTGCTTTTGCTCATGTTGATAATGATCGATTGAATTCTAATCCATGACTTGACCCTTGAATGGTGAAATTACAGTTGAATCATGATGTTTACCAGTTGTGTAATGTTGTCTACATATACTATGCTCACCATGTGTTTGATTAAATGCTTATGTGAAACAAAAGTGCCCTACTAGTATGATAATATGAAATTTCCATTCATGTACAAGTTCATGCATGTCAAGTGTTTGATAAAATGTCTTAGTCAAAGAATTTTGCATATATGTGTGGCCATTGTGGTGCTTTAAAACTTGTACTTCATGAATTCTACAACGTATTGTATTATGAATTGTTAATGTGCTCATGTATTTAAGAAAGTCATGCTTTGCCAGTTTCATGCGATCGAGTCCTGGGGGTACTTGTACCCGACAAGTTAGTTGTATGCCTAGAGCCATGTCATGTTTTCACGATACTCTTAGTCAAGCCATGATCCATAGAACTCAGTTAGTCATGTGACTCAGAAAAGCCTAGAAATCTCAAAAATCTCAGTAATCTCAGTAGTTCAGTAATCTCACTGATCTCAATACTCAGTAATCTTGGTAACCTCAGTATTCCGAGTAAAACTCAGTAACTTCAGTACTCTCAGTCAATCCTCAGATCTCAGTAGCATTCCGTCAGCCAACGAAACTCAGTGAACTCAGTTTATCTCCACTAAACAATACCATTAGCATCGGTTCAGTATAGTTAATCAATTCAGTGTATATTTAGTTGGGAGTAGGATTCAGCACCGAGTGAATCCAAGGATAGGGGCATTCCTATCAGCAGGGTTTGACCCTTAGTAGCAATCCTTGCATTCCAGAACGACGTAGCCAGCATAGGTAGAGATACACCCCTATTCGTAAGGCTACTAATACATCTTGTTTGGGTTATTCCTACAGGAGGGTTGATGGAAGAGCTTCCTATAATAGGGTTACCTCACAGCTTATCTTTACCCGTGGCATGGTATTGACACCCTTCCAGCTGGGGTTACCGGTTGGACCCCACTAGTTTAGTTTTGGGGCATGTCGGTTAGATGATTACCTCCCACAGTCTCAGTCTCGATCTCAGTAATAGAACTCAGATAGTTCTACAGATTTTAGGACTGTCAGATACAGTCACTCAAATATAGTATGGAACTCAGCTAGTTCCATCAAATCTTAGACTGTCAGGTACAATCAACTCAGATATAGTATGAAACTCAGCTAGTTCCATAAAATTCAGGACTGTCAGATACAGTCACTCATGTTATCAGTTATTTAGTACCCCAGTATTAGTAAACTCAGATCTCATTAATCCATGTTGTCAATAGACTTAGTAGTTAGAACTCAATACTCAGTCCGATCACAATCTCAGTTACAGTCAGTAGCCATACATGTATTCTCACACTCATGTTAGTCAGTCAATTAGTATTGTTCATGCATATGAACCCCTTGCATTCAGCCTACCTCACTTGCATACCAATATATTTAAAGTACTGACGTATTTGCGCTATGGTGTCTTATACCATAGGTTTAGAAGCACGAGCTCCAGGACATCAGTAGCATTCCAGTTCAGTAGTCAGAGTCAGCAGTGAGTCCTCATCCATCGAGGACATAATGATTACCTTATTATTTCAGTTTTCAGTTTATTTCAGTAGTTGGAGTTAGCTGGGGACATGTCCCATCAACTCCTTATTTAGACAATTTAGAGGCTTTCAGACTATCATGTTCAGTTAGTTATTTTAGTTGTTTTGGGTATTTCATAACCCACTCGGATGCTATATTTTATCAGAAATTATGTTACATTTTGAACCTTATGGCCTTTCAGTACATGTTTCCGCATTTATATAGTATATTATACAGTGTTCAGGTACATATATCAATCATGGGTTAGCTTGTGGTCCTTCGGGGTCATGAGCACCATGTAGTATTTCGAGTACCAGATTTGGGGCATTATAACCTGATCTATGTTGATTTGTGCGGACTAGTGAGAGTTCAAAGTAGAGGTGGTAAAAGGTATGTTTTTGTTATTGTTGATGACTATTTCAGTTTTACCTGGACATTGTTCTTAGCTTCCAAAGAAGATGATTTTGATATCTTTTTTATATTCATTAAGAAAACAAAAAAGAAATTGGGCACTTCCCTAATTTTTACTAGATCTGACCATGACACAAAATTTAAAAATGTAAAGTTTTTGGAATTTTATTCTGAAAATGATATAGATCAGAATTTCTCTGCTCCTAGAACACCTCAACAAAATGAAGTATTAGAAAGGAAAATGGGACTTTGGAAGATATGGATAGAACAATGATGTTTGCAGGAAATCCTGCAAAAAATCTTTGGGCTGAGGCAATCAGTACTGTTGCATACATTATCAATATATGCCTGATTAGGTCTATTCTAGAGAAGACTTCCTATGAATTACTAAAAGGAAGAAAATCAAATATTTCTCACTTTAGAAATTTTGGTTGCAAGTGTTTCATTCATAATAATGGAAAGGATAATTGGAAAAATTTGATGGTATAAGTGATAAGGGAATCTTCCTAGGGTATTCTAACCATAGTAAAGCACATAGGGTCTTAACAAAAGAACAAACTGTGTTGAAGAAAGTCCGCATGTAGTATTTGATAAAACTTGTGCTGAGAGTAACTTATAGAAAGAGAGTGAAACAAAATAATAGATGAAGGAGTACGTTGTGCAACCTGATCCATCGACAAGGGGAACTGAACCTAGAGGCACTCAAACAGGGTGAATTGGACCTGAAGGCATACTAATAAAGGAAAATGAACCATAAGGAACTCCAACTCAAACCATTAACTATGACCACAGCAGGTCACAAGGATTGGTTCCAAAAGGCTAAAAATATCAAGGGTCTCATCCTATTGAGAACTTTCTCACTAATCTCTCTTCAGGCATCACTATCAAAGCTAGACTTAAGAACTTGTGTGCATTCAAGGCATTTTTATCAGTAATTGAACCAAAGAAGCTGGATGAAGCAATTCTTGATGCTGACTGGATCATTGCCATGCAAAAAGAGATTAACCAGTTTGAAAAAAGTAAGGTATGGCACTTAGTTCCACCTCCATAAGGAAGAACTATGATTGGAACTAAGTGAGTGTATAGAAATAAAGTTGATGAACATGGAACAGTTATAAGGAACAAGGAAAGGTTGGTGGTCCAGGGATATAATCAAGAGAAAGTCATAGACTATGATGATACTTTTGCTCCTATGGCCGGACTTGAAGAAATCAGACTTCTCATTGCATTTGTTGCCTGAAAGGAATTTGCTCTTTGTCAAATGAATGTAAAAAGTGCATTCCTAAATTGATATCTAAAGAAAGAGGTGTATATCAAACAACCTCTTGGTTTTGAGAGTGATGAGTTTCCTGATTATATGTACAAGCTTGATAAAGCTTTCTATATAGATTAAAACAAGCCCCAAGGGCTTGGTATAAAAGATTGCCAAAGTTTTTTTTGGAGCATGGACATACCAGAGGTAAAATTGACAATACTCTCTTCCTAAATACTAATGGGAATGGTTTATTGATTTTGCAGGTTTATGTGGATGACATCCTATTTAGCTCAACAAACATCAATATGTCTCATGATTTTGCTAAACTCATTAGTAGTGAACTTGAAATGAGCATGATGGGAGAGCTCAACTTCTTTTTGGAGTTTCAAATCAAGCAAACAGTTTTTGGTACAATGATACACCAACAAAAGTATGTGAAAAAACTTCTCAAAAGGTTCTCCATAAAATAAGCAAAACAGATAAGCACGCCCCTTGCCATTGCCATTAATTTAGATATGAATGAAACAGGTCCATCTATGGACCAAAAGCTGTATAGAGGGATGATTGGTTCACTACTCTATCTCACAGCAAGTAGACCTGCTATGTTTTTCAGTATTGGGTTATGTATATAAGGTTTCAACCTAATCCTAAAGAATCTCATCTCAAGTCTGTAAAAAGAATCTTGATATATGTCAAAGGTACCACTGATCTTGGTCTGTGGTATCCAAATGGAAGTAATTTTAAGTTAGTGGGATATGTTGATGTTGATTATGCAGGCTATCTAGTGGACAGGAAAATCACCACAGTTATGGCACACTTTTTTGGATCATGTCTGATCTCCTGGTCCACTAAAAAGCAAAATTCAGTGGCCTTGTTCACTGTTGAGGATGGATATGTTGTTGCTGGATCTGGTTGTACTCAATTTTTATGGATTAAGTAACAACTAAAAGACTTTGGGATGTATATTGGATGTGTTCCAATCTTTTGTGACAATACTATTGATATTAATATCACAAAAAAATTCAGTGCAACTTAAAAGAACCAAACATAATGAGGTAAGACATCACTTCCTTAGGGATAATGTTGAAAAACGTCTTATCTCACTCATGTTTTGTTCTACTGAAGATCAAATTATTGATATTTTCACTAAGGCATTAAGTAGGGAGCATTTTGAAAAGAATATGATAGAATTGGGGATGATTAAGATTGCATAACCTACCCATAATGGTTGGCTAGAAAAGAATTATCATACGTATAAAATTTTAGCTACTCATTTTAGTCTTGCATATTTAGTTGTGTATCCCAATTCCAGTAAAATGATAATTTAATTGAGTCATGTGGTAAGTTATGCAGAACCTGAGAAAGCTAAAGCACTGGAGCTCATGGATCATGCAAGGTATGATTTACTTCAAGTCATTAATTAAGTATGTATTTTGAAACATCTAGATACTTGTTTTTAATAAGTTTAAAAGGAATTGTAACCACCAAAACCCCAAGAGTCTCTTTTCTCTACAAAAAGTTATTGTCGTCTTCTATCAAGTGTCACTTCTCCTTTTCCCACTCAATTACACTTGACACACCCATTTAATCCTACATGTTTCATCTTTCTTTTCCATTAAAATTCAACTTATATTTTACTCTATAAAAACCCCCATTATTCATTCTTTATCATCATCTCTCTCTGTAATTAACCTTAATGTTCCATATCTGAAAGTTTTTAACAATGGCTTCTCAACTACTTCTCCTCCTACTCCAGATGACTTCACTATATCCTCACCAACTGCCACTTCACCCTTCCTTGAACTTATCCTTTATCCTGATATAACCAAAAATCATCAAATATCTGCGCCTATTTCAATTAAGATATCTAATTTTAGGGCATCGAATGAGTTCAAATCCATGCTTGAATCTTTTACCTAGGATCCCTTTTGCAACTAGTTTTATTCATCATATTCAGTCCAAGAAATTGCTTTATTTCAAATACTTCCTGTTAAGACTGCACTCTCTCCTTCTACTATTCTCTAATATGTTCCTTAAGTTGTTCCAAAATGAGTTCATTCTTGTTTCGTAAAAGTATTTGGGGATCATATCTCTATCCTAGAGGATGAATCCATTCTGGTGCCTTCTCTTTCCCCCACTCATATTTGAACACCCCATACAAGAAATCGTAAGAGGAAAAAAAAACGCCACTCTTGAGGCTACTATCAAAGCTAGCGAAAAGAAGAAACCTTCTTCGTCCAGTCCTTTAACTCCTCCTCTGATTCTGATCTTCTCATTCAAATAATTCATCACAAGAAGACATATAACCGGCTATTACAAATTCCCCTACTTATAAACCTCCTAGATCTGCCACATCATTTACCTCCTCTAAGAAACCCTCTCCAAATAAGCGTCCCCAATCTTCTCTTAAATCCAAGACTACTTCCAAAACCAAATCAAAGAAATAGGTTCTTAAACTTGTTCTATCTTTTGATTTTGAAGCTATTGAGGATAATGTTCCTCACCCTACTAAGACTGAGGATAATGTTCTTTCCCACATTAATATTAACACCTCTAAGACTATTGATGCTCATCTAGACCATGTTATGCACTTTCAAAAGCAACAATCCATTTGTGGTCATGTCATGACTAGGTATGGGGATCCTAAGATAGCCATTCTCTTGGATAAAATTTGATTCCAAGGCTAGTCCACCTTATTTATTCAAGGTGAGACTCGGTGCAAGTTTGAATGCCCCAAATTTTATGAATTTTCCACAAATGGTGCTGCTAAGGAAAATCTCTTCACCACATCTGTGTGTGGTGTCTCTATGCATTTAACGTCAGAGGACATTGCCCACATCCTTAATATTTCTATCGAGGGTTAGGATTACTATGTGAAATTTGATTGGCCTTTACCTTATTCATTACTAGGAAATTCTCTAGAAATCCTAATCTGGTTCAGCATAGACGTGTCCTTAAATGGGAAATGTCTCTTATCCACCAGCTTTACTTTGATATGGTCCATAAAATGATCATACCAAGAAAAGAGAAGAGAACTGAGGCCAACTATCTTGATCTTACTCTCATAGAACTACTTGATACTAACGTTAAAATTAGTCTCCTGAGCTTTATTATCAAGCACATGCAGAGAATACTCTTAAAGGATGACAAAAAGGCCCATGCCCTTGCATATGGATTTTGGTTAGCATCCATCTTTGAGGACAATGTTGTTCCTATTTAGGTATGGTCTCTTCAGACTATAAAGGCTATTCTTGGCTGCTTGAACTATGTTACACTACCTATTTCAATGAGACAGGTTAATACTCCTATGTAGTGATTGAGAAGTGACCTGGATGATACCTTGGCTGAATTAGATAAAATTCAAGACACCCATGCTTAAGAAAAGGAAGTGCTTCAAGCGAGAATCCTCACATTGGAAGCTAATCTTGCCAGGGAAAGGGTTGAAAGTACTAAGGCTATTTGCAAGTTAACCCAACAAATTCAACCTGTTCCATCTACCTCTTCAGTACTACCCTCTTACCTCTTTGGGATTTTGTTCTTTTTCATCTTATTTTGCCTAGTACCCAGGTGGTTTCTTATGCTACTTTTTTATGCTTGCTTGTAAATCATATTTTGTTATATCAATGGAACCTTCTTTGCCTATGTTTAATCTTTTACTGTCTTGATTACTGCATTACTTCATTACTTTGTTCTTATTCTGATTGTCTTGGTGATAGCCCAAATGGCCATGATTTGTTTAGAATTTTATGTTATGGTTTAGTTATGTTACTTTTCTATGATGCCAAAAGGGGAAAGACTTAAGGTGTGCAATATTTATAACTCATAACTAACTTGTTTCCTGCTAAAGAGTTCTTGACTTAGTGCCTATAGAAAAAGTCAGAAGTTGCACAATGACAGAGGTTTGTCATTACTAAAAAGGGAGAATTTGTTGGAATGTATGAAGTTTTGGTGATTGACTTGATTGCTGAAACTTGTTAGTGAAATGATCCATTGATATGCAGAGTTAAGGTGATACAAGTCCACTAATATATGAGGACATAACATAGATTTAGAAATGGACAAGTTGTTGTAGATGATAAACTCAAGTATTGATTACGTGGGATAAAGAAGAATTTGAGTGGGATTACAACACTTGAAGATAAGAGAAGATGAGTTAAAGAAGGAGTTCTACTTAGACAAGGAGATTAACTTGAACAAGGACTTTTACTTGACTACAAACTCTGAAGAGTTGAGAGTTCTCCTCTAGATAGAAGACTTATCTGTTG
The DNA here is from genome assembly GCF_002878395.1 of Capsicum annuum. Classification (NCBI taxonomy): domain Eukaryota; kingdom Viridiplantae; phylum Streptophyta; class Magnoliopsida; order Solanales; family Solanaceae; genus Capsicum; species Capsicum annuum. The sequence goes on along the minus strand of NC_061119.1, from coordinate 210,302,795 downwards.
AAGGACTCTTTGCAGAGTTGTTGTTAAATACAAGGAGTGACTCGAATAGTCACTCACGTACTTACAAAGACAGAGACAATTGGCAAATTGCCTTGGCTCTTCCAAAGCTTAAAGAAACTAGTAGTTGAACCTGTTCCTATTACTTAGAAGATAAGGTGTCTTAGATTCTATGTATTAGGTTGGTTTTTGAGTTGTATTGTTTATGTAATTCTAGTATTAATGAAGTTTAAATTGAGTTAGGATTATTGTATTCAAGTTGGGGAACTCGAAGACTTGGGAACACATACCTTGGGAGGTTTGTGTAATTTGTGGAAGTAGAAAGTAGAGTTTATAATTCCTAGATTACAAGAGTCCTATAATTTGTTATTGTTGAGGCTCAAAGTGTTTTAGTGAAGTTGGGGTGAAATCCTGTAGAAGTACATGTCGTGATTTTTTACACCTTTTTAGCCGAGTATTTTGCCACATGAAAAATTACCGTATCATTTACTTGTTGTTTTAGCATTGTTGAAACACGTTAGACAACCTGTTTCACTTATAGGTAACTATTAGGCTAAATTAAGTAAATTAGTAGGTATCATACTTTAACACTATATATATTTCAAGATTTAGAGTGCTTTTGTACCATGGGGTATAAAAAGATTAATAATAATATTTATCTGTTGGTTAAAATCTATGTTGCTCAGGCTCGGCAGTTTTGCCGCCGAACCCATCTCGACACGAGATTGGGATGGGTGTGGATGCTTCCACCGTCTCCGATCCGGTCAAACAATTTTGGACTCTTTGACCAAATTCAAGAAGAAATTTGAGGAAAAAAATTGGATAGTCCGGCGACTTACCTGAAAAAATTTTGACTGCCTACTCCGGTTAAAAATGGTGTGCCTTGTCGACGTGCTGATGATCGAAGACGATGACTGAGTGCAAATACGGTAACTATTTCTCGACGAAAACGATGGGATGGCATAAGTATTTCTCGGCGATGCGTACGTAATTCTCATTGTTGGTGTTGTGTTGGTTCAACCAGTTTTATTTAATATTATGTTATATATTTATTTTTTAAAAAAAATAACCAATGCAACAGTTTTGGTTTTAGGTAGGTTTATATTTAGGTCGGTTGAGTACATGCATGTCGGTCTTGTGTTTTTATAGTTAAATTTTTTTATGATATAAAAATAATTTATATCAATATTTGGCAAACATATGTAAGTTAAAATTTTGGGAAAAAGTTTTTAATATTAATATTTTTCCTAATTGAAAAGAAAAATCAAAGACAAAAGTAACTAAAAATAGTAAATTAACTTAAATAAATAAATCTTAATCCCTATGTGTCAAGAAAAATTAAATTAATTTAAATTGAAAAAAGTCTAAAATGGTCTTCATCAATAACATTATAAATAGAACCTCTGTCAAAAGAAATTTTAACTTAAAAATTTGATTATTCTTTATCAAATAATATGAAATCATCCGCATCGGGTAGTCAAAAGAGAAAAGGTCCTATGAGACCAACAAAAGTATAGGAGTAGATTTTGATGACAAACCATTATGGAATCATGTAAAAGTAATTTCAACTGCTCCCAATGGTGATGGAAATAAAACATGGTCATGTAACTATTATAATAAACAAGTTACTGGATCATATAATAGTTAAAGCACATCTCTTAAGATTATTGGGTCAAGCAGTTCAAATATTTAGCGAAGTTTAAGGTGATACATTGAGAATCTTGAAGATGGAGCACGAACAAGCTAAAAAGAAAAAATCTTCAATTCAAGTTAATGCAAGAAAAAAACTGATTATTTATCTCTCCCGGAGGGCACTGGTTTACTTCAACATAAAAAAAGAAAGAGTTCAAAAAGTGGAGTGTAACGACCCGAAAAATGGGTCCCGGAGCATCACACGGTGCTAGAGGCTACGAGTAGCCCCAAGCTAACCCTTTGAGCCATTTTCATTCAGTTCAACACAAATCAACGGGGTTTCAATAAATAACCCTCAAATATCAACAGAGTAATCATCATCCAAAAATAAAAGAATTTCAGAAAGATAACAAAATATGACTTATTAGTCAACTCCAAACATCTATACTAGTCTGACAAGCCTCTAAGAAAATCAATATAACCGGCGAGCCATTGAGACATGCCCCAACTGACTCATACTCAGTTATCAAATGTAAACAATTCCGTGAAACCAACATCAGACATCACGTCCTCGGAACATGAGGACTCACCACAACAGAGGATGTAGAACAGCGTGCTCCAAGAATCACTGTCGAACCTGGAACTGAGCACCTGAACCTACATTCCGAGAAAATGCAGCCTACATTCGAAGATGTGGGTCAGTACCATGGAAAGGAACCGAGTATATGGGGGTGTATGCAGTTGTATAAACATCATCATCATAAATATTTATAAGAAATATGAAGGATGTATGAAAGACTCACAAAGCCCGATGAAAATCATTATAATCTTGAGAGGATGAAATAAGTACAATAACACATGTGAGTCATCATATAATTTGTCAGTCACTTTCAGTTCATCAAGAATATCAATTCTCATAATGTAAATATTATTTAAATCTTTCGAAAGAATAACTTTCACAATTCCACTTTCAAATCACTTCACCATTCACCATAGACACAAGGAAACACATACACACTGGGAGATCATATAACCAACATAAACCATGTGAGCTACATGGAGTCCAACGTACAACCCACGTTGGGGAGAGCCGTCCTATCCTTGCCATCGGAGTAGGACTATCGATATCAAATCCATACAAACTAGTGATCACCATATAAATCAGCCTCAGGCTCACTCCTACGGGGGCACGTAGTTCTAGGGAAGTAAGGTCGCTTTATACGTCCCACTCTGTGCTAAAGATTTCTCCCGGACTTAGCTCAGATCATTTCAAAGACAATCCACAACAAAACAATTTCAGTAATATATAAATATACATCGAGAGCCATCATACTTCCCATCTATCAAAATCAACCACGTTGTGGATTTTTTTCACACTCGAGTTCAAAACAACTCCATTAAGACCAAAAGGTCAAATCATTCAAAATATCTCAAATATTCAACATCAACGTGCTTATAACACACACTTTCTCAAAAAAATACAATTTTCAATGGGGATTCACGATCCAAATATCAAAATCATGATAAATATCGTTCAAGATTCATGCTTTATATCACCACACATGTAAATTCATCTATCAAAATCATAAACATCAAGATTTCATAATAATCAACATAAGATATGGGTTCATGCTTCAAATTTATAAAAATCAAATAAAAATCATGTCTTTGTAAAGAAAATTACTTTTGGGCACAAGAACGAAAGAGAGTTCTTGTTGAAAAACCCCACATACCTTGAATGATGAACTTTAGATCGATACTTATTTTTGAGATGTTAATCGTGCCTTTGAATGATGGTTCTTGGAGTTCTTGAACTAGGAACTTGGAATCTTGAATAAATTTGCATAATTAATGGTGAACTTTGGAGGTTCTTGAAGTTGGATGTAGGAACTTAGGGTTTTCTTTTTGAGGGAGTTTGATGAAATATAATATATAATGCTTCTAATAGGCTTTAATATAGGGGTTGGACGGATTTTGGGTGAGGGGAAATGACCAAAATGCCCCTAAAATTCAAAAAAAAAATCTCAAATTTGTCCTTTGGTGGACTGTTTTGATAGTCTGAAGTAGATCAACCATAACGTTTTACTCCGATATTCAAATTGGATGAAACCAATTTCATTAGAAAGAGGACTCTCATATCTTTCCTTTGATATATAGTATCCCACCCAGATCATTGTGTACAAGGAGTTATGATCGTTTGTAGTTGACCCAAAAATTCACTTTTGATTGGCTGAAGTAGATCGACCATAACTTTTTGCTTCGATAGACAAATTGGATTAAATCAATTTCATTAGAAAGAGGACTCGCAGAGCTTTACGTTGATATATAGTAGATCACCCAGATTATTATGTACAAGGAGTTATGATCATTTAAAGTTGGATAAAAAATACGTCAGGCCTCAGTACTTCTTCCTGCACGTTTTACTGTTCATTACTATTCACGGTTCGATCGGAATGTTCATAACTCGTCGCTCGGGTGTCCATTTTGGATGATCCACATATCGTTGGAAATCTTATTCGATACTCTACGCAATGGTGGGTCATAATCTAAGACATTTCGCATGAAAAATTTATAATTCATTCTAGAAGATAGAACCCAACACGTTTACGCACAAAATTTCAACGAAAAATTTTTTGGGATATTACATGGAGCTATAGAAAAATCTTTCAGCATCCATGAGAGGAATACTTCCGACAAATTAACAGCTAGAATGTTCTACGCATCAGGTTTATCGTTCAATTTTGGTAATTCTTCACACTTTAAAAAATATTCGAAGTTTTTAGCTGAAAATTTCATCCCCGATTATATTCCCCCATCATATAATAGGTTGAGAACAACTCTTTTGAATCAAGAAAAGACTCACATTAATAGGAAGTTGCAACCAATTAAAGATAGATGGAAAAAAGGATTGTCGATTTGTTCGGATGGTCTGCTACTAAAAGACGGCCTTTGATCAATATATTAACGTCATCTAGTGGGGGTCCAATATTTTTAAATTCAATAAATTCTAGTGGGTGCACAAATGATGGAGAATATATTGCTAATTTATTTATTGAAGCAATAGAGAAAATAGGTCCAAATAATGTTGTTCAAGTTATTACAGATAACGCAAGTAATATGAAACTTGTCGGTACTATGGTGGAGGAAAAATATCCTCATATATTTTGAACTCCTTGTGTTGTTCATTGTTTGAATCTAGCTTTGAAAAGTATGTGTCAACCGTTTGATAAATCATCTCACTTTGCTAATTGCCAATGGATCTCAGAGTTACTTAGCGAAGTGAGTAATTTGAAAAACTTTATTGTGAATTATGACATGGCACATGCGATTTTTCAAAAACATTTAGATTTGTGTTTATTGAAAGTTGGTGAAACAAGATTTGCCTCATATGTTATTATGACGACTCGTATTCGCAAAGTGAAATCTTCATTTGAGAAGATGGCCATGGATGATGAATGGGAGGATTATAAGGGGATAAGGAAATTGAAGTCAAAACTCGTGAAATAAAATCTTTTATAATGAATGATAAGAAGTGGGATAGTATTGACTACTTTTTGAAGTTTACAGAACCTATTGTAGATATGCTTAGAGATGTCGAGTAATGGTCCAAAATTACATCTCATTTATGATATGTGGGACTCAATGATTGAGAAGGTTAAAAAATAATCTTTGAGCATGAGGGGGAAGATCTCATTTTTGGCCAATCAAACTTTTTTTATTCCATTTATGATGTTCTTGTGGCTAGGTGGAACAAAAGCAACATCTGTTTACATTGCACGGCACATTCTTTGGTTCTCAAATACTATCATGAATCATAGCTTCAAGGAGAAAATGAAATTCAACGGGTAGCTCCTAATGAAGATTTAGAAATTGCATTGAATAGAATAAAGTGCTTTCAAAAGTACTTTAAAGATTCTAATCAAATAAAACAAGTCTTATTGGAGTATGGAAAATTTTGTAGCATGAGTGGTTATTTTGGTGAGTCTCATGTGATTGATGCTATGGACTATGAAGATTCTTTTTCTTGGTGGAAAAATCATGGTGTCTCGACTCCTCTTTCAAGTTGCTTACGCAACCGGCTTCTTCCTCCTGTTGTGAAAGAAATTGGAGCACATATTCTATGATTCACAACACCAAGAGGAATAAGTTAGCAACTTCAAGAATCAAAGATTTAGTATTTGTACATTATAATCTGCGGTTGCTATCTCGCAAGAAAGAGAAATATATAAATGGACCAAGCAAGTATTGGGATGTAGGTATGTCGACATTTTCTTTATTAGTTCCTCAATTATTTATTTTGAATGATAATTTTTTCTTTCTTTGTATAAAATTTTTTTAATGTATTCATTCTTTTTAACTTATTTAGGTGGAGATCAATTTGAAGTAGAGGATACAATTAATAATTTAATCGAGCTATCAATAAATGAACCTCAATTAGAAGGAGTGGTTTTTGACGAAGAATTTGAAGATTTGGAAGAAGTTGAAGAAGATGCGGAAAAGTAGTTAACTTGATAGTGGACATTTCTTTTTGTTCTGTTAGTTTTGAATTGATGTCTTAAGTTGGGATGCTTTCTTGTGTTTTTTTAATAAAGTGTTTTTAGACTATATTTATAACTCTATATTTATAATATTTAATTTTTTTTTTAGCCGAATCCCCGCACCCGTATCCACGCTTGGATTCGCACCCCCAAATCTTAAAATTTATATTTTGACGAATTCGACTCTCGAATCCGCACCAGTCTCGGATACCCGCACCCGAGTTCGAGCAACTTAGGTTAAAATAGCAAAGATGAAGTAAAAGAAATGACTTTTCTCCCCAAAAAGGCACCATTTTCCTTCTTTTGGTGGAAAATGGTTTCCAAACACCAGAAAATGTAGTTATTTTTTCTATTTGGAGAACATTTTTCGTCGTACCAAACACAATATATTCATGTTTTGTAATATCTGGTCAAATGTTGATGAAATATGTATGCAGTTTGCTTGTGGGAAGATATTACCATGGGCAAGAACCTATCTGAATTCAACTTATAAAGCACTCATTGTATCCACAGCTGCTGGGATGGCATATTTTGTTGTAGCTGACAAGACTGTTCTCAAAACTGCTAGGCAAAACTCCTTCAAAGAGGCCTAATTGAGGCTCACAATTAAATCACTCAACTCTTTTTAAGTATTTTAGTTTAGCACTAAAAGAATATCTAATATCAACATTACTGTAATCCTTGTTCAAGTATTACTGGAGGGAATAGAGTACAAGAAGATGTCATTCAGTCTATGTATTACCAACATTAACATTGTTGTGAATATATAATAGGGAAAAGGCTCAAATATGCCACTGAATTATCAGAAATGGCTCATTTATGTCATCTATTAAAAGTTGGGCTCATTCACGTCTCGCCGTTACAAAACTGGTCCATCCATGCCATTAATTTTTAACAGGTGGTTTTTAAAAACAGTCTTGCCACGTGACAGCTTATTAGAGGGCCACGTCATTTTTTATTTTTTTTATTTTTTTTAAAAAATAAAAAATAAATAATTTTTTTTTTATCCATTAAAAAGAATCCACGCAACTTTTTGATCCATTGAAAATTAGTTTGATCTATGCTTTTAAAATTTGATTAATTTTTCATGAATATATTCTTAAAACATTCTCGTTCGATTCATTTTTTTGTCATTTTTGACATATTAAGATTGTTTTCATATTTTACCTTTAATATTAATTATTTTTTCTTCAAATTAATTTCAAATACAATAATAAACATCATTTAATAAATATATTATAATAAAATAGCTATTTTAATTGACGGGCGAGTAACTAAAAGGGAACGGAGAGAGTATACACTCCACGTTTTTAATCACTTTATTTATTTATTTATTTTAAAAGATTCACGTTAACTAAAGCTTTTTTCATTTTTCAGTTGAAATTGAAGGGACATATAAACATCAAATATTATTATTATATTATTAATAGTTAGCTTCTCATTTTGCCAATTCTATATATACTATATATGTCGGCATGTTGTCGTCTTCCTGTTTTTGCAATGATAAATGATGATGCATAAAGTGTTACGTACAAATGTTGAATGCTGATTAGGGGCAGCTCAACCCTTTAGGAGAAAAGGCAGCCGCCTAAGACCCCAAAATTTGAGGGGCCTATTTTTGTTTAGTAATAATAAATTACAAATTTTAAGAAATATATTAAATACTATTTAACGAAAAAAGAAAAATTTTATATAAAAAAATAAAATGCAAGGCCTCCGTTTGATTTTTGCCTTAGGCCATAAATTTGCTTGAGTCGCCCCTGATGCTGATGATGTCATTCTATGCTTAATAAAAAAATAAAAAAATAAAAAGTTACTTACATTCGGCTGACAAAATATTTCATGTATACTAAGACATACTATATGCTTAATTAGAATAGCGTTTGATTATAAATTTTAGTACTAGATTTTTAAAAAAAAAATTCTTTAAATATTTGTTTGATCATGAAAAATTAATCAAATTTTAAAAGCATAGATCAAATTAATTTTTAAAGGATCAAAAAATTGGGTGGATTCTTTTTAATGGATCAAAAAAAAAATTAAAAAGAAAATTAATTTTTTAAAAAATGACGGGGCCCTCTAATAAGCTGCCACGTAGCAAGGCTATTTTTAAAAACCGGCTGTTAAAAAGTAATGGCATGAATGAGCCAGTTTTGTAACGGCGATAGCATAAATGAGCCCAACTTTTAACAGATGGAATAAATGAGTCATTTCTGATAATTCAGTGACATATTTGAGCCTTTTCTCAAACAGCACTTGGCTTCTTTTGTTAAAGTTTACCAACCACTGTTGCAGTGTTTTGAGTCTATCAAAGGAGTTTACAGAAGAAGTATGCGCAAGATTTATATCTTACCATTGGAGCATTGATCTTTATTGGCTCACCAATAGTCCAAGCATGAGCAAGAACCGTCCTTGAAATGGTGAAATCGATTCCTCCCTCTTGCAATGATCTCCTGTTAAATATCTTCGATATCAGCTTCATAGCTACATGACAATCGCCACAAACTCTAAGGTTCTTAACGATCCTGAGAGTTGTCCCTGGCTTTGTACTGATCAATCCAAAGGCAATCGCCAACTTCTCGCTATGTTGATTTAGTTTTTCTTCCTTCCACTCCTCATCCATTTCAAAACGTACTTTAGATGTATCTGGAACATGGCCAGCCATTTCCAAAAGCCTATCCACTTCATCCAACATTTTATATATCTCGTTGCTTCGCGGATGTGCTATATCACTAGCAAGAAACTCACGGACTACTCTATCAATCTCAATGGAGGTATAACCGGTAACTTTCTTCATTCCTTGATCATTTAAGAAAGTTCTTATCAGTGCTATTTTGTCCCATTTTCCAGCACCAGCATAGATGTTGGATAAGAGTATATAAGCACCCGGATTTTCGGATTCCAATTCAAATAGATTCTTGGCAGCACATTCACCCAACTCAACATTCTTGTGGATTCTTCAAGACCCTAGCAAGGAACCCCATATTGCACCATCCAGTTTTATCTCCATGCTTTCGATCATAGCCATTGCTTCATCGAATTTTCCTGCTCGCCCTAGAAGGTCAATCATACATCCATAATGCTGCAACTTTGGTGTAAACTTGTAGCTTTGAATCATGGTATTAAAATATTCTCGACCAAGATCAACTAAACCAGCATGGTTACACGCTGATAAAACACTAACGAATGTTATGTCATCCGGTTTCATTCCTTCCTCTGTCACGGAAAAGCTCCAGAGCTTCATATGCATCCCCGTGCATTGCTAGCCTGGAAATCATCACATTATAAGAAGCTAAAGTTTTAGTTATCATTCCCTGAAAGACTTGTTTTGCTGCCGCGATAGCTCCACATTTCGCATACATATTTATCAGACTATTCAATATAGGCATGTATCCACTTGCCAAGATCTAGAGCACCTAAATGTGCACAAGCTGGAAGGATGCTCAACAAAGTAACATCATTAGGATCGATATTTTCCTGCTGCATTCGATGGAAAACAACCAATGCTTCTTTATAATTGCCCGTATGTGTATGACTCCCAATCATAACATTCCACGACACGAGATCTTTCTCCTCTAATCCCTCAAATAATATTCTTGCCGTCTTAACATCGCCACATTTAGCGTACACATCAATAAGTGCATTAACAAGACGAATATTTGTCCCAAGTCCATGATCTTCAATCCATGACCTCACCCAATTCCCCAATTTAAGTTCACCTACACGAGCACAAGCAGAGAGAACACTCAACAACGTGCTCACCGAAGGTGTCACATTCACATTCCTCATCTCCTCAAACAACACTAACGCCTCCTCAAACCACCCCACCTGAACATACCCCGAAATCATTGCATTCTATGAAACAACTTCTCTCACAGACATTTTATCAAAAAGTTCACGAGCATCACCAACACGTCCCTTCAACGCAGTGAACGACACAACATCTCTTTGAGAACTTTGATCAAACTCCGATCTTGCATCATCCATTTCACCATTTTGTGCATACATATTGATTAATGAAGCATGTACATAAACATCACACATCAATCCAACCTTAAAAACATGTCCATGAATCATTTTTCCCATCTGGGTGTCCATTATTTTCCCACAAGATTTCAAAATAAACGGGAACGTATACGAGTTCGGTTGATTACCTGAAAAAAGCATTCTTTCATAGAAATCAATAGCTAAATTAGGTGATTCACTCAATGAATAACCTCTAATTATCATGTTATACATAATGTGATTAGGGTCTTGAGCAGTATTAAAGACTGATAATGCATATGATAAGTCACCATAAGGATTAGTAACACAAAATTCCAGTAATTTGCTTAGTTCAAATTGGGTATTGTGTAAACCAAATTTGATGAAATGGGAATGCACTTTCTTGAAATATTCCATGTTTTTGCATTTGTGATAAGAGGGAAAAAGATGGGTGTGTTTGGAGGTATTTGTATGGGAGATTTGAGATTGGGAGAAAGTGGAGGATAGTGATAGGTGAAGTTGAGGGGTTGGAGAAAGATAGTGTCACTGTTTTGGTGTACAAACTGGTAGTGCACTACTACTAGCTAACTTGATGAAGGTCCAATCTTGAAGTTGAGGGCTGGGAGAAAGAGTCTATGCAGGAGCAAGAACCGTCTATGTTGCTCGGACTCTTCAAAACTGCAAACATTTTTGAGGATCCGACGTGGGTGCTGTAGCATTTTTGGAGAGTCGAAGCGACCTAGCTTGAACTGGTGAAATCGATTCCTATCTCGTGCAATGATCACACTGTTAAATATCATGGATATCAGCTTCGTAGCTTCGTGACAATTGCCACACACTAAGGGGTCGTTTGGTTGGAAACAACTTATCCCTGGATTAGCTATCGTGGGATTAGTTATCCCACCCTCAAGGTGGGATAAAACACTAGAATCCCTGGATGAGTTATCCCTTGTATTTTATTCCAACCAAACATAAGCTCATCCTAAAATTAATCCCGGAATCAGTTGTCCCTTATTCCTCATACCAAACGACCCCTAAGATTCCTCAATCCAAAGGCAATCGCCAACTTCATAAGGTAAACAGAAATAGAAGACACGATATTTAAGACGAACAAACTATCTTCTATTATTCACTTTTCATCATGCCATGATCAAGCCATGTACATTCAGCAAAAAGGCCAAAGATAATTTAGCAACAACACATACCTAAAAGATAAAGACTATATTCCTAACAAATTCTAACAGATCCCTTCTTCATTAACCAAAAAGCTGCTGCAAAAATTCAACTTTTTGTCCTAATTAAGGACATGCAACTGATAAACGAAGAAAAATCAGCTTGCTCTTAACTCATGATCCTCATCATTCCCCAGATATCTCAGCTGCAGCAACCATCGGCTCATCATCATCGCGTTATCACTCTTTCCCAGCACAATATCAATCTAAAATGGAAGAATAAGAGATGCCTTACATCAGATATACAGTTACAAGCATTTCCCATGCATATTAACTTAGAGGTCAATTACTAAACAGAAATCCATCTTAGTGCAAACTGCAAAGCATAAGTGTTGACACACCACGCGCTTAACAAAGATTAACCCTTGGAATGTTGACAAAAGTTTAAATTAATCTCGAGCACCGACCCTCCCACACACCCAACAAGAAGAAGAAGATCCAAATGTTCAAAATGGGGGCATAAACCTCAGTAGCATATCTGAAACCATACTAAAAGGAGCCAACTTCAGCTTCAGAGAAGAACGGATAAATGTCTCAGAAGAGCAGCAAACAGTTCAAACATATAAAATATTCGCACGTGCACACACATATATTTATATATACATAACACGTATTTAATCAGATATAACACTCTTCAAGAAGAGAAATGGAGTGCAAAAACAAGATTTACAAATATAATAATGTTCAACAGCTTAGTGCTCTGAACTGACCCTTGTAGGTATACGTTAATCATTTGACTCTTTATAGTCTCAGATATTTGTGAACTAAGAAGACTGCAGACGTTTCACTTCATCATCAAGTCTTTGTAACCATCTAAATCCAAGGTCGCATCCTGCTTTTGCAGCAATTTCAAATTGTTCTCTGGCCAGCTCAATCGGATTAAACTCAGGATCAACTCCATTCCTCCTAGATATTCTGCTTGACGGCCCCCTTTTCACATAAAATCTTGTTATTGATTCTGGAAGTTCCACACCTGAATAATGACACATGAAATTGAGAATTTTAATTTAATGAGAACAAAAAGTCAAATATACACCTAAACTGGCAGTGTATCATCTTGTCTCTCTATGCTCAAAAGAATTTTTGTGCAATATTGATAAGTTCATGATACCTTTTCCTCCACCGGTTTGGCAAATGTTTTGTGGTGATATTAAGCAGGAACCCCATTAATTTAACAACAAGAGAGACCAAAATAAGATCGAAGTGGCACCCAGAAAAGTTTATAACAAGAGGGGACAGTCTCACTGTTAGATGTTATAGAATCCTTGTACACACTTTCGTTTCTTTTTTGTAAATATGGCTTTCGGCACTACTTCCGTGCTGATGATATATACAAACGGTTACCTTTCTCAAAAAGGTAATAAGAGGGGACAATCTACCTGTGAGTAAAAGGGATCCACAAGCTATAGCTGCTCCAGCATGACCCTATATTCAAGCAAAGAAAATTAGGTGGGGATAATTGTAGATAGACTCTTGACTTATTCGCCAGTAGAACAATTTTCTATAATGTGGAGCCAATTACACCAATCACAGTTTGTTAACGCGATATGCAACACAAAATGTCCAAATCCAGTAAGTTGAAAATCCAATTTTCCTATCAAGTTTAAAATGAAAAAAGTCTTTCACTACAGCACTTAATTTGTCCATACATAGTTAGACTCATATGTACTGATTAGTTGCATTCAACAAGCAGTAAAAATGTACTGTACCTTCTGAGATGCTCTATGGAAGCACCACAATGCAGAGCCGACATCCTTTTTCACACAATCCCCAGTAAGAAACACAGCACCTAAGAGGTAAAGTGCACCTGGATGCAACTGGAAAAAAAAATCACAAGAAATTTAGGGCACTCATGCAAACAAGAATAACTTCAACGTCTCTAATAGAGTACACACCTGGTCAACAGCCTTCCCCAAGTAGTAAAATGCTTGCTGATCTGATTGCACATACTCATTCTGTGAAGATCATCCAATATATCAGAACAGTCAACTTTTAAAAAATGTCTTTAAGGCAGAACAAGAGAACAGCAGAAACTCAATAAGGTAGCCGATTCTGCACCACTAAACTATTTATCTCCTGATGGACATGATGGAGTAAAAACATATATCCTTGAAACACTCGACATACTAATCTACCAAGAAAGGAAATCTTGTAATGACTAAGCTGACAGAATACATAACGCAGATTTTTTTGATACAAATCCATAACTGGAATAGAGCACGTGAAAGGGCTTCAGATATGTGATTAGACTGCTCAGCCAAAGTGGAAACAATAAACGCTATAAAAATATATTGAAAGCTAGAAGAAGCTGAGTCTCTGCCAAACAGTCAAAAGGAGCACAGTGGTTAACATCAAGAATATTATTGAACATTGAAGGGAATGGGAGAAAAGTGACAAAATGGCTATTTGATCCCTTTTTTCCAGTGGTTAGGACATTGGATTTCCACATTTAGAACAGTAAGACAATGCAAAATTACTGAAAGTTTGTGAATGATTTTGAGAGTACACATAAAATATCTTGAAGGAAGATATCTTTTCCCAGGCGCGCCTAAAGTCAGTTTCCTCAAAAATTCCTATACTTTCCCCTCATTCACTAACTTCTCAATTTTCCATGTTCATCTAGTTCACTTTTAAGAACCTTAGTGCCCAACAACAACAACAAACAAGGTGGGGTCTGGGGAGGCCTGTACGCAGCCTTACTCCTACCTTGTGAAGGTAGAGAGACCATTTCCCATAGACCCTCGGGCTCAAGTAAAGAAATATCAGGAAAAACTTTTGGAAAGCAAATCCAGTTGCGAAGAATCCATTCTGAAAACAACGGATAAGAGAACCAACACATCAGTGCCCCCACAAGTCAATCAATTCAGCAGAGCTTCTCTGTACCCGTAAACTTCAACGTTGGTTTTAGCCTCAATTCTTGGAATCACAATTTAAGCCCATCAGAACTAATGCATGACGTAGGCTTAGAATCAAAATTTGAGCAACCTCTGAGTGGATCTAACATGCAATAGCTGATCATCAATTATTTTGCATTCTGTACAAGTTCTCTCCTTGCGAACATGTGAGTAGTGACATACATGCAGACTAGCTCCAAATCAGACCACAATTAGTGGATATACTCATAGGGCGGCGTTTTGGATTGCAGTAATGAAGAACAGAGACCAATGTGTGGATAAGAAGAAAGTCATGGAGACGCCCATTTCATTAAACAAAATGTTCATTTTTGTAGTTCATGCCATTAGAAGAGTTCACAAGTCATGCCAAGAAAAGGGAGATCCTACATGCTAACCTTGTTTCACGTATCAAAGTGATGTTAGTCAACTTTCGAGTTCTAAACTCAAAACTAGTTTTTGTAGGCGTTAAAGATTGTTTGTCACTAAAGCAAGAAAGAGTCTTTTAACACTATACGAACTCATAGGTGGTATAGGATTAGCGATTCTTCTTGACAAAATTAAAATTAATATGTTCCGATAAAGAAAATCGCACCTCAATTCTTAAACGGCAACCTAATTCAAATTGAGCTTCTGGATCACCCATCTCTGCAGCTTCCACCAACAATGCAGCTCCTCTGTCATTAAAAACAGGAAGAAATATAATCTGTAGTTTTAACAGTGTAATTCACGAAGAAGTTCTGAAAGCATTGCTCAATTTCTCTTTAATTACTCAATGAAAAAGTACTAAAGTTATTACTCAAGTCAAATAGTTTAACTCCCTCATCTCAGAAGTTAGATAGATGCATATAATGTTAGTACTGAGCAAGCAAAATGAAAAATCAATTGTTTGATAACTGGAAAATGACTAAATCAGTTGGGGAACTTTTAGAAACCTCAATCATACACATGATAAGTTCAAGAATATAAAAAGGAAAAGCTTGAAACTTATTAAGTGGAGCATGAAGATCTATTTACTCTTGCTTAGAAGAATGCAATAATAGCATATGAACAATGATAAGTGTCTGCACTTTGTAGATGCCCAATCTTCACGCCAAATAAACATAAACTTACACAGCTTTGCAATCCCCAGGGACATGGTACTTGAGATGAAGTTTTGAAAGCCAATATCTTGCATGCGTATTTGAGTTGTCTGCTTCTAGGACCAACTCAAAATTCTACTTTGCTGTCTAACACATAAGAACCAATGGAAAATATGTTTGACAAGTCAAAATCAACCAAAAAGAATATTGATGGATAAAATCTACCAAGAAATACATGCCTAAGTATTATATTACAAGAAAACTAACATACAGACATTCAAAAGAAGTAGATTTAACAAAAGAAAGGTACACTTCGTAGTAAATGTTGATTGACATAAGAGAGATGTAACCAAGTGAAATGGAAAGAGCAAACAAAATATTCTATGATGATATTTTCATAAAGAAAGTTGACTATTGTAGTTTTAGCTACAAGGCCAATAGCAGCTGCTGCTTCAATTTCTGTGGAATACCCTAAATTCTTCCTCAAAACAGAAAAGCCAATTTACAGCCTCCATCTTCAAACTCAGAAGACAGCAAAAAGCATAAGCTGGGTGCTAAATTTACTCCTGAAAGATTAATAAATCTACTTAAATTGAACCAGCTCACCCTAGTCTTTACAACCATTAGCAGAAACTAGCTTCCATGACATATTCAAGAAACTGGAGAAAACCTAATGATCAATGAGCTACTTTGGGCATGTTGTTATCTTCTAAATAGACGTACAGCAAGGATAACACTCTATTCTAAGAACACAAATATGAAAAATTGACAAAAATGTCTCTGGGGGTAACAGCACAACTCAAGATAAACGGAGAAAGCAGCAGACACTGACAGACAGGGTTAAACACACACACAGAGACACATTATTTGCTTTGAAAGAACCATAAACAAAAGAAGATTAATTGCATCATGTCGTTTTCTACTAAACGTACCCTAAGTGAAGGAATGAGACGTTTATCATTATGCTCACAATAATCAGTTACTCTATCAACTTCCTGCAGAGCATTCCAACCTTTAGCTATGAACTCCATTGCTTTCTTATTTCTGCTGTGCATTCCTCTCTATTGAAAAGCAAAAGTTAGCACTCAAAGAAACTAGAATGCATATATCACTGCTATCCTAGAATTGGATTGTATCAGGATTTGAAATTTTTACCTCTGCATGGAACTGGAAAGGATAATGACAAAGCTGTTTAGTGACATTTGGATGACAACTAAGCTGTTTAGACACAGCCTTTAGAAGGAATGATTTGAACATTATCTTCCTGCCTGCGTTAAGAACATAAGAATCTTTTCATAGTCAACTCATCGAAGAAAGCACTAAAGAAAAAATCACCATCGAGGGAAACATCTAGAGACATAATGTTAGTCTAACATGAATAAACAGATAAAATTTGTCTATAGAAATATGAGTGCACATTAGCAGTAAATGTGAGGGAGAATTTATAACGAGATGGAACAGAGATGCGAGAGTTTTTCCATTCCCAATCATGTGACGAAAATACTAAATCGTCTTCCTGCATGCATAAAACCTGTAAGAGGGGTAGTTCCCAAACACCTTCTATTTCTACTAAACAGTGAAATACGATTACAACTCAACTCGAATGAATGTAGCAACTGCAGATGTAAATACCGGAATTGAAAATACAGGGATAAATAAAGAGAAGGGGAACGAAAAGCTCGGGACTAAGAATGGACATGAGAAGACTCAGAATACAAAGCAAATGCCTTCCTACAACACTGTAACCTTTTCCTTTTTTCACAACCCATGTCCACACACCAAGCACCTGCCAGCATTCTGCCTTGGTTGCAGACATATTTAGCCAGCCTTGTAAATAGTTGTTTATTTTTAGTACTACTTCTAATTGGCCCACTTTCTATGTTATCTTCTATAGTGGCCTTTCGGTCATTTTTGATTCATAACACAACCACAAGGATCTTCTCGGCTGTCAAGTCTTGGGAGAAAATACTACAGCTTAAAAAGACGGTACTCCATCACGTGAGGCACCCGAATATATTTAGAGTACAACATGAATATTTTACGTAAAATATGTCATGAAAAGATATGGATATACATTAAGGGTCAGGAGATCTTTTTTTCTTTTGGGAGGGGATGAATAGTTAAGAGCAGGAAAATGCTAGCATTCGTTGATATTCAAACACATGGAAATAAGACAAATTACGATGTAATTTCACAAAGGGTTCCATATCCCAACAAATACAAATGACACCTCAAATGCTCCTTGTTTTTCCATCTTCGGCAATGGCTTCCTATCACTATAGCATTACAGTAACAGCCAGCTGATGTTCCAACAAATGAATAGCCTCAGACCATCAAAATCAGAAACCTAATTTGTTAAAAGCTTTCAATAAACTAATAAGATGGAGCTTCCAAAAACTGAGTTTGCATGCGAGTTATTGTAAGAATGTTTGTTTGACCAGGCAAGTACTTCAGCTTTGAGAGTGCAAATCTAGACACCTTAACTTAGTCTCGGCTGACAACTAAACCCTCTAGCTCGTTTTCACTATATCTCATGAACACATGACGCTAACGTGGCACATTAATTTGTAAGATGGAAGTGTTCAACCGGCACAGTTGACACAAGTTGAAGTATCTAGACGTGGAAATCACAGTATTTACAATGTTTATTTATAGTTATGCCCAAAAAAAAAAGTTAGTTTTTGTTTCTCTTTTTTGTCTTTTAAGAAGATTTCTATAATCAGATCCTTCAAAAGCCAGCTCTTAGAAACATTAAAACAAATAGCTTAAACCTGATACATGAACATAACCTATCTAAATTGTTTTCCCTAGCACAAAAGTCAATTCATTTCTCTCAAAGTCATAACTGATGGAAATCCACAAAACACTATGGCTATATTTTCAAATATTTTCAAAACACTATGAAAGTCAATTTATCTTTCAAATATTCGTTTGACCGTAAAATTTGATCAAAATATGATCTTCATATATTTTCAAGATCACTTTTTGGAAAAAATTCACTCACTTCGACTCGCGAAACTAAAAATATTTTACAAAATGTATGCCACACAACTTCAAGTTCCAAAAATTTACTACTTCAAGAACTCAAATTTTCAAGTTATGAATTTCAAATTTAAAATCTATGGCTAAATGGGAGTTTTATTCATGCCAAGAAACAAATGGGGTAACACCATAACACCTCTATTCATCAAGATTATCCAAACTCACACACAAAAAGACCTTTTTTCATAATTTGAAGGAAAAAACAAAACAGAAAATTCAAATAAAACCCAATTAACCCCCCACCCCACAGCAGCTGCAGCAGCAACAATAACAACAACAAACACATAGAGAGTTTTGAGGAAAGAATTAAAGCATTTACCTTGTTGGCAATGAGTCCAAAAAGGAAAAAATGAGTAAAGTGAAGTTTGTTGGAGTAATTTGCCTATGGAAGGAACTGAGGAAAATGAATGCAAATTTTTTTCAGCATTCTGTTAATACAGTACAAAGCGTTCTATGTGGATTAAAGCACGTCACATACCCGCACCCTACAACAAAATAAATATCCGGTAGTTAAATCGAGAAGGGTATCAAGGCGAACTAATTTTACACCAAATACACCAAAAATTGTTCTGCATGCCACCAACTCTCAAAAATTTCTCAATCATCAAGAAAAAAGAAGTGGTAGAACTAGTCATTACAAGATTGCATAGTTCATGAGTGGAACAATTTCACTCTTGTTCAGCATGTATGTTGCAAAATCTTATACAATCCAATGCACTTCTGAAACACTATCTCATCAAAACCTACAAATATTTACTTCATTCCAAAACTATTCGTTCAAAAAACGAACTTTGAACAACTGAAATGGATCTTGAATCGTTCATAACTCGTATATGCCTTCAGCTAAAGTCAGTGAGATGTAAAACTATCCTTGTTAAAACGACGTGTCTAATCTGTACGAAGCAAATCAGTTTGCGCCTTGAATCTCCCGAGAACCAAATATGGCATTATAACCATGCAAGCCATGAATAGAGTGAACTGCAAAACATAGAAGACAAGGTAATGTTGTTCAATCAGATTTAAGAAACTAGAAAGTTAAACAACAAATGGAAAAGAAGTGGTCCCGCAAATGATGCGCTAAAAATAGATGATTCCTTTTTAAAAAGAAAAAAAATTGCCGAGAGACAATTGGAAACAGTCTATCTATCTCTACAAGTTAGATATAAGGCCGTCTATGTACACTCTACTCTCCCCTGACCCCACTTGTCGGATTACTCTAGGTATGATGGTTTTAATGAATGAGCAGATTGCCAGTGGCACACGGTTCAAAACATGGTGAATAATGCAGCAGGATTCAAACCATGGATGTTAAGCCACACATCACTTACTGCGTTCTTACCACTAAACCAAAGCCCATGGGGCACCATCGTCATTTGATTCTTTTACATCGAGTTATTTCAATCTGGTAAACTGTTTATCCATCAAACAACTCGAAAGTGTTCTACTGGTAAATCGGTAACATAAAGGGACAGTAATAGTGGAAGGAAATAAATCATGTTTAGCAAAATTCAGGACATACCACAAGAGGAAGGGTCAACAAGCTCCATATCGGCCAGAGAGCATAACAAAACCTGAAACAAATGACTTGTTCTTTTACCAAAACAGTCTCATTTGATCTAAACGTTTGAATTGAAACTATATCTGTATGTTATTATTTGAATGCATGTGTAATTCATGTGATCGTAATGTCTCTTACAAGAGGAAAGATAGGATCCCAAGCATAGTGATGAAGGGCAGTGCAGCTGTACTGGAAATCTCCCACATCTCGTAGGACTTCCGGACGCCCAAAGCCAATATACTTGTATATATGAAAAATAAAACATTCAAACCAACACCAAACATCCCAATGTATAATGGTATTCTGCAGCGGAGATGTGAAGAATCAATGAAGGTACTTGATATGAAGATATCAAAACAACAGAAAGCTCCGACGTCATGGCCAAAATGGTGAAAGATGCATTTGCTCAAGGCATTAAAAGTGAAAAAGTCAAGCAGCTAGTGATTCCTGGACATGCATGTTACTAGCAGGTTAACAGCTACAATTTGCCAAGTCATAAGACCCTAACACAAACGAACTCCGTAGAAATGGCGGGAAACAGATACGAAAGCGTGCAAGTACAAACAGATTTAACAATTTAGATATTTCATATCTACAGAGATATTTGGATATATTTGTATCCGCGGTTCTACAAAAACATTTTTGAATAGTTGCTCTTCACCAGATTAAATATTTGTGTTAAAATGACATCTTTACCCAATAGATTATGAACTAAGTTCATGATGCTAAACATTCAATCTTTCATTTCTCAACTTGTCGAGATTTTAACATAAGGCTTTCAAAGGAGACATGGAAGTGAAATTACACGGTCCAAAAGCATCAGTGGTTGAAGAAAATATTAAGCACTTGTTGAGCTTTATATATGATGAATCCAAAAGATCCAAAATACAAATGCACCACATTTCCCCTTGCATTCCTCTATTCCCTACGCATATGTTTTATTTCTTGGATCTGGAGTACAATTAAAAGTGATAAGGGCAGGAAAATCCGGTGCACAAAACATCCCGCAGGGTTCGGGGAGTGGCTGCACCCCTAAGTGATGAGGACAGGACAACCCGGTAGCCTACACCTGATGCAGTGTTTTCATCTCCAAAGAGGTTTAATAGATTACTTCCTAGACTTCATCATTCAACTAAAGGAGAATTTTAGTACTTACCAAAAGGTGCATTACCAACTCATTGGGAGTGTCAAATGAATCCAACCCGAAGGACCCATATATTAAAGATGACTAACAAATAATGTGCTCCTAGACATTCATCACATCTAATTATTCGAGTGCCTTGAAACAGAAAAATAAGTTACTTGAAGCACTAGAATGCGCTTATCATTTTTGCAATGCTATAGGATAAAATCATTATAAACAAACATATCAATTCATTCAAAGAAATAGGTTGTCTGTAAATCTTTCAACTAATAACTCGAAGCAAACTTGACATGATTTACATAAGCCAGTCTAAAACCAATCAGTCGAATCCAAGGAAACTATATGCCAGTAACTACCTATCAAGCACAGTAGGCAAAACATTAGCTACATCTATCCCTTCATCTAATGTGAGCTAAAAGCATCAAACAAGAGCAATCTACTAACTATTCAGGCAGTAGTATATTAGTAAACGACTAATCTATATTTCCTTTAACCTATCCTCGTCTGGAATTGAGATATAATTATTGATAACCTATCGTTCCACGTTTATTTATTTATCCCTCTCTTTTTTACTTTCTTCACTTTAGGTGGGAAAACAATTATGCAATACACAGAACATCAAATATGTTGCTTCAAAGCAGAAATTGAAGTAGTAGACTCACCTCCTAATTCGATCATCATGCCACATAAGGAATATCATATTATGATGCCGATCACCATAGTATACAATGAAAACTGCAGAAGCAATCCAAAGAAAATTCTCTAAAATCTCAGTCCATGTTCTCGTCCTCAGAAAGGAATGTGATGGTGATACAAATCTAGAACAAGCATCATCCTCAAGATCATCACTACTCGAACCATATCCTTGACTAACCCTTTGCCTCACATATCCACCATTACTAACAGGTGTTCCACCAGACATACTCAACAAAATTGTTCTATAGCTAAAAAATCAACAAATTTCAACTCCTTGAAGCAACCAAACATGCCAGCTACACCCAACCAAAGATTCCAACAAATATCAAACCCAAATTCACTTGTAAAGAATCAAACAATGCCAACTATATAACAACAAAAAAAGTAACTGATTCTCTCCAGTTACCCAAAATTGCAGCTCATTCACCTGAACCTACATGCCCACTTAAATCAAGATTCAATCAAAACTCAACTATATTGTCCAATCTCTAAAACCTCATATCAATCAAAAAAACACAAAATTCTCACAAACCCAAATCAAAGATCACAACTTTATGACAACCCAATTCTTGAAATGGCAATACGATTACACTATTGCAGCTCATTCACCTGACACCCAACATGCCCAACCAAGATTCACACAAAACTCAACTATATGGTCCAATTTCTAAAACCCCATATCCAAAAAACACACAAAATTCTCCAAACCTCAAATCAAAGATCACAACTTTATTGCAACCCAATTCTTGAAATATCAAGACTATACCAAACAGTGTCTCAGCTCATTCATTCACCTGACACCCAACATTCCCGCTTGAATCAAGATTCAATCAAAACTCAACTATATCTAAAACCCCATATTATCAAAAAGACGAAAAACAACACCAAATTCTCACACTACATGCCCACTTAAACCAAGAAACACAAAATTCTCACAACCCCAAATCAAAGATCACAACTTTTCCAACAACCCAATTCTTGAAATACCAAAACCATCACAATAAATCAAGAATCCACATCAGTGTCCTCAAAATCTTTGAAAAAGGTGGAATTCTTGAATACCCAAAACGTAAAACTTTCGGTTATATTTTTCAAGATTAGGGTAATTAATGAACAATTCAATGTAGATAAGCACAATAGTAACACCAAAACACAAACAAGTGTTGCTAATAAATGGTTTTTAAGAGTCTTCGGTGGGGGTTATTTTGTTATATCTAGAGAGAGATCTGTGCATATAATGTTGACAGTTGGGTAATTTGCCAGATTCGTTTCTTGTACCATTTGAAACTTTAACCTTTGCGTGTGTATTAGATTGCGTCACGCCAACTTTTAACTTTTGTTGTACATGGAGGATACTTTTATTTTTTTTTTTGCTAAATACTCTCTTCATTTTGTTGTAGTTGGTTTCTTATTAAAAATATTTATTTTAATTTAATTATCTTATTTATGAAATTAATAGAATTGTATTATTGTTCTTTCAATATTATTTCTATCACTAAATTAATAAAGTTAATTTGGTAAAATAAAGTGGTAGAGTCATACTATGAAGGTTTGAAAAAGAATGATAGAATTGAGGCTGAAGAGGATCATGACAATTTTCGAGAATCAATTTGATTTCATATCAAGTCACTCGACTACTTGAAGAGGAAGAAGAACTTGCACATGGTGTTCATTGATCTTGAGAAAGCATATGACAGAGATTCTGTGGAGGTGCTTGGAGGCTAGAGAGGTGCTCGTGGCGTACACTAGGTCGATTTAAAATATGTATGGCGGAGAGAAGAGTCGTGTGAGGATAATATGAGGAGATTTAAAGCACTTTTTTATTTTGACAGGGTTGCACCAGACATCAACTCTTAACCCATTTTTATTTTTCTTGGTGATGGATGTTTTGACATGAAATATTCAAGGGTAGGTGTCTTAGTGTATATTATTTATTGATGATGTCATACTGATTGACGAGACTCGGAAAGGAGTTAATGATAAGTTGAATGTTTGACGACAGACTCTTTGAGTCTAAAGAATTTAGAATGAGTAGGATCAAGATGGAGTACTTGGAATGTAAGTTTAGTGATTTGTCGCATGAGGTTGACTTGGTAGTGAAACTGAATTCTCAGGTCATTCTGAAGAGGGAGAGTTTCAAGTATCTTGGGTCTATGATTCAGGAAAATGGTGAGATTGACAAGGATGTCATGCATGGTGGTTGAAATGGAGGTTCGTTTCGGGAATCTTGTGTGATAAAAAGGTGTCTCCTAAGCTTAAAGATAAGTTCTACAGAGTGATAGTATGACCGGCTATGTTGTATGGCGCAGAATGCTGGCCAGTTAAAACTACCACATTCAAAAGTTGAAGATGACAGAGATGAGGATGTTGTAATGGATGTGCACACTTACCAGAAAAGTTTTGGTTAGAAATGAGATTATTTGGAAGAAGGCGAGAGTGATTTTGGTGGAGGACAAGATGCGAAAAGTGAAGTTGCGATAACTCAAACAAGTGATGATGAGGTGCATGGGTTCTCTTGTATGGAGGTGTAAGAGACTGGCAATAGATGATTTTATGCGAGGCAAAAATAGGCCAAAGAAATATTATAGGGAAATCATTAGGTATGATATGAAGCCGTTACAATTTATGGAGGACATGATCCTTGCTAGAAAGGTGTGGAGGACAGGGATTAGAGTAGATGGTTAGTGAATAGATGTCCGGTCGTTATAGTAGGGCGAGTGCTTTGTTTGTATATATGCCTGAAGTTTCTTGTTCATAATGTTTCAATGATGTCTATGATTTTGGATAGACAGATTATAGTAATACCTTGTGGGTGTCTTAATTCTCTTTATCATCTAGCAGTGTGTTATCTTATTTTATTGTGTGCTTTTATATTTTTTGTTTATTATATTATTATATTTCCTGAGTCGGGGGTCTATCGAAAACTGCCTCTCTACTTTATTTGAGGTAATGGTGTGGACTGCGTACACTTTACCCTCCCCAAACCCCACTTTGTAGGAATACAATGGGTCAGTGGCGGAGCCACATTGATTTCAGAGGGTTCATGCGAACCCCCTTCGTCGGAAAATTATACTATTTTTACATAATCAAAAATATTTTTATGTATATATAGTAGATGTTGAACTCTCTTCGATTAGTCTGTATATTTACTTCTGAACCCCCTCAATGAAAATTCTGATTCCATCACTGCAGTGGATATATTATTGTTGTTATTGTAAACTCCTAATAAATATTTTTTAATGAAAATGTCAAGTCAATAAAGATCAGCTATTTTAAAACAAAGAGAGTATGAAGTATACTTGAAAAAAATGAGGTGAGAACGCCTCTCAAGTTTCCAACCAATTAAAAATAACAAAGGAGTTCCATAATATTAATTAAGTTAGATGGGTCAAGTCCTTCAAATAACTGCACACAGTTGTTCGACAACGCATTAGTTGTCCCAATAACTATTCTATTGTTCACCAATTTTACACAGTTATCGAACAACTTCTATAATTATTGGGAAAACTTCTATAGTTGTTGAGACAATTTTTACAGTTGTTGGGGTAAACGTGTAAAAATAAAAAATGGAAACAATATATTACTTTTAACCAATTTTTAAAAATTATAGGGCCCACTTAATTGATAAACTTATTTGTATCTTTTAATTGTATCTCCCTTGTTACCTCTTTTCAATTTTGTGAATAAAAGAGGTAACAAGGGAGGTTGATTATGAAGGACTTTAGGGGAGGTTAGACTAAAGAAGTATTAAAGAGCGTTGATTAGATAAGACAATATTTGTGCACGTTATCGAGACTATGATCCTAGACAGGATAATATGAAGGTCGAGAATAACAATAGAAGGTTAGTACGTAATCGATCATTGTGTAGTTTTTCATATTAGTTTTTTATTATTATTATTATTATTATATATCTTTTCTACTATCCTTTCTTCAATTTTATCATTCTCTATTATTTTCTTTTTAAATTAGCACAGAAAACTCGGTAAGAAGATGTTAGAGGTTGGCTATGGTGAAATTGAGGAGAAATAAAGATAGTTAGAGAAGTATTGAAGAAATGTGATTAGACACGACATGATATACTTGTAGCTTACCGAGGAAATGATCCTAGACGGACGGATATGGAGTTGTAATGCCCTGAATCTGGAATCCGAAATGCTACACGGTACTCATGACCCCGAAGGTCCACAAGCTAACCCATGATTGATATCTGTACCTGAACACTGCATAATATATTGTATAAATGCGGAAATAAAAGTTGAAAAGCCATAAGGTTCAAAACTTTAACATAACTGATAAAACATAACATCTGGAGGTATGGTATATCAATACCAAAACAACTGAAATAACTGTCTGAACATGCTAGTCTGAAAAGCCTCTAACTGACTAAACTGTCTGAACAAGAAGTTGATGGGACATGTCCCAAACTAACTACAACTACTGAAATAAATTAATTAATGAGATAATAAAGTAATCGTCATATCCCGAAGGATGAGGACTCACTGCTAACTTTGACTGCTGAGACTGGAATGTTACTGATGCTCTGGAGCTCGTGCTTCTGAACCTATGGTATAAAGCACCATAGCACAAATACGTCAGTACGATTGAATATACTGGTATGTATGTGAGGTAGGCTGAATGCAAAGGGTTCACATGCATAAATTATACTAACTGACTAAATAACATGAACGTGAGAATGCATGCATGAATACATAATAACTGTAACTGAGTTCGTGATAACATGATTACTGAGTACTGATAACATGAGGTACTGATAACTGTATAACTGAAATAACTAATATGGAGCGACAGTATCTGACAGTCTAGGTTCTAATGGAACTAGCTAAGTTCCATGTTGTTTTGAGTTGACTGTATCTGACATTCCTAAATTCTGTAGAACTATCTGAGTTCTATTACTTAGACTGAATGACTGTATCTGATAGTCCTGATTCTATAACTGAAACTGTGTGAAGTATTCATCTAACCGACATGCCCCAAATAAGACAATATAGCTGAGTTGGGGTCTAATTTGTAACCCCAATTGGAAGGGTGTCAATACTGCGCAACTGGTAAGGACAATCTGTGAGTAACCCTCATATAACAGGTAACTCTAGTGAGAATGGTGGGAACCCCCATAAACAGGTTAAGCCACCTTATTTACCCTCATATAATAGGTTATGATATATCAACCTACGCTGGCTACATAGTTATGGAACGCAAGGATTGCTTCTAAGAATCACACCCTCATATAACAGGTGAGTTCCCATCCTTAGGTTCACTCGATACAAATTTCAACTCCTATTTGAATAGACACTGAACATGATTAACTAAACTAAACTGGACTGGGTTAACTGAGTTCCGTTGACTGACTGAATACTACTGAGCTTACTGAGTTTTCCTGAGTCATGAGACTGACCAAATTCTATGGATCATGACTTGATTGAAAGTATCTTGAAAACATGACACTGATTCTAGGCACACAGCTAAATTTTTGGGTACAAGTACCCCCAGGACTTGATAGAAGAAAACTGACAAAGCATGTCTTTCTTGATACATGACCAGCATCACAATCCATAATACAATAAGTTGGAGATTTCACGAAGTACAAGTTCTAAAGCACCATAATGGCTACACATATATCCATAATTCATTGACTAAGACATTTCACCAAACACTAGACATGCATAAACTTTTACATGAATGGGGATTTCATATTATCATACTAGTATGGCACTTTTCCTTCACATAGGCATTTAATCGAACACATGGGGAACATGATTTAGTTATACAATCATCAACACATCTAATAATCATGGATACATCAATCAACATGTAAATTTAAGGGTTTATCATGATTATTATACAAATCTTCATATACTAGGGTCAATCATTGGAATATGAAATTTAAAACATGAATCAGAACCCTACAACATCGTGAACATGAGTTTCAATTCAATCTAAATCATAAATATTCATAAATACACAAATCTAGGATTTTGAAAAGAGATTCTTGAACTTAATGGGTGAAAGAGACCCATGAATCAACACATGACATACCTTGATTATGAGTTTCTTGAAGTCCTTAGACTTGAAGAAATTGAATCTCTTAGTTTCTTGAAGAAGGATTTGGATCTTGTTCTTGGGGATTATCTTTGTGAGAAAACCCTAATTTGATGTTATAGATGGATAATGAACTTACGAGCCTTGATCTGATATTATTAGGTACTAGATAGGGTGGTAAAAGACCAGAAAAAACATTTTTAAAATGACTTAAAATAGCTGAATAAAATATGCGACGGTGGGTGCGACGGTCCATCGCTGGGTCGACGGTCCGTCTGTACTGACCGTCGCACCTGGTCAGAATAGGGGTTCACTGCCTCTCCTACGATGGCTTGGGCGACGGTCCGTCTCTAGCTTGATGGTCCGTCAGTCTAAGCCATCGCCCTTAGGCAGAATGTGGTCTCACTGCCTCCGTTGCGACGGTTTGGGCGACGGTCCGTCGCTAGGTCGATGGTCTATCGGCCTTCACCATCGCACCTGGGCAGTTTTGACTGCTTTTTGTATTTCAACCATAACTTTCTATCCCGATACCGGATTTTGATGAAATGGGTATCGATGGAAAGCTTATTCAATTTTCCACTCAACAAAAAGTGAAAATATTAAAAATTCCACATGTATAAAAGTGGGTTCATCTTTCAAAGTAAGTTTCTAACATTATTCGGATGATTTCAAACTAGGTCGAATATGGGGTATTACAAAATCTCCCCCTTGAGAAAATTCATCCTCGAATGAGACTGAGTGAGAGGGGGGAAGATAAACTGACGTACGTACTGAACATAAACAACTGAAACATGATCTCATGACTGACATGACTGATAACTAAATATATTATACCGAACATGCATATCTGATGCATGGGTAACTGATTTATGAATGGATGACTGAGTGTTCTAATGAACTAAGGTTCTCACAATGAGAATGCATGTCTGATGCATGATTATATAACTGAACTAATACATGAATGCATGACTGAATATGCAATGATATTTAATACCAAGTTTATAATGGAATTCTGAACATGAAATAGATACCAAGCTTGTCACTGAAATCTAAACATGAAACTAAAAAGCTTAAGGAGAACTGTTACCTTGATCTAGATCTGAGTTTGCGGAGAAGAGGTGAGGATACTTGGTCTGCATGTCTGCTTCTTCTTCTCGAGTAGCTCCCTCAATGAACTGATTTTATCAAAGAACTTTGACTAGAAGGACTTCTTTGTTCCTGTAACACCTCGAATCTGGTACCTGAAATGCTACACGATGCTCATGACCCCGAAGGATCATAAGCTAACCCATGACTGATATCTGTACTTGTATACCGCATAATATACTGAATAATACAGAAACATGAACTAAAAGGCCATAAGGTTTAATTCTGAACATGATCTGAATGATATAACATCTGTGTGGGGTAATAGAATACCCAAAACAAAACTGAAAAAACTGAAGTCTGAAACATGATAGTCTAGAAAGCCTCTAACTGACTGAATTGTCTGAGTAAGGAGTTGATGGGACATATCCTCAACTAAATCCAACTAATAAAATAATTAATGAGATAATAGGGAAATAATCATGTCCTCGAAGGATGAGAACTCACTGCTAACTCTGACTGCTGATATCTGGAATCTACTGATACTCTGGAGCTCGTGTCTCTAAACCTATGGTATAAGACACCATAGTGCAAATGCGTCAGTACTTTGAATGTATAGGTATGCATGTGAGGTAGCCTAAATGCATGGGGTTCATATGC
Source organism: Capsicum annuum (assembly GCF_002878395.1). NCBI lineage: Eukaryota > Viridiplantae > Streptophyta > Magnoliopsida > Solanales > Solanaceae > Capsicum > Capsicum annuum. Next base: position 210,273,194 of record NC_061119.1, on the reverse strand, counting down.
ACGAACAATACTGGCTAACTGACTAATATGAACGTGAGAATACATGCATACATATATAGTAACTATATCTGAAATCATGATAACATGAGTATGTTGATGACTAACATAACTAATGACTGAATTCTAATAACTGATAACATAAGTGATTGTATATGACAGTCCTGAATCTGATGGAACTATCTGAGTTTTGTATTGTATCTGAGTTGACTATATCTGACAGTCCTGAAATCTGAAGAAATATCTGAGTTCTATTACTGAGACTAATTGACTGTATCTGACAGTCCTGATTCTGTAACATAAAACTATGAAAAGTATTCATCTAACCGACATGCCCCAAATGTGCTATAATAGCTGAGCTGGGGTCCAATCTGTACCCTGATTCGTAGGGTGTCAATACCGCGTCACTGGTAAGGACAAACTGTGAGTGACCATAATAAAACAGGTAACTCTAATGAGAATGGTAGGAACCCTTATATAGCAGGTTAAGCCATTTCATCTACCCTTATATAACAGGCTATGATGTCTCAACCTATGCTGGCTACATAGTTCTGGATTGCAAGGATTGCTTCTAAGAATCACACCCTCATATAACAGGTGAGTTCCCATTCTTGGGTTCGCTCGGTGCTAATTTCTACTCCCATCTGAATAGACACTGAAAATGATTTACTAAACTGAACATAGACTGAGTTACTGAATTCCATTGACTAATGGAATACTACTGATATCTGACAACTGACTGAGTTCATGAGATCATGGAGATTTTCTGAGTCATAAGACTGTTTAAAGTCTAAGGAGCATAGCTTGACTGAGAGTATCGTAAAAATATGACATGGCTCTAGGCACACAGCTAATGTTTCGGGTACAAGTACCCCCAGGACTCGATGGAAGGAAACTGACCAAGCATAACTTACTTGAATATATAACTAATATCATAATCGATAATACATTTATAGAAGCATTTCATCAAAACATATGATAGGCATAACTTGTACATACATGGGGATTTTATGGTATCATGCTAGTTAGGCACTTTTCCTTCATCTAGGAATTGAACCAAACATATTGTAGGCATGGTACATGTAACCATCATTGTATAATAATTAAACATCATGGTTTAATTCTAATCTCATCATTCAAGGGTTTAGTCATAGGTTTGCATGAATCTATATCTATAATAATTTAACCCACATAGAATTTATCACTCAATATAGAGTAGAATTCAATTTCTCATTATCCATATGAACAAGAGCAGTCCAATCATGAAATTTAAAAGAAAATCCATACTTGAATTTAGAAAAGGGATTCTTGGGCTTCATGGATGAAAAGAGTCCATTAATGAACACTATACATACCTTGGTTCATAAATACACGAAGATTAACGGAGGAAATTCTTGATTTTGAACCTTTTATGAAAAGCCCTAGGTTGTTCTTAAGAGGTTTTTGAGAGAAGAGAGTGTATTTTGGGTGACAAGTGGCTAAATCACGTGTTAAAAGGCTTAATTAGGGGTGGGAAATTAACCCTTTTAACCCTGGACGCATCTTGTAGTTTTAATGAAAATTTCCTGAATTGGACCCTTGGTGTGATGTGGCGCTATCGCGCCGTGTCACTGGATTTTTGACAATTGGGAAATTGAGGGATGGCACAACGCGGAGCCATCATATTGCCCCTTCTTTTGTGACCTGGAACTTTGGCGCGATGCGAAGGAAATTGCGTTGAGACACTGGAAAAGGACAATTGCCATTTTAGCTTATGGCGCGGTGTGCCACTGACCAATATGGCGTTATTTTACTATGGGAACTTGAATTTCCAATATGACAAAAAGTGAAAATCTTGAAAATACCACATATGCAAAAGTGGATTCATCTTTAAAAGTAAGTTTCTAGCATTCTTGAGATGATTTCAAGCTAGGAAAAAGTACAGGGTATTATAGTTCCTCAGTCTACGAGTTTGGAAGTTGAGAATTTCGACTGGAATATCTTTATAAGATAGGTTGTTCTGAACATCTATGCTCTGAATAGGGACTACAACTGCAGGGTCACCTATGCACTTCTTGAGCAAAGAGACATGGAAGACTGGATGAACTGAGGCTAGATCTGAAGGCAATTCGAGCTCATAAGCTACCTTGCAAAATCGACTGAGAATTTTGAAGGGACCGACATATCAGGGACTGAGCTTTCCCTTCTTGCCGAATCTCTTCACTCCCTTCATGGGAGAGATCTTTAGATAGATATAGTCACTAATCTCAAACTCGAGTTCCTTTCTACACACATCTGCATAAGACTTCTGTCGGCTCTGAGCAGCCCGGAGTCTTTCTATGATCAACTAAACTTTCTCTAAGGCATCGAATACTAAGTCAGGCCTTATGACTGAGGCCTCACTAACTTCGAACCAACCGATTGGAGATCTGCATCGAATAGAGCCATCCGAATACTGGAATGATAGTTGTTGTTGTATGCAAACTCAATCAAAGGCAAGTGGTCATCCCAACTACCCTTAAAATCGATTGCCTACACCCTTAGCATATCTTCTAAAGTCTAAAAGGTCCTTTCTGCTTGACCATCTATCTGAGGATGAAAGGCGGTACTGAGATAAACTTGGGTACCAAGACCCTTTTGAAATGCTTTCCAAAAATAAGAGGTGAACTGGGTACCTCTGTCTGAGAGAATAGATAATGAAACTCCGCGCAATTTGACGGACTCTCTGATGTAGAGTTTAGCATAATCCTTGACTGAATAAGAGGTATGGACTGGAAGAAAATAAGTTGATTTGGTCATCCTGTCTATAATGACCCAAACTGAATCATGTTGATGACGGGTACAAGGCAAACCCATCACGAAGTCTATGTTCACTTCTTCCCACTTTCAAAGTAGAAATACTGAACTCCTGTATGGACCCACTAGGCTTCTGATTCTCTATCTTAACTTCCTGACATGTAGAGCACATAGCCATAAACTCTGTAACATCTCTTTTCATCCCACTCCACCAATAGATCTCCTGCAAGTCGTGGTACATATTAGTGTCCCCTAGATGAATTGAGTAGCGTGCACCATTCGCTTCTGTAAGAATTTGTTGCCTCAAGTCATCTATACTTGGAACACACAAACGACCCTGACAATGCAAAATACCATCTCCCCCTTAGGAGAAAACCTCTACTTTCTGATCCTTGACTGATTCTTTAAACTTGACTAGACTGGGATCTCTATCTTGCTTTTCTTTCACCTAAGAAACTAGAGATAATTCTGAACTACTCTGAACCCATATATCACCCTCATCTATATCGACTAAGCGAACACCTCGTTTGGTAAGCTGATGTACTTCCTGAGCTAACTTCTTCTTACTGTTATCCATATGAGCAATATTACCCATAGACAGTCTACTGAAAGCGTCGTCCACTACATTGGCCTTACCCGAATGATAGAGGATGCTCATGTCATAATCTTTCAAGTGCTTAACCACTTTCTCTGACGAAGATTGAGATCTTTCTGAGAAAAGACATATGAAGACTCTTATGATCTGTGAAGACATTTACATGAACTCCGTAAAGATAATGCCTCCAAATCTTCAAGGCAAAGACTACGGTGGCTAACTAAAGATCATGAGTAGGATAATTTTTCTCATGGGGTTTAAGCTGTCTGGAGGCGTAGGCTATGACCTTACCATACTGCATGAGGACACAAACCAAACCTACTTTGGATGCATCACAACACGCTACGAACCCATCTGGACCATCTGGAAGAGCTAAAATTGGAGTTGAGGTGAGTCAAGTCTTTAAATCCTGAAAACTCTTTCCACAAGGATCTGACCACTGAAACTTGACTTTCTTCTGAGTCAATCTAGACATAGGGTATGCAATAGAAGAAAATCCCTCAAAAAAACATCTGTAATAGCCAGTCAAACCCAAGAAACTCCTAATATCTGATAGAGAGATAGGTCTGGGCCAGTTTCTTACTGCTTCAGTATTTTGAGGATCAACCCTAATGCCATCACCGTAAATAATATGACCAAGGAATGCTACCGACCTTAGATAAAACTCGCACTTACTGAATTTGGCGAACAACTGATGATCTTTGAGGGCCTGAAGTACAATTCTGAGATGGTCTACATGATCACGCTCACTTCAGAATAGACTAGAATGTCATCTATGAAGACTATGACAAACATGTCCAATTACTGCTTGAACACCCAGTTCATCAAGTCTATGAAAGCTGCTGGGGCATTGGTAAGACCAAAGGACATAACTAAGGATTTGAAGTAACCATACAGAGTACGGAAAGTTGTTTTTAGAATGTCACATTCTCTGACTATGAGCTGATGATAGCCTGATCTAAGGTCTATCTTAGAAAAATAGCTTGCACCCTGAAGTTGGTCAAATAAGTCATCGATTCTGGGAAAGGGATACTTGTTCTTGACCGTGAATTTGTTGGGCTGATGGTAGTCTATACACATTCTGAGAGAACCGTCTTTCTTTCACACGAATAAGACTGGTGCACCTCACAGGGACACACTAGGTCTGATGAATCCCTTATCTAAGAGATCCTTCAATTGCTCTTTTAATTCTATGAGTTCTGATGGTGCCATTCTGTATGGCAAAATAGATATAGGCTGAGTATCTAGAAAGAGATCAATGCCGAAGTCTATTTTTCTTTCAGGAGGAATTCCTGGAAAATCTTCGAAAAAGACATCTGAATATTCATTCACGAGTGGGACTAAATCAAGATAGGGAGTTTCAGGACTAGTGTCCTTAACTCAAACAAGACGATAGACACATCCCTTAGATATCATTTTTCGTGCCCGAAGGTAGAAAATAAGTTAACCTTTGAATGTTGGAGTACTACCTCCCCACTCTAGGACGAGCTTATTTGGAAACTGAAATTGGACAACTCTATTTCTGCAGTCGACTGTGGAATAGCAAGAATGAAGTCAATCCATGTCGAGAATGACATCAAAATCAGTCAGCTCTAATTCGACTAAGTATGCTGAAGTGATTTTCTGAAATATTATCACTGGGCAGTTCCTGTATACCTGCCAGGCTATGATGGTTTTACCTACTAGGGTAGAGACTAAAAAGGGCTCTGCTAGAATTTCGAGACTGGTTCTGAAATCGCCTGCTATGTGGGGAGTAACAAAAGACAAAGAAGCTCCTGGATCTAGCAAAGCGTAAATATGCACATAAAAGATCTGTAACATACCAGTAACCACATCAGGAGAATTTTCCTGATCTTGTCAGGACTGGAGAGCATAAAGTCAATTTGGGTGTTACCCATTAGTAGCACTGGAGGTGGCACCCTGCTGGTTTGGGTGACCGGACTGAGCTGAGGAATGGTTCTGCTGACTTTGAGGACCTGGCTGAGGACAATTTCTGACTCTGTGGCCTGCCTTGCCATATATAAAAAATACCACTGCTAGCTCTGTAAATACCCTGATAGTGCTTGCCACAAGTCTGGCAAAGAGGATAGGTACGGGCACTGCTAACACTACCCTAAGACTTAGATTATGGCACCCTATCTCTGTTACCGTCTCTAAATCTAAAAGATGGAGCACTAGCTAAAGAAGGAGATGGAACTGATGACTTAGGACGAAACTGAGAATGGTTTCCTCCTTCTGATTTGGCTGAGCAAAGTTGAAACTACCTGTCCTTGCTCTCTTATTCTGTTTCTCCCTCATCTTAATCTTTTGCTCCTCTATCTGCTGAGCATGAGTCATAAGCCTGGCTAAAGTTATGTCACTATTCAATATTGGAGACCTACACTTGTTGACCTCACTATCATTCACCCCAAAAACAAACTTACTCATCTTGGTCCTGTTGTCTGCAACCACATGAGGGGCATATCTGGCTAATTGAGTAAACTTAAGAGAATACTCTTTCACTGTAATGTTTCCCTGCCTGAGGTTGATAAATTCTAACACCTTAGCCTCTCTTAACTCTTGGGGAAAGAATCTATTTAAGAATGTGGTGACAAATTCCTCCCACTAAATAGGCCCTACATCATCTGGCCTTTCTGACTTCCACTGTTAAACCAAGTGTGAGCAACGTCCTGTAACTGATATGCAGGTAGCTCAGTGCTCTCACCAGGAGTAACCACCATAATGTATGTAACCTTCTAAACTTGATCAAGAAATTCCTGAGGGTCCTCATCTGTCTTAGACCCAAAAAAGAATAGAGGGTTTATTCGGGTAAAGTCCTGAATCCTGGCTGCAGCTGAATCGGCCACTGGGTTGCCCAAAATGACAGCTGGTCATTCATTCTGAGAAGCAACTGACTGAGCAAGATTAGTGAATATAGCTCTAAACTCTGCATGAGAAATATGTTCGCCCAAAGGATCTACGGGTCGAGGGGATGACTGATTCCCCTTTTTTTTTGGGAGGCATGTTCTGTAGAAGAAAGGGAGAAATAGATCAGACTGAGAGATTAACTTGAGATTATGCTCACTGGCATGACATGAATACTGAAAGAAGGGAAACTGTTCCTAAAATATCTCATAGCCTCCTGCACATAAATATGGCGCGCAACACACCCATGTACAAGACTCTACTAGATGCGGCTTTCAGACTTCCTAGGACTCTATTGAACCTTAGGCTCTGATACCAAGTTTTTAACACCCTGAATCTAGTACTCAGAATTCTACACGGTGCTCATGACCCCGAAGGACCAGTAGCTAACCCATGACTGATATCTGTACCTGAACACTGCATAATATACTGTATAAATGCGGAAATAAAAGTTGAAAAGCCATAAGGTTCAAAACTGTAACATAACTGATAAAACATAACATTTGGAGGTATGGTATATCAATACCAAAACAACTGAAATAACTGTCTGAACATGCTAGTCTGAAAAGCCTCTAACTGACTAAACTGTCTAAACAAGAATTTGATAGGACATGTCCCAAACTAACTACAACTACTGAAATAAATTAATTAATGAGATAATAAAGTAATGGTCATGTCCTCAAAGGATGAGGACTCACTACTAACTCTGACTGCTGAGACTAGAATACTACTGATGCTCTGGAGCTCGTGCTCTTGAACCTATGGTATAAAGCACTATAGTGCAAATGTGTCAGTATGTTTGAATGTACTGGTATGCATGTGAGGTAGGTTGAATACAAAGGGTTCACATGCATGAACTATACTAACTGACTAAATAAATGAACCTGAAAATGCATGCATGAATACATAATAACTGTAACTGAGTTCATGATAACATGATTACTGAGTACTGATAACATGAGGTACTGATAACTGTATAACTGAAATAACTAATATGGAGCGATGGTATCTGACAGTCTAGTTTTTTATGGAACTAGCTGAGTTCTGTGTTGTTTTGAGTTGACTATATCTGACATTCCTAAATTCTATAGAACTATCTGAGTTCTATTACTTAAACTGAATGACTGTATCTAATAGTCCTGATTCTGTAATTGAAACTATAGGAAGTAGTCATCTAACCATATGCCCCAAATAACGCAATATAGCTGAGTTGGGGTCCAATCTGTAACCCCAATTGGAAGGGTGTCAATATCGCGATACTGGTAAGGACAATCTATGAGTAATCCTCTACCTTCATATAACAGGCTATGATATCTCAATCTACGCTAGCTACGTAGTTATGGAACGCAAAGATTGCTTCTAAGAATCACACTCTCATATAACAGGTGGGTTCCCATCCTTGGGTTCACTCGGTGAAAATTTCAACTCCTATTTGAATAGACACTGAACATGATTAACTAAACTAAACTGGACTGGGTTAACTGAGTTTCATTAACTGACGGAATACTACTGAGATTACTGAGTTTTCCTGAGCCATGAGACTGACCGAATTCTATAGATCATGGCTTGACTGAGAGTATCTTGAAAACATGACACTACTTCTAGGCACACAGCTAAATTTTTAGGTACAAGTACCCCCAGGACTTGATAGAAGGAAACTGACAAAACATGTCTTTCTTGATACACGACCAACATCATAATCTATAATACAATAAGTTGGAGATTTCATGAAGTAAAAGTTCTAAAGCACCACAATGGCTACACATATATCCATAATTCATTGACTAAGACATTTCATCAAACACTGGACATGCATAAACTTCTACATGAATGGGGATTTCATAGTATCATACTAGTATGGCACTTTTCCTTCACATAGGCATTTAATCGAACACATGCATGCTTTGGTTATACAATCATCAACAAATCTAATAATCATGGATACATCAATCAACATGTAAATTTAAGGGTGTATCATGATTATTATGTAAATCTTCATATACTAGGGTCAATCATTGGAATATGAAATTTAAAACATGAATCAGAACCCTACAACATCATGACCATGAGTTTCAATTCAATCTAAATCATAAATATTCATAAATACACAAATCTTGGATTTTGAAAAGAGATTCTTGAGCTTAATGGGTAAAAGGGACCCATGAATCAACACATGACATACCTTGATTGTGAGTTTCTTGAAGTCCTTAGACTTGAAGAAATTGAATCTCTTAGTTTCTTGAAGAAGGATTTGGATCTTGATCTTGGGGATTATCTTTGTGAGAAAACCCTAATTTGATGTTATAGATGGATAATGAACTTACGAGCCTTGATCTGATATTATTAGGTACTAGATAGGGTGGTAAAAGACCAGAAAAAAACATTTTTAAAATGACTTAAAATAGCTGAATAAAATATGCGACGGTGGGTGCGACGGTCCATCGCTGGGTCGACGGTCTGTCTGTACTGACCGTCGTACCTGGTCAGAATAGGGGTTCACTGCCTCTCCTACGATGGCTTGGGCGACGGTCCGTCGCTAGCTTGATGGTCCGTCAGTCTAAGCCATCGCCCTTAGGCAGAATGTGGTCTCACTACCTTCGCTACGACGGTTTGAGCGATGGTGCATCGCTAGGTCGACGGCCCGTCGGCCTTCACCGTCGCACCTGGGCAGTTTTGACTGCTTTCTGTATTTTGACCATAACTTTCTACCTCGGTACCGGGTTTTGATAAAATGGGTATCGATGGAAATCTTATTCAATTTCCCACTCAACAAAAAGTGAAAATCTTAAGAATTTCACATGTATGAAAGTGGGTTCATCTTTCAAAGTAAGTTTCTAACATTCTTGGGACGATTTCAAGTTAGGTAGAAGTACGGGGTATTACAGGAGTTCAAGCATTAGGGTAAAAAAGTTAATAGGTAGTCGAACATTGTGTAGTTTCTTATCATTATAATTATTATTATTACTCTCCTATTCTATTTTTTAAATTTACAAAAAAGGGCCTAAAATGTCCTTTAACTATGTGAAATACTGCAAAAATATCTTTCGTCTACCTATTGGGGCTAAAATATTCTTTCCGTCTATCTATTGGGGTGGCTTTGCCCTTTTATTTAACAGACGCTAATTCATTAATGATGTGTATTTTTTTATTGGCCAACTAATAATTAATTAAAATAATTAATCCCCTCTAAAATCCCAACCTGCCCAAATCTAATAACTCTACCCGCTAATACCCCGCCCACCCCAATCGAATAACTTTAAAAATAAAATCCTAACTCAATAATCTCTTTTCTCCATTTTTCTCTCTTATTTTGTGCCTTTTTCAATGAAAGCATAGACCGACCCCAAGTCAAAATGCAGGTTGGTTAATTGCATTTCAGTTTTTGAGTTTTTATTTTTCTTCTTGGTCAAGTCATATGAAAAACGTGGGAGATTGTATCACTCTTCTAAAAGTTTACAATTTTTGGAAGGAGACGAACTTTAACATCCAAGTTCGAAGCATGAGAGAGCAAGACCATAGCTAATTCTAACAGAAAAGTTTTCTCCAACAAAGAGCAACACCATAGCTAATTAATTCCAAATGATACATTAACTAACACAAAAAATGTTTGAACTCCAACAATCAAGGTTATCACTAACAGTGCAGGATTTAGGAATACTAATCAATCAAAGAATGAAAAAAAAAACATTCACTGGCACATGAGATGATATTGATTATTAGCATGGATATTAAGTACATAAATATCTTTCTTTCAAGTTTCTAATACTAGTAATTTGACAATTTTCATTTTTTTACTTGATATTGTCTCCCCTATCTTTTTTAAATGGTATTTATAAGTTCTAAATTGAGTCCGACATTTTAAAAGCTGAAGTACGATTCGGAGAACAAAGAACAATATATAATTTCAATAGAAAGTCACTCCATTACAAGTCTGTACTTTTCAATTTGAATGGGTATTATATTCAAGAAATTGCAGCTCAACACACGACAGATTAATTATTTTAAATAATTAGTAGTTAGTCAATTAAAAAAAGATACGTCATTAATGAAATGAGATTTGTTAAATATAAGGGCAAAACAGCCCCAATAGGTAGACGAGAAGAAAATCTTAGGCTCAATAGGTAGACGGAAAGAGCATTTTAGGCCCAATAGGTAGACTAAGAGCATTTTTGCACCATTTCACATAATTGAAGGGCATTTTAGGCCCTTTTCCCTTAATTTTATTATTAGTTATCTCCTCTAAGATTTGCACGGATGCTCCATTTATGATACGGGACAAATGGTCATCATATCTTTTGATGACATCTTTAGAGGCCAATACATAGAGGATCAAGACTTGGTCACCTCGAGGATACGAGAACATGCATGGAGGACCCGTTTTGAGCATGCCAATAAACAAACCCGTGTGTGGAAGATTGCATGGGGGCTTACATTTGATGTCAATTCGAGACTAAAAGTTTTGAATTGTGACCCCATGATTTTGGAGCATTGAAGAAGCACCCTTCATTAAGGGTATTTTGGGGTTTGCACATGTTAAAGAAACAACCCATGACCTTTCCTTTCATTAAGGGTATTTTGATCTATTATACTATGTAATAAGTTAGGCTATATATAGTCTCTTATTAGGTCTTTTCTCCTTAGTTGTTTAATGATGAAAATATGAGACCTTAAAAATCCTCTCTTTTGAGAGTATACCACTTTAGTGTAGTTCTTAATTAGGGCTTGGACTAGCCATTGTAGCTTAGGGCTTGAAAAAGCCAATATTGTTCTTTGCTTGGAAACAGTGGATCTTAAGGTGAGTTGATTCTCTTGGTGGTCACCGTAAGGACTTGGTGCTTGTTAACGTATTTTGTAGAGGTTTTAGAGTTTAATTTACTCTTTAGTTGCTACATTACGTGTTCTCTTTGTGTCAAGTTACCTATCTTCTTTTTCGTTTAAGTTTGTGTTTGTTGTTTCCGTTTGGCATCTTGTCGTGTGGACTGTTTTGCTAAGATTGTGGACTATTTTGTGCTCATTTAGATACCATTTGGTATCAATTTAAGAAGGTTTTAGAAGTATATGATTAGACAATACATGGTATATGTGCATGCTATCGAGGACATGACCCTATATATGTGGATATGAAGGTCGGGAATAGGATAGAACATTTGTAGATAATCGAAGCGTTGTCTAGTTTTTCGTATCAATATAATTATTATCATTCTCCTATTATCTTATTCTTCGATTCTATTATTACCTATTATTTTCTTTTCAGATCTGTTTTGATATGCTTTAATTGAGAGGTCTATCAAAAAAAATTTCTTTACCTTTACAAGATAAAGATATCTGTGTACATTATTCTCCTCAAATCTCATTTATAAAATTAAACGAAATATATTGTTACTCTTCTCTTTTCTTTTTTTTTTGTATATAACTGGCAAAATTTATCACTTGTGTACCATATAGCTGAAAATGTGTAAGCATAATACATAATTGTGCATCTTATGGATACATTGTACAAAAGAAAATCGAACATCTTGGAATTAGCTTAAAAAATCAATATACTATGTGACTACTCCTAAAGGAAACTAACTTTATAGTATATTATTAATAAAACAAAGGGGTTTTATAACCCTACATGAGTGAAGTATTTAGCTATATGATATACTTCTTCCATTTTACTTGTCATTTTTCATTAATCAAGATAAAACAATTTTATTTCCTTTTTAACCCTTAGTAATAATTTTCTCTCCAAATTAAAATGTAAACATCATTTAATAGGGGTACTATAGTAAAGTAGTCATGTTATTAATTATTTTTCTTAATCAATGTACAATACCAATTTGGGATGAGTAATATGAGACGGAGGGAATATCATTTAGGGTTGCGGAGTGATTGATATGATTTCTTCACTCTTCATTAGAGATTCGAGTTCACATCCAATATGAAAAGTTCTGATAGAAAGTGCTTTTACCTTTAATGAAATATGTGCGTAGCAAATTCAGATTAGTGAGACTTCCCATATGAATATCGAACACCAATTAAAAGAAAGAAAAAGATATACACAAATATATTTGGGAGGAGACAAGAGTGAAAATATTAAAATAGTAGGACCATATTGCCTTTTATGCCATGGCAAGTAATGTCCAAAGTGAGCATGCTTTGCTTGCCCACAACTCCACTCCTTTCTATTAACTTAAAACTTTTTTAAATGTCTACTTGAGCCAACAAAAACCACATCCCCACAAAAATGGAAGGCCATCAAGGACCTTTTCAATTATCTAATTTAAAAGATTATTCTTAAACAAAGCTTAACAGATAAATTTTTGTATACTTGTATGGATGAAATAATGATAACTACAAATGGCTATAAGTTAAATATTGTTTTTGAGATGACTTTTTCAGTGGAGTTCATGTTGATGAAGCCTTTCTTATTAGTGGTTTGTTACTCTTGTCAAGAAATGTATCTTATTTATTGTTATTTAGTGTTTGGTTTATCTCTTATTAAAGTCTTGATAAATGATGATGAATTTGGATAAAGACAGATAAGAGAACTAATTAAAAAATTAAAATGCACACTCAACTCTTCACAGCCACAAATAAGAGGTTTCTTTAATTTTCTTTCTATATGTTTTGTAGATTGAAACTGCCAAATGGGACCATAAAGTTTTCTTCTCACCAAATGAGACCTTTTAGTTGCAAATGATGAAATGGGTTTCCAGAGATGTACTAAATCTCTCCAACAACATATCCAGTGTGTAATCCTGTGTAGGATGTACAAAGACCTAATCCTATCTTTGTGGCGTAGATAGGATTTACGCGGACCTTAACCTACCTTTGTGGCGTAGAGGTTGTTCGTGATAAACCCTTAGCACGTCGATGTATTATCAAAACAGGCTAAAGAAAAACAGAACGGCAGTAAAGTAGTACTGGGTACCTAAAGTGTCTCCAACTGATGGAATATTAACCTGACAAACAATTTACATGGGCAACTGGCAAAACTGAATCCACAATGATTTAGCTATGAGCTATTGGATGTATGACATTGTCAGCTACACAATATGTACATATAGTTCTAGTTGCAACAACACTAATGAAAATCTGCTAGTCGATTGCAAGTGCAAAAACTAACAGCTCAATGGCCTGCAGTACTACTTGCGCTAACCATATCCATTAAGGTCGAGTATAGCACTTCCAAAGATAAATGACCTAAAGACTTCCTTGTTTCGGATTCACCATTGTTGACGTCCATTTGAAGTTTGCTTTCTTCGGAGAATCCATCATCCATCACCAACCACCAGGAAATGCATCCTTGAATATCTTCAGGGTCCACGTGTGCCACCAGACCAAGTGTTTCGCCTTGCTCTAGCTCAAATGACAAGGATAGGAAATCCCGGTTTGCTTTGATACCAACCATAAGGGCTTCTTCATGAAGCCACCGTATCACCTGGCTGGCAACCTGTAGCAGAAATTAATACCTTGAAATAAGGACAATTGATGACTGCGTTACAAGATGGAAGTGACGTTGCTTTATAATGTAGATTGTATACAGATCTTTAAATAGAAAAGCAAGGGTACAAATGTGGGGCTTTTTCTTTTTCCTTTTTTTGCGATAACTAAGAAAACGGAGCTCAGGACTTTTGAGATTCCCTGTGATGGTGGGCCATTATGTTCCCTTGTTTTCCCATCTCCCTGGGCCATTTGGCTAATGGCTTGAAACCTAGAGGACAATAGGTTTGCCTCTCTATCAACAAGGTCCAAACTTGTGACAGACACCTAACCCACAATCATGAGCTACGCTCTTATCACTAGACCAAAGTCGGTGATTTGGGGTTGGGGTGGGGGGTGGGAGCGGGGGCGGGTTTACATTTGTGGTGTTCCTATGGAAACAAAACAACATTCTCCCTCTCCTTCATGACCATAGCTAGCCACCGTAAGTTTGGCCCATGACCACAAGATAGCAAATTATCCTGGGGAGAGGAACACACACAGTTTGAAAACCATTGTTGCTATCACCCTCCTTGATCCTTGTGTCACATAAATCATCCCAAGAAATACAACAGAAAAAGATTCAAAGAACTTAGATGGTTCAACTGAATCACAGGAAACATAAGAGATGTCTAGGATCATAGGCTTTCTTTTTAAGGAAGGACCAGTTCTAGGAAGAACAGAAGTTTATCCGGCCAGAAAATGAACTATTCTTCGTAGTATGTCACACTTTCAGATATTAAAACACAATAGTAGAGGAGGAGGAGGAGGAGGAGACAGACCTGCTGCAATAGTACCATTGGAAGATCTGACAAGTCACAGTCATATCTGTTCATAGGGCAAGTACTATCAGGCTTTCCTTTGAAGAGGCCAACAACATTAGGAGCACCTTCCCCTTCCAGACTGATGCAATCATCACGAACCACGACTTTTGTACGAAAGTGAGATTTCACATTCTTTACATAGTCAGATGAATGAGACAGGCTTCCTGCATGGAGAATTGACTCAGGTACATCCATGGAGAGTGTCCATGATGATGTTCGAGAGTGCCAAGTTGGATGTGATGTCAATCGGACATATGATATCCTGCTAACCTACAGACAGGACAAGAAATTCTTCAGAAACATAATAATGGCTGCACTGTCTAGAAGCTTACAAACCCAAACAGATAACATCATACCAGACTTTCAAGCTCTGCAAGGACTTTGTTTGAGAATATCCTATGAGCTAGAGAGATGCAGAAATGTCCCAAAAGATTAGGGCCATCTTTTGTGGGCTGAGCAGATATTTGAGGTTTACCCAAAGATGACAATCTGTTTTTGGCTTTTACAAACACATGTTCATGAAAAATTTGTTGCAAATAAATTTCAAAACTAATTCGATTGGGAAACCCCAACTTCTTCAAGTCAGGCTTCCCTTCATCTAGTTTTGAAGCATCAACTGATTCAAAAGACACAATAGCAGTTTCAGAATGTTCATCACCCACAGCATTAGCTGTCTGATCATCGTCAGTAGATGGTACAAGTGAAATGGACACAGAAGCTTTTTGGCCTATGCTTAAGCGTAAGAAGTTCTCTTGTATTCCTGTGACGTCGGCACCAAAAGATGGATTAAATGCTTCACGATTAACCAAATCAAACACCTGCAACGAGGACCAAGAAAGTAATCAGAAAGTAGAAGTAGGTCACAGAAGAAGCATAAAAACAACTTAATAGAGTACTACATAGAGAAAAGAGGGAACCTATAAATATACCTGCTCATCAAAGATTGCTCGATGAACTTCACGGAGGATTGAGTGAGTTTCTCTCACATGCTCGTCATCACTTTTCTCTCTCTTGGTTTCTCCAGAAGCATCCTCAAAAGAACCCTTAGGTTTTGTTCTGCTATGTTTTACAACACCACTAGGTGCACTTGCACCAAGAAACTCAAATTGAAGAGTACGGCAGGAATTTGATGGCAAATTCACAGCCAGCATCCCAGCTGGGTCATGCTCAATATGCACCACAGATGCAGAAGATGGACGAAATCCAACCGCTGGATCATACATTGAAGTGTCAAATAAATCAATGTAAAACCCTTCATTTCCAGAAGCAGCAGCAACCAGCCGATGCCATTTAACCTTCCAATTTTGCTGCAATCTATCAGCTCATCAGGAAATACATAGACAAAATTTACAGGAAAGGCACAAAGACACGGTAGTCTAAATGACTAAACACGTAGGTGTGTTCCACAATGTACAAAGAATAAACCTGATAAGAGCACCATAAAATCTTGCTTCTCTAGCCACTTGATGTTCCAAAGCTTTGGCAGATTGCTTAAAATATTTCCCCAAATGCTGCAAAAGAAAAAACAAATTATGGAACACATACAGCTATGATACTGAAGTGCATAATTCAAACAAAAATCACAAATACTCTGTCAATGAACCATTAGATTTATTAAAAAAAATCCAGTGGATTATTAGTTTAACTCAATTAAAACTACACGTCAACCAAAAAAACTTGCAGAAGGGATTAAGAAAAATACACGGAAGCATTGCAGCTTGGTAGCCATAGACACAGAAAGGTCTGACAGCTGCTCGTTAGGCAATTGCTTTGGTCTGGTCATGCCAGCCACTGTCACTGCATCGTTTGCCTCAACCTGTATGCAGAACATCAAGAGTTAATAATGCAATATATAATCCACAGTTTGCACAAATCTATTCAGCTTATTATGCCTAAGAAAAGGTGCTGTCTTGAATGTCAGGGAGAAGGGGCAAGAAGGGCTTAAAGGAGCAAATAGACTGACAAATCTCATGCCACTTAAATAACTAATGCCAAAAGCTTACGTCAAATACACTAATCCTTAGTTGTCTCTATCATTCTGACAATGAAGAGTAAATTGATACGCCACCATATCCTTGTTTCATCTAGAAACATTATGTATGAAACTGGATCACATAATGACTAATAAAATCAAGGGAGCGGAGTAACCAGCGTACCAAATTCACTAAAGATGGATAAATCAAAAGTTAGTCATGGCTTGTTCTGCTTCTTTTTCTTATATAAATATTAAGGCGTTTCGGAGAATAAAAACCTGTGACTTGCCAGTGCTTCATCATAACATAATAATGCAATTAAACACTATCCATGTGAAAGGATCACAAAAGAACCCAAATGAAGCATTTGCTAATTCAGCAACACATTTGATATTAAAAGTTGACTGCTACCAAATATATGTAAACATAACCTTACTGGACCATTAAGAAATGGGAACCATTTGAAGGCCTATACTCTGACGTATAACACCAGTCGTCTAAGTAGGTTAATTGACAAAAGGACTAAATGGACACTGAGGAAGTGCTTTCTTTTGATAAGTATGTCTGAGGAAGGGCTTTTGGGCTGGTGGTTGTGAACTCGAGTTTTCCGAAGAAAGAGGATCACTTGATTACCTTCCGAAGCGCGATAGCCAAGACTCAGATTGACTTTTTGCTTCATAGGAAGGGTGATAGGGCATTTTGTGAGGACTGTAAAGTCATCCGAGTGAGCATCTTTCGACCCAGCACAGGCTTCTGGTGATGGACTTGATAATCAAGAAGAGCAAGAAGAGACGGTCAGGGAGGGCCGACCTAGAATTAAGTGGGGAGGTTTGACGCCAGTTAGTGCGCTGGAGATAAGGGAGAAGGTGGCGGGAAGGGGGGTATGGGAGTGTAGGGGACGTGGATGTTATGTGGGATAGGGCTGTCAGTTGCATCACGGAGACTGCAAGAGAAGTGTTGGGTGTTTCGAGGGGTCGGGCAGGACGGCATAAGGGGGACGGGTGGTGGAATGAAGAAGTTAAAAAGAAAGTGGAAAGTAAGAAGGGGGCGTATGTTAAGTTTATTGAAAGTAAGGATGAGGAGGAGAAGTGGGTGAATAGGGAGGTGTACAAAGTAGCGAGAAAGGAGGCCAAGTTAGCAGTTACGACGGCTAAGACAGCAGCGTTTGAGAGCATGTATGCGGGGTTAGAGGAGAAAGGCGGGGAAAAAAGATTGTATAGACTGGCTAAAGCTAGGGAGAGAAAGGGTCATGACCTCGATCTAGTGAAGTGCATTAAGGGGGAGGATGGGAGAGTTGTGGTGGAGGATGTCCACATTAAGAAGAGGTGGCAAGAGTATTTTCATGGTTTATTAAACGAGGAGGGGGACAGAAGCATTGAGCTAGGGGAGCTGGAGCACTCTGAGGATAATCGGGATTTCGGTTACTGTAGACGTTTTAAGGTTGAGGAGGTCAGAGAGGCTATTCATAGGATGCGGAGGGGTAGGGCGACAGGGCCTAACGAAATTCCGGTGGATTTTTGGAAGTTTACTAGGGGAGCTGGTTTGAGTTGGTTGACTAATTTGTTTAACGACATTTTCAAGTCTGCAAAAATGCCTGAGGCTTGGAGATGGAGTACGATGAGTCCATTGTATAAAAACAAGGGTGACATTCAGAGTTGCAACAACTATAGGGGTATTAAGCTGTTGAGTCGCACTATAAAGATTTGGGAGAAGGTGATTGAGCGGAGATTAAGGAGGGTCGTGTCCATTTCGAAGAATCAGTTTGGATTTATGCCTGGTCGCTCGACGACAGAGGTAATCCACCTAGTGAGAAGATTGGTGGAGAAGTATAGGGAGAAGGAAGAGGGATTTACACATGGTGTTCATCGGCCTGGAGAAGGCTTATGACAAAGTCCCAAGGGAGGTTCTTTGGAGATGCTTGGAGGTGAGAGAGGTCCCGATGGCGTACATCAGAATGATTAAGGACATGTACGAGGGAGGGAAGACACAGGTGAAGACGGCGGGAGGAGACTCTGATCATTTCCCGGTAGAGACAGAGTTGCACCAAGGATCGACTCTCAGCCCGTTTTTGTTTGCGCTGGTGATGGACGTGTTGACACGGAGTATTCAAGATGAGGTGCCTTGGTGTATGTTATTTGCAGATGATGTAGTGCTAATTGATGAGACGCGGGGGGTGTGAATAAAAAATTGGAGGTTTGGAGGCAAACCATCGAATCTAAGGGGGTTTAGGTTGAGTAGGTCCAAGTGTATGCTACTACGAGGGGGTGGCCTTTTATTATTTCTTATTTACTGTTTTTACTTTCGTATTGCTCTTATTTTCATGGCTCTCTTAGCTCTATTTGTATTATTTCTCATTTCTTATCTCGGTTATGCCATCCATTCTGCTTCAGGTATTACTATGACCGTGTTAACTATTCTTGATCTTGAGCCGGGGGTCTATCGAAACAGCCTCTCTACTTTTTCAGAAGTAGCGGTATGGACTGCGTACATTTTACCCTCCCCAAACCCCACTTGGTGGGAATTCACTGGGTTTGTTGTTGTTGTTGTTTTTTTTGTTGTCTTATCAACCTATGTTGCTCGGACTCTTTAAACATGGCAATGGATGCATGTCAGATCCTCCAAAAGTAGTGCATTTTTGGAGGATCCGAGAGGGGTGTGGCATCAGTTTTGGAGAGTCCGAGCAACATAGTTATTAACCAAAGAATCATCAAGGTGATGCACAACTTTATGACTAGTACACAAAGCAAAACAAAGAGAAAAAAATGGAAGAGAACAGAATAATTGAATACATCATTGACTCCCTCAATAAGCTTCTTTATAGAGAAGTTAAAATATCCTAGGCAAAAGCAGCCACACTAGCAAATTTTCCTTTCAAGACGTGACTGCATCAGCTAGTCTATTTCTGCATTGCATATCTCAATTGGATTCCTGGAGCTAAATCCACATACAAATCCTCATAGAATGAGGCATCACCACAATCCGCAGAGTTCATTCTTCATCAAAACTCTACCAGATAAGTTAACATCACTTCATCAATGACTCACTCTTCTCATTGGAAATTCAACTCAATACTTCTTCCTGAAATAATAGTAGTCATGCGCAACAGGAAGAAAACAGTTCAAGCACTGCGCCTGCCATGCTGATTCAATTCAAAAAGCCAAAACATCCTTGCTACAGAGAACTGAAAATGTGGTATATCCAACTTAGCAGCTTTCCAGAAGTCTTTGCTTTATCACGCACACAAGGAATTCCCTATTGGAACAACTTAAGGTTGTAGCTTCTGTTTTAATATATTAACTACTCCATTATGAATAGGGTGTCTTGAAACTTATTTCTCTAACCACTTTTCAAGTACATTCACGATCATATGTGTGTAGTTTACAGTTTTCTGTCTAATATACCTCTATGTAATTGTATGTTTTGAAGTACGTTAATAACTTAACCAATATTGATAACTAAATAAAAATTTTCCATCCCGCTGTCATGATTAACCTCAACATTGAATCAAAACCAGTGTGCTATATTCTCATAATGAGATTCATTACATTTATCCATTTGTGCAAACACCACTGTATCATCTGTCCTGAAAAGTCTTTCAGCCTAAAACATCATACGTGGGATGAATAACAAGTACAGCTAAAGACAAAAATCTTCCACTTTCTAGCATAGGATCAAGCTAACACACACAATTTCCCGCTTACGGTAAGTGCACAAAACACAACCAGCTAGGCATAATACAAACTAAACATGTACCAACAAATAATAAGTGGGTGTTTGGATTAGCCTTTTTTAAGTGACTTATAATCTAAACGCTAAAAGCCAAAAGCTGGTAGCAACCAACTGATATGAGTGCTCCTTTACAGACTTACTCTAGAAGAAAATACAGACAAGCAAACGGGGATAATCTATCCTAGTTTCTTAGTTTCATATGGGATAAAATATATACGCAGTTACCTATAGTAGTTACAGTAGTTACAGCAGTTATAGCAATAACAGTCTGTCTGTGTATTAGGAGTTATCTTTATGTCTTAATATAAAAATATGTATCTTGGTAGAATAAGAAAACAGAGAGAAGCATTATTATTATCCTTGCATCTGGAGATTTGTCCACTCCATACAGACATAGTTATTTGTTAATGCAGTGTTTAAGATCCTTGCACTTTATTTAACTAGTAAATTTTTCATTTCATTCTCTTCTTCATCTTAGTTTCTATCACCAACTTTTGGCTTTTGGTTTTTGGGTACTTTTTAAGCATAAAGTGCTTAAAACTTAAAAGCACTTTTGTGTCTTTGCCAAACACCTCCAAGAATTAAAAAGTGCTTAAAAGCCAAAAGCACCTAAAAATAAGTCGATCCAAATACCCTTAATCGACTAACACCTCAATCCCATACTAGTTCGCACGGACTAAACCTCACTACCAAGGCCGAGCTAGAGAGTGGGAAGCAGGTTTGGCAGAACCTAGCAGTTTTGGTCCAAACCCTATATGTGTCATAAGAAATCCATTTAATATATACAAATTACTAATTTAGAGCACAATAACTCAAAAAAGACTAAAATCCCAAACCCATAATCTTCAATTCTTGGCTCCGCCTCTGCCCACTATTCATTTTGCTCTACTCAAGTACATTTCACTGGAATACTAAATTACCAGTCTGGATTCTCTAAATCTCACAATCATCCCTACACTGACATATGAGTCTTTGACTAGATTATATATAAATGCTTTTATGATAATATATTTTATTTTTTACGTACCAAACACAAGACAACAAGTAATAAATTCACTTAAACATTTTCCTTCGTACCAAACAAACCCATAACGTTACCAATTCTATATGGTGAGCCAAATTGATAACGTTAACTTACAGTGTGAATGAGATCGATAATGACTTGAAGCTCTTGATGAGCCAATCGCAAATTCTCCACCAAACTCTGCCATTGCCATGGCTGATTGCTACTTGTTTCCTTTGAAGAAGAAGAACTGCTGCTTTTCTTCTGCTTCTTACTAGGCTCCTCTCTCTCCACCGCCCATGCAAAATCAATTCTTCTTATCAAATCCACCGTTTTCTCATCGTATCCTATATCACTGAAAGAATTACAGAAAAATATAAATGTAAATATCCATCTCACAAACTGATTATGCATGAAATTCTACATACACACACACAAGAAAAAAAAAACTCCATATCAAATTAACAGTTTTTTCATCGTATCGTATATCACTGCATCAATTACACAAAATCTAAATCCAAATATCCAGCTCACACACTGATTATACATGAAATTTCTACACACACATATATAATTCTCAGTATAACAGTTTTTTCATCATATTCTATATCACTGCAACAACTACACAAAATCAAAAATGATCCAGCTTACACACTGATTATGATGAGATTTCTACACACGCGCTCGCGTGCGTGTGTGTGTGTGTGTGTGTATATATATATATAATTCTCCGTATCGAATGAACGATTTTTTCATCATATCCTATATCACTGCAACACCACAAAATCTAAATCAAAATGTAAATATCCAGGTCACAAACTGAGTATGCATAAAATTCCAGTCACACAGTTCTCCATATCAAATTAACATTCTTTTCATCATATTCTATAAACATAAAGCAAAATCAAATTGATTATATATGAAATTCTATATCTAGAGAAAGAGAGAGAGAGAGAGAGAGAGTATGACGGGAGGCGTTCGGCGCCGTGATCTTCGATAAATTCTGAACATTTGATCAGCCCTTCATCAACAGAGATTTCCAGATCGCCACTCATTTTTCAGGGAGATTTTTCCGGTAAGTAGCGTTCGGAGAAATCATGAATTGTGCCCTAAAAGAGGGAAGATACTATACGCGATAGAAAAGAATTGGCCTTTGGATTTGAAAATTTTCATCGGGCCTATTAGAATCTGGGCTTAAGCCCATTATAAGGTGGGATGTGAAACATGTTCAATTATGATTCCTACTTTGTGCTGGTTTTTAATTTTTGTCCTTAAAAGCGCAATATGCACAAGTTATAATTCCGTATCATAATATTCCACAAGTTATATCCTGTTCCCTTGAAAAATTACATCCCGAAAGATATAAATGTGATTGCTAAAGTCAAATTAAAAAATCGATCCATTTGAAGGGTAAAAGTTAAAAAACCAACTCAGTTAAAGAACATACTGTGCAATCAAATGTTGAAAAAGGTTCTGTGTTATTTAAATTCCTAAATTATTCTAATTCTTTTTTTACTGATGTCTAAGTGCAATGCTTTTTGTCTGGTTTTTCCTGTAGTTTTAATACACTTTTTGGTGGATCTTTTGGTCTAGTTTTTGTTGCTCTGGTGATGTTTTTCTGCAACTTTGGTGCTATTTTGATTCAATGACATGAACAAAAACAATTGCAAGTTTTGTACACCAAATGAAAGAAGAAAACATGTGCAAAATACTAACTTTACAAGTATGACAACTTCATAAATGAAAGAAATCCATTGCAAAATATCAAGAATAATTTTATATAGATATCAAAACGTGCGGTGTGTCTTCATAGATACAAAAATCAGCACAAAAGTGCACTTAACTATGCAATAAATAACATCATCTCAATAGATACAACAGGCTAAACACAAAAACAACTTGCAAGTTTTATACACCAAATGAATGAAGAAAACATGCGCAAAATACCAACTTTACAAGTATGACAATTTCATAAATGAAGGAAATACATTGCAAATTATCAAGAATAATTTTATAATCGAAATGAAATCTTCATAGATACAAAAATCAGTGCAGAAGTATTTTCCATGCCAGAGAATGATGTGTGTAATCAGTAAAATTATTTTCCATATTGTTTTCAAAGGAGAAGAAAACATGGGTAAAATTGATAGTCAAAGATACATTGAAAAAAATCATCAGAACATCATCACAAACAGAGCATTTGCCGAGATACAAAAACTGAACCCTAACTTCTTAAATTTGGTAATTATTTTTTTATGTGTGTATGGCAAATAACCGCGTGGTATGGACTGCGTACATCTTACCCTCCCCAGACCCCACTATGTGGGAATACACTGGGTTTGTTGTTGTTGTAGGGCAAATAACCGCGTGTAGGCATTATAGCAATTCTAACTGGTTTGCAGTTGTAATTTTCAAAAAAATGCTTTTAGGGAAAAACTATTTTTTTAGCTTATCGAAAAAAGCTTCTGTTGTGACCTAGAAGCACTTATTTTCTCTGAAAAACTTGGACAAACCCCTTTTATAAAAAAAAAAAAAAAACTTTTGAGAAAAATAGCCACTTTTCGGGAAAAATAAGCTTGGCCAAACAGGCTATAAAACTATTTTCCTCAAAAGTGCTTTTAGCCACCCAAGCGTGTGGCATAGTGGTTCAATGAAGTGGATTGAGCACCGTGAGGTCACAGGTTCAATTCCCAATTGAGACAAACACTAGGTGATTTCTTCCCATCTATTCTAACCTTAGTGGACAGAGTTACATGGTAAGTGAGAGATGGCAGGTATCCCGTGAAATTAGTCAAGGAGCACGCAAGTTGGCCTGAACACCACGGTTAATAAAAAAAGTGCTTTTAGGGAAAAATTACTTTTTTAGCTTATGGAAAACAACTTCTACTACTTCACAGAGCACTTATTTCCTTCGAAAAGTGCTATTCAAAAAGTGCTTTCAGAAAAAAAAAAACAATTTTTTTAGCTTATGAAAAACAACTTCTGCTATTCCATTTTCTCCGAAAAGCTACTTGTTTTAGCTTATGACAAAACAACTGAAGCTACTCCCCAGAAGCACTTATTTTCTAAGAAAAGCTACTTGTTTTAGCTTGTGACAAAACAACTGAAGCTACTCCCCAGAAGCACTTATTTTCTCCGAAAAGCTACTTGTTTTAGCTAATGAAAAACAACTAGAGCTACTCCCCAGAAGCACTTATTTTCTTCGAAAAGCTACTTCTTTCAGCTTTTGGAAAACAACTGAAGCTACTCCCTCCCCAGAAGCACTTATTTTCTACGAAAAGCTAGCTTATGAAAAACAACTTAACCTATTAACCTACTTCCCAGAAGCACTTATTTTCTCCGAAAATCTACTTGTTTTCTTCTTGATTTAGCTACACCTCATTTAAAAAACTCACACTTTTGGAGAAAAATAAGCTTGGCAATCTTGGCAATTAAGTTCATCAATGCAACAATTAAGTAGAATCAAGAATGTAAATATTCCGCTCACAAACTGAGTAATCGAGATGCCTGCAAATTGGCCCCGACACCACGTTATCAATATACACACACACATATAACAGTTTTTTCATCTATATATACACTCACTCACTCTCTCTCACTCACTCACTCACTCACACACACACACACAACAGTTTTTTCATCTTATACTGTATCAGTGCAGCAATTACGCAAAATAAAAAAATGTAAATATTATCTAGAGAGAGAGAGAGAGTAGTACGAAGGGAAGCGTTCGGCGCCGTGTTCTTCGATGAATTCTAGCCGTTTGATCGGGAGTTTGTCGACGGAGATATCGAGATCGCCGTTCATTTTTTGCGGGGAACAAATCGTTGGGATTAATGGAGAGGGATTAAAGGAGACGGTGTATGTATGTACTTGGGCTTGGGATTGGAATTGGGCTTTTGGGTTTGCTAAATCGACAGGCCCATTAGAGTGTGGGCTTAAGGATCTCTTCAGCATACTGAAACATGTGGAAATTACATCTAGGGGGTTTGGTTGGGAACAAGTTATTCCAGACTTAATAATTCTGGGATTAGGTATTCTGGTTATAGCTGGGGATAAGTTCCCCCGCTATATATATAAGGTAACTTATCCCATCATTTTGATATAAATTGTGGAGAAATAATTACGGGACTTCCAGCCAAACGTAAGATAAAATAATCTTGCATTTTATCTCAGGATTATTATACCTTATACCTCATACCAAACGACTCCCTAGTGTCTCCAAAAGTCCCAAAATATTTGTCCCAAAGTGTGTGGTCTTGAATTTTTATGCCCCCTCCCCCAAATAAGTTCTAATGTTCTAATGTTTGTCTATATACTACTGGAAATTACACCTATGGCAACGAACTTGTTGGCGACGGTTAACAAAGCATTGCAATAGGTTGTCTATTGCAACGCTTTCAAGCGTTGCCATAAATAATTGTTCTATTAGCTCTAATTTAACACTAAAACCGTCGTATTTGTCATTAAGTGTTGCAATAGATATATAAAATAAGCTATAGCAACACTTATTTTTTTTCCCTCCAAGATCACGAAATATTTTATTAAGTCCGTCAAAACAAAAACTTAAGCTTAAACCGACTCCTAAATCCCCAAATCACTAAATTTTTTCTCTAAATCGTTATCACACACTTCTTCTCTAAACACTTCTTCTTTAAATCACACTTCTTCTTTAAATCGACAGATCAAGATCCTTTGAGACGAAAAATGAATAAGATGGTTCTTAACGTAGTAAGTTCATCTGGTATAACATCTTTTGAGATGGTTTTGGAAAAGAAACAACAATTTCAGCTTCTTTATTTGGCCAAACTCAGCTGGAATTTCTCCTAATCATTTATCAATTTCTTTTGCCCTAATCGTTAAAGGTAAATCGTTAAAGGATTGCCCTAATCGCTAAAGGTTCTGTGGAAGGGGATTTGCGTAACTCTGTGGGAGATCAGCCGACGACGAATTTAGAAGATTTTGCTGTAATTCTGTGCGATTTTTGGGAATCTTGTTGTAGCTGTAACTAAACGACGCTTATTGTATCAGTAAGTAACTCACCCTATTCCTTTTTCTTCTTTCAAAGGAGCCTGTGGTAGTTGGTCAAATTAGATGTTACTAATATTTGGGGATTTTGCTGTAGATGTTACTGATTTTTGGGGATTTTGCTGTAGATATTACTGATTTTGGGGATTTTGCTGTAGATGTTACTGATTTTTGGAGATTTTGCTCAAGATGTTACTAATTTGGGAGATTTTGCTGTAGATGTTACTGATTTTTGGGGATTTTGTTGTAGCTTTGATTCTTTTTTTGTTAAATGTTTGATATTAGTGATAAAGTTGAGTCTTTTGGAACTGACTATGCTTGTTATTGCTTTGACTTCTCTGTTTTATGTGGTTGTATAAAACTATGTTAACAACGGAAAGCATTGCTATCGGTATTGGTATGGTGGATAATGTAAAAAAGGTTTTGATTGTATGTTGCTCGGAATTACACTCTCTAAAAATATTGTTGTATTTGTGTTTGATCCTCCAAAAATGTACACTACTTTTGGTACATTTTTTAGATGTCCAAGCAAAATAGGTTAGAAGTACCCTGTGTTTGAACAAACAAATGACACCTTAAGTTTATCACTGTATCTTGTTATGACTACTGTTTAGGATGATTTTTCAGGTTGTCGATAATATTTTATCATGACTATCTTCATTTGTTGCTCTGTCATGGTTGATGGTAATCTGATATGGAAACTGATATGGAACTTGGCCATCTAGGTCTGGTAGTTCATGAGTGTCCTTGTGTACTTTGTGATCGTCATGTTTCTCAAAGAACATTTTCCACAAGAATGAACAGAAAGGAGCAATTCTAGTTCCAGTACCAAGCTGAGAGACAAAGCCAAATTAGAAAAAATGCATAGTCAAATTGAAAGGCAGCAGAAATATATTTGCATTTATTGGATTATATTTAGTAAAGATCAATTCTTAATCATCAATAGGTTTACATTAGGCATCCACTAAGCATATATCCCTAGGAGTAGTTGTTTATAAAATTCAATTATCTTAACCTCAATATCCTTTATGTTAGTCACCCTTGAATATTCTGCAATTATTTTTTGTATATTTTAATTTTATTCTTTACTCCAGGAGTGGTTCTTTACCAAGCTTAGGTTCTAAGCTTTTGTGTTGTTTTGAAGTTGCTGGTAATTTCAGTTTTATTTGGTTTAAGACTATCTAATTTTGATGAAATGGTGATACTCGTAGTATTTAAGTGTTGATGGATACTGAATTTGCTATCAAGATATTATTAGGCTGTTTTTTATGTTACGTTATTGTAATTGATGGATCATTTCTTGCTCTTCCTACAGTTCAGTTAATCTGATGTTTGAGTTACTTCATATTTCTATATTATTGAGATTTATCTGTTTGACAGTTATTAATCAGGAGCTGCTATATCTATTTTACTGCCCTGATGTCTTTCTGTGTTGCGTACTTTCTGTACTATTTTCTAATTAGAAATAGATAAACTGTCTTCCCTTGTTCTTACTGGGGACCTTACTTTGGATAGGAGAGGTTAGAGTTAGTGAATTAGGGTAGAAAATTAGGTGTTAGTTCCCCTGTTTGCAAACTATTTGGCGGACTTTATGTAAGCTGAGTGTCTATTGGAAACAGCCTCTCCTTATCTACAGAGGTAGGGCTAAGGTTGCGTACACTTAATATTGTTGTTTGATATGTTGTTGATTATAAGAACTTAAGCATTGACAGTAGTACAATAGATCATAGGAGTAATAATTCCCAGGAAAATCAGAATAATATTTTACCTTCTGTACAATGCTGCTTTAATGTATTTAGAACATAACTCTTTCTCTTTTACCAGAACTTCTGCCACATATGTGCCTCAGCATTTTCCATCAATTGTTCTACAATCTGTTGTTCCAATACTAGCCGAGTACCTTTGTTTGACGAGTCTATTCCCTTCAAGCATAAAATATTGTCTTTCAAGGTAACTTTAGGAGTGCTAAATATCAATTGTTATTATAACCCGAGTCTCGACAAAGAGTGGTTCTAGCTTAAGTGTAATAGCATCAACTAAATATGCATAGTTGGTTCTGATCAAGACAAATGATTACAACCTTGTTCCCCTCCTAATTGGAGAGTGTGATTGTTGTATCGTTCAAACATTATTTGCCCATAGACAGTCAGATCATTTCTCCATTTCTCTTGGCACACCTTTGTTCTTTAGCAACTTCCCAGTAATTTTTTGATCTAGTCATCTGAATTGGGTTTACTTCATTTTAATTCTTCTTTTGTGGGCTAAATTTGTATTTCTTATAAATATTCAGTTTGTTGCAGCTCCTCATCATTTGTATAAAATACATCATAAATCATTCAATCCACTATTGCAGAAGACTCAAGTCTTGAGTTTCTCTTATTCTTTTGTCACATCTGTTGACACTCCATTACAGTTTTCTCCATGTGCATCAGTTTTTCTCTTGATCCATTAAATTTTTGCTCTTAATCTTACAGAGACTTAAAGAATCATGAATCAACAAGGGTGTTCTAGAAATCATTAGAAAACTAAAAACTTTCTTTCAGCTGGATCATTAGCAACTCTAAGAAACAAACAAATACTACAACAGAAGAAGAAAAAGAAAAAAAAGAAGAAGAACACAGGATACATAAATGCAAAGAAAAAGAATCAAAAGCAGAAGGAGAAGTCAAACAACATTCCACCTATATCTCAAGTATCAGAATAAGTGCAACAGGTGCCAGCTATATCTCAAGTATCAAAACAAGTGCAACAGGTGTGTTCAAATTCCACCTCTCTTACAGCACCAGTAGAGGACCAAGTGCGACAACAATTGTCAAACTCCACCATTCGTGCATCACAACCCACAGTTAAACGAGTGCAGCAAGATCAGTCACAACTTCCTAATTTACAAGCAAATGAACAATTTGGGGAAGGCTAGAATATATATATTTTAATTCATACTATTTCAAAAATTATCTGTATTTCAATAATTTTATTGTTGATATTATTGTAGGCCGTTCAACTAGCAAAAAAAAAGAGCCGCTACACAAATGCAAGCAGTACATGGACGGACTGACCGTCAACTGATAGTGCTAAATGCGTTGAACCAGCCTATTGGTCGAACTAAAGCAGTGATCACTGAATTTTCCAGCTTTCTTGGCACATTGGCAAGGAATAGGAGATTTTGTCCTCTTAATCTCGGTTGGACAAAGTTGAAGACACACGATGATATGTGGAGCTCTATTCAAGTTCTAAGTTCTCAATATTTTGATTTCTACTTGAATGCTTTTCACAATTTTTACACTATAGCCCAATTCAACTAAATTATAGGAGAAATATGACATTCCCAACAACGGGAAAAATTGGACTATGAGATCAATTAATGCTGCATTTAGAGGGTATAAGTCAAGACTCAAGAAATATCACTTTTATGCCTACACCAGTGATGAAATTTGAATGGCAAAAAGGCCTACCTCTATTTCTGAACCTGTATTCGAGGATCTTCTTAAGTATTGGAATTCCAAAGAAGCTAAGGTATGATATCAATAGGTACAACTATTATATTACTGTTAGCATGCATTTAAACATTTACTGCCTCAATCTTTTTATTAAAAACTTATTCATTAACATTGACTTGCAGGATACTTCTAAGACTAACAAATAAAATAAAAAAAAGTTTAAGTATCCGCACACTATGGGCAAAACAAGTTTTGTTTTAATCCGCGAGGTTTGGTGTTTTCTCATATTGTTACTATGAACTTGTTGAGTTTACTTGATAATATTTTAATGCTGACTTGCATATAAATAGGATAAAAAGAAGAAAAATTCTGGTGCTTTGTTAAATAAGGAATTCTTTATGGCTACTAGAAGAAGGAAACTTATCGACTATATAAGGACATTTCTGAAGAGATTACAGGCAAAATAGTATGAAATTTTCTATTTCAAAATTGATCAAGATCATTGCTTAAATATTGAATCAACTAAATTTACTTGCTCTTGAATTTGATGTGTAGGTTGAAATAGAGAGAGTAGAGACTCAAGAAAGTAAATATGATACTCAATCAACTGATGCATTCACAATAGTTATGGGGTCTGATCATCCTGGTCGAGTAAGACTACTCGAACGCGGTGTTACCAGGACTCTTTTGAAACAGAAAGCAAGTGATTCTGGATCCTCTTCAAAAGCTGATGAACAAGTGGACAAGAGATTGGATGAGCTAGAAGAGAGGATGCAACAAAGAATGAATGCTCAAAGAAATGTCATTGAGCGAGAAGTTATAATGAACATCATTGCACAACTTCAGCGTCTAAATCCAGGATTACCACTTGATCCTAATATGCTAGGATTCAATGTTCATTCGTCAAGAGAAGCGCTTGCTAATCAACCAATAAGTTGTCCATCTGTTGGTAGTAACAATCAAGGTCAGTTTCCATTTCTTGATCTGTTGGTAGTAACAATTTGTTGGTAGAACTTCTCTTGCTTTTAGTGCGTGCCTGCTGCTGATTAGCTGGTGAAAGTTTGATATTGTGGCCTTGTACTATTAGTTTGGTATTGTGCCCTAAAAAAAGATAAAGATTATATCTTTAATATTATCCCCCATTTTTGTTATATATATTGTCAATCCACGGTTATATTTAGGTATAACAACAAAAATATTGTTGATTTTGTAATTTTTACTAAAATGCGTTGGTTCTGTCAATTCACGGTTCAATTCAGGTGTAACTACAAAAATATCGTTGATTTTATCTTGATTTATGTAAAAAAAAAATTACTGCAATATATTCACATTAAGGATTCTATTTTTGTTGTTCAATTCATGAAAAAGGAGGCATCATATTCCTTTGAAAAAAAAAGTTTAGTGGATGGTGAAATTTAACTGTCAAGAATTGGTTAATTTCACCATTCAGAAGCATCAAAGTATAAATCTTTATGTTGCCAGAAATATAAAAAAATTACTTAGACTAATCTGATAAGCTATTTCTTGAGTATGCTATTATATGTCACCTTGTGTGCAACAACATTAGTGTTATTTTATCTTAAAAAGACAGACCTGCAACTGTACCAAAACTAAAAAGCAGATTCCAAATGCTTTAACTATAGGACAAAGTATTCTCTTATAGAAGTAATGATCAATGATGCAATTGCAGACTCGATAAATTCTCTTATCCTCCAAAAAATGGGATTCTGCCATTGCTTAAGATTCGTTACAATGAAGACTTCAAAATACAGTCTTTATCAGCTACTTGAGCTTTCCAAGTGATTTTTTGTGTGAGGTGATTGAACTTAAGATTCTGCCATACCCTTTTTTCTTGTTTGTGTGAGGTGGTTGAGTTTTTATTTTTTTTTGTGTTTTTGTTGTTGTTGAATTAGATTAGATTAGGATTTTTGGTAAATTTCCACGCATATACTCCCCTATTCTACATGCAACCCCTCGAGGCCGTGTGATTCTTTTTGGTAAATAAAACTTTTATAACCAAAAGGGTCTGGTGTACATACAAACAAACTGCCATTAGTAAATAGTTACTCTAACCTCAATTGTCCATGCATTAGCTTTCTCAAAATCAGACATACTAACCCAAAGTGACCATGGGTAGTAGTAGTAGTAGTTTTTTTTTTCAATTGTTTGGGTAATCAGTGCTTAAACTTTCTCTTGAGGAGACATCTCTAATAATAAATTAGACATTCAGTTAACCATTTCTTTGTTTGTCTGGGAACACCCTTAAAACTCCTTTCTTGCTTGAGTCTTTCCATAACTTTCTGTTAATGTATTTCAGCCTTTTAATCTTGTAATTCTTCTTGAATCTTTCCTTGTCATCTTAGGTCAAGACCACATTCTTGATTTCCCATTAGATCCCAATTTTTTGGTGTTTTTTTTTATGTTTTTGTTGTTGTTAAAAGAGAATGGAGGGAAGTAAGTTCAACTATCTGAGGCTGCGATCTGACAGCTTTGTGTCAGCTCGACAGATTTTCCTTTCTCAGCCCCTGTTAGGATCTGTGGTATGCCTAACATTGCCCATATTTATTTTTCAGGTTTCTTGATTTATGGTTGTATGTATAGGTGTGATGGATTTTGTATAGCTTTAATGTTAAACATTTCATGTATCTGTATTTTTTTGTTATCATATAAATGGTAAAAATTGGATGTTTCTGCTTTGAGAGGTCTATTCTTTGATGAATAAGAAAAGATCTGGTTTTCAAGAATTCAAATTGCTCCTGTTTTTTCCTTTAAGTGCTAATTTATATTATTTGTTCTTTTTTTATAGGCGTCCAAAATAAAGAAAGAGATGAAGAAAATGATGAAGACATTGACCTTACTTGAGAAGATTTTTGGGTTGTGGATAAATGCTCTAATATCAATAGTTTTGTATTGAATTTTTTGAAACTTTTTGTGACTTGAACTTGCTAGTATGTAAAAACTTAACTAATCATTTGGACTTGATTACATTTTACTTTTGGGTTTAAATTACTAGCTTGATGCGTATTTTGAATTATGAGATTATTAATGAATGATTTTGTTTTGTGATGTGTATATATTGTGTTAGGGAAAAGGCATCGTTTCCACCCCAGACTATACCCAAAAAGTCTAAGTCACACCTAAAC
Source organism: Capsicum annuum (assembly GCF_002878395.1). Taxonomy (NCBI): domain Eukaryota; kingdom Viridiplantae; phylum Streptophyta; class Magnoliopsida; order Solanales; family Solanaceae; genus Capsicum; species Capsicum annuum. The sequence goes on along the minus strand of NC_061119.1, from coordinate 210,240,319 downwards.
TATACAAGTGACTCATTACACACCTAAACTATATAAAAGTGATATTATTTTCTCCCCGCGACACCCATTCTTAGGCACGTATGTTACACTTGGTGTAAGCGCGTCCAGCCTATTCAATGAAAAACTTAAACGGCTAAAAGTATATCTCTTTAATATGTAACGGATCTATTCTTATTTAACCCAATTTGGGGCTCAAAAGGAAACCCTAATTCCCAATTTTATCTCTCAAAATTGAAATTGAAGAGAATTTGTTTGAAGAATTGGTAACTAAATCTTTCTAGTCCTTCCATTTCTTGCTATATTGATGATTATTTTGTCTTAATTTTATTGCTATTTTCATAATTTTTTCTTCCCTCAAATGTTGTTCAACCTCTCTTAAACCTTGTTTTCTTAATCAATGTACTTTAATGACTAAGATAAGTTTGAGTAGACTTTGTAAGCAAGAAGAAGATCGCGAGTTGGTCGAGGTTCGATGCAAATATGGACATTTTTTGCCTTTGATGACTTCATGGACCTCAAGAAATCCGGGTAGACGATATTGGACTTGTCCTTACTATGGAGTAAGTAAATTTTTTCTTCAAACATTGATCTTGAATAGTGTATAAGAATCTAATTGCTTTCATTTTAGAATGCTAGATCATGCAATTTTTGGCTTTGGAAGGATGATTCTATTGATGAACGATCGAAATTTGTTATTCCTAAATTGTTGGAAAGAATTGGAAAGCTTGAGGAAATAGTTGAATCTTCGGTAAATTGTGCATTTTGTGAACACAAAATAGTTGATGACAAGACTACTAGGACAACCAAATCTGTGGAGATCAAAATAGACATTAACAAAATAGAATTGCAAATGGACAATTTTCAGGATGATTTGAAGATGATGAAGGCAAATGAGAAGAAATGGAAGATCAAGTTGGCTAAGTCCAAGAAAAGGGAAAAACAACTATGGACTACTCTCATTTGTGTATGTATTTTGGGTGTTAGTTTTCTATTTCAGTTCATGTTCTTGAAAGAAGCTCCAAGAAGGCTACCCTAAACTAAGTTGCTTTGTTTTTGTTATGTTTTAGGGGGCTGAAATTTGTATCAATTATTCGTTGTTACCTTTGACAAAACTGCCAGTTTGTGTAATGAAATTGTACGGTTGAACTTAACAGTTTTGGCTTTGTTTTCAGTGGTTCTCTGTGTTGCAATTTGTATACATAACAACACTAAATGCAATCACAGCTGCTGTACAAGCTCAAATACAAATTTCAATATCACAACATAAATTTAACATTAATAAATGCAGCCACAACTGGTGCAAAAGCAAAAACACAAATTTCAGCAAAAATGAACTTACAACTGCACAATCATTAACCAAAAATGAGTGTCAATTACATCTTGCAGCCAAATACATTTACAAAAAGATTAGTACTATTAAACTAATTACAGTTACAAAATGCAGTCAAAGCTGCCACTAATAGATTGTTCTTAAAGCAGTCACAGCTGCCAACATCAGTGAACTACCAAAAAATAGTCTTCAATGCAGTCCTAGCTGCTAACATCAGTGAATTATCAAAAACAGTCTTAAATGCAGTCATAACTGCCAAGCTTTATACAGTATTAAATGTAATCTACACCAACTTCTCATAGAGATTGAATATTGGAGCTTTCTTGACTTAAGTGTGCAGCCTTAGACCTTGTTTGCATTTGTTTTCTGCCTCTCATTTCTTGTAGTTGCCTGGAGGTCATAGCTTTTTTTCCTTTCTATTTTACACCAGTTTTTCGTGTATATCTGAGATTTCCAGTCACAAATGCTAAAGACTTGGCAGTTTTGAATCTTTCACTAGGCATTCCCGGCTGCTCAAATGAAAAAAGTGTCAACTTTAGTAAATGAAATTGTAGTAAATAAAATTTAGGTAGTAAATGTAGTAGTAAACTTACATTAAGAATTGTGCATCCACTTTGTGTGTGAAGTAATCCCATTCCAACCATTCTTGGTCTGTCAGCACACTAAAAATAAAGAAAAGAAGATATTTAGTATAAGGCAAGCATAATTAGTTCACAATACTATCAAATTAAATAAAATACCTTTTCTGTTGAATTCTTTGGTGGTCTACCCCTTCCTCTTCTAGTTGAACCTCTTCCTTTTCCAACAGTAGGTGTTGCACTTGGGACTGCACTTGGACCTGTACTTGGGTCTGCACCAGCAGATGGACTTGGGCCAGGATTTGCATTAGTGCTAGCAGCAGGTGCACCTGTTGGACATCTTCTTTTATTGTGACCCTTGCTATGGCAAGTGCCACATGAAATCTCAATCCCCCTCTTGGACAACTTTCCAGTTTTCTTTTTGGTTTTACCTTCTTCTTTTTTTCTATTCTTTCAAGGCCTACCTGGCAGCTTCTTAACAGGAGATGGCATAACAGAGATATTTTGTGATTGTGGCCACATCTTCATAGTCAAAACTGGTTGAATGAAGAAACTATATGTGTTCGTGTAAGTTTCTCTATTGTACCAGTGAGAGATGTAGTTTATTGGTTCCAATTTTTTGTGGTGAAGAGCAGCCACTGCATGAGGACACGGTATGCCCTTCAACATCCATGCTCTACAACTGAAATATTCTCTAGCAAGATCCACAATATGCCTATATCCTCTATCAAGCACCTCATACCCTGTATCAGAATTTTATTCTATGTTGCACTTCATAGACCTTGTTGTATTATCATTTAGCACTTTCATAGCCATTGGAGAAATGTCACTGATCCAAGTTTCACAAAAATCCCTCATCTGTCCCACTCTTTTTATTATTTTTACCCTTATCTCCTCTAACATTGTAATTATAGTCTTATGCCTAGCTCCTAAAATCCATGCATTAAAACATTCTGCCGTGTTGTTGTCTACAACATCACACTTTGTTCCAAAGCTAAAGTAAACCTTGCTCCATCTCTCTAGATTAAAATACATTAACTTATCTAGTATTCCTTCTCCCCCTAACATCTTCATATAGCTAATGTTGTCCCTAAGCTCAGCCTCAAAGGTAGATCTTGCACACCTCCAAAAATATTTTTTCTTCTCAATACCTCTACATATAGCATCTTTTGACCAGTTTACAAGGATATGCCTTGCACACATTCTATGTTCAATATTTGGTAAATATTCAGTTACAGCAATTTCTAATCCCTACAACTAAAATAGAAACAGAAATAGTTACAACATAAACATAAACAGAAACAAATACAATATAAAAAGAAACAAAAGCAAAAACAACATTTCTTTACCTTTTGCATGTCTGTTATCACTGTCAAATCTGTCCCATTTCCTAGCTGAAGATCTTCTTTTACAATCCTGATAAACCAACTCCAAGTGGTATTGTTTTCAATCTCAACCACTTCCCATGCCAGTGGCAACATTTGATTGTTACCATCTTTACACACAACAACTAATAACTACCCTTTTGTCACTCATTTTAAAAAACATCCATCCAAAACAATGCACTTCCTAGAACCAGTTAGGATGGACTTCTTTATTGCATCAAAACATATGTAGAAACCTTGAAACATTTTTCTACCATCTTCAAATGTTTCATCATAAAGCTTTACTACACATGTACTACCTGGATTTGATCTTAACAACTCATCTCTATAATCTAAAATTCTCTCAAATTCTAAAGTATAGTCACCCATCAGTTCTGCAATCACCTTATTTTTAGCTCTCCTACACACTATTCTCCCAACATGTAAATCCAGCTCCTTCTTAATAAGCAGCTGAAACTCAAAAATTCTAATATTTGGTTGTTCATTTATCCTTTCATTAAAGTGGCTAGCTAAGAACTTGGTATTACAAAGTATGTTCCTATTTATAGGATCACACTTATGAACTAAATTATAGGTTTTCACAACAAAGTTCATAGACCTAGAATCAATGCTAGCATAAAGAAGCCATGGAAAACCAGTTGTACACCTAACCCTTACCCTTGTAGGTTTATTAACACATTTTTCAATTGCAACATGTTCAACAACAACATATTTAGTAACAACAGCTCTAAATTCATTAACACTTTTAAAAACAAGTCCTAACTCCCATACAACTTTCTGATAGTCTGAATTATATGCAACTTTCTTAACTTTTTACCTCCTTCTAGCTTTATCTCTGTGTTCAACCTGTTCAACTTCATCTTCTTCATCTATTACATCATTTGAATCAGTTTCAAAGCTGGAAGCTTCATCAGATGGGTAAAAAGGTCCATCACCAGCTAACTTTCCCTCCAAACAATTTCTATCACCACCTGCAGATTCATCATAGCCAATATCTGGTCCCTTTCTTCCAGTTCCTAACTTAATATGTTCAGGAATTACTCATCTCTCTCCCCTCTTTCTTTTTTTTTTTCCTCTTTTCATCCCTAAAACCTCTTAACTCTTCATCCACATATTCATCCACATCACTCTCAATCTCTATACCTCCATCAATAGATTCTACATCTGAATCTACAACAGATTCAAAAGGTGCAGCAGTAGAATTAGTAGGAGCAGCAATAGAACTACTAGGAGCAGCAGTATAACTACTAGGAGTAGCAGCTATAGGAAAAAAGACATAAGCAGTAGGTTGTTCAGTAGGATAAGAAGAAGTATGAGCAATAGGTTGGTTAAAAGGAGAGGCATCTTCACTATTTTTAGATGCCCTGTCAACACTTTCAATGTCATTTTCAGTGTCTTTATTAAAAGACACACCACTTGTCCCCTCCACATGCCATTCTCATCACTTACAAATTCCAAAAGTGAGGCCACCTCAGGTTCACCAACCATGTGACACACAAAAGCTTCCAAAACTTGCCCATTACCCAATTTCTTTGAAATGTCAAGTGTGTCCTTGTCTGACCTAATTTCTTTTAATTTAGAATATTTGGGCAGTCTAACATATAGTACGCATTGTTTGGGAATATACCCTAAATACCTTACATAATCCCTAAATTCAAATAAAGACAACCTATCTACATCAACATCCAAAAATTCAGTAACTTGTCCACCCTCATATCTTTTTTCTTTTTTCCCCTTCACCTTACCCATATTAAGTTCTCCACCATGGTAAAATCTCAAAGTGATCAGTTCAAAACTCATTTTATAAACCTGAAATCATTGACCACAAAAACACAATAAAGATACAAGTCTCATAATACACAAAAATCAAAAAGATACAAGTCTCACAGTACACAAAAATAAAAAAATTATAATATTTATGCAACAATTATTAGTATCACACATTATTTATCACATATTGAACCTCACAGCTCATATTGTTACAGATTGGAGCACATAAACAAACTATAACAGATCAGTTTTCAAGATAAATTAAAGAAAACAAAAACCTCTAATTCAGAAACCCTAATTAAAAACCCTAGTCAAAACCATAGTAAAATCGAACTATTATAAATGTCAAGGGTTATATTATCACATATTGAGCATCTAAATAAAAATAAAATGTTAATTTGGACAAATTAAAGACGAAAAAACCCTAAATCAAAAAATCATAGATCTAACTTAGGAACGAAAATAAATCCTAGATCTACTATATTTAGGAAAGAAAACTAACCTTTGAACTGAAAATCAGTAGTTCCTACATAAAAGATCGTAACCTTAAGTGTTTATCCTAGATCGTACCACCTCCGTTGAAATCAACCAAATCAACTTGAACTGAAAAGAGATAAAAAATAATTTTTACTTGTTAACAATGAGAAACAGAGCAAAATTATTGTTTATCTCTTCTATCGGGTTTAAATTTGATAAAAAAATTGAAAGAGTGAAGAGAGGTGAATCATCTACCACGTTTTTTATCTCATCCGATGACTTTTCATTTGGATGAAGAGGTTTGATCGGGTTAGGGTATAAAATGAGGTTTGGTCGAGTCAGATGGGTTAAATAGATGGGTTAAAAGAGTAATAGGGTCAGGTGAAGTTTTAATAAAAAAGGAAAATTAAATTAGACACGTGGCACCACAAGAGGGCGAGTGGAGTATACTCCACTCATTAAACTTGGGCATGGGTGTCGCAGGGAGGAAATAATATCACTTTTATATAGTTTAGGTGTGACTTAGACTTTTCGGGTATAGTTTGGGGTGGAAATGATGCCTTTTTCCTATTGTGTTACAATTTATTATGTATGTAAATAAAAATTTGTATTAATACTTCTATTTATATAAATAGTTTTAATTTAATAACACATGAAAATTGTTGTTGTAATAGATCAATATACCATTGCAATAATAGGTAGTCAAAAAGCGTTGCAACAGAATAACAAAAGCGTCGCAATAGATGCTATTGCAATGGTTTAATGTCATCGCAATAGATGCTATTGCAATGGTTTAATGTCGTTGCAATAGATGAAATTAGGCGTTACAATAAGTAATGAAATAGTTGTAATAGATAGTCAAAACACGTTGCAATAGAATAACAAAAGCATCACAATAGATGCTATTGCAACGGTTACTAACCGTTGCAATAGCATCTATTGCGACGGTTCGTAACCGTTGCAACAGATGAAAACAGGCATCACAATAAGTCAAAAGATAACCGTCGTAATAGGTCTATCTATGGGGACGGTTGTCAGAAACCGTTATCATAGCTCCACCTATGGCGACGGTTCAGACACCCGTCGCAGAAACCGTTGCCATAGACCTATTGTGACGCCCACCTATGGGACGGTTGCAGAACCGTTGCGATAGGTCTATGGCAACATTTTTTTGATCTATTACAACGATTTTGCAACCATCACCATAGATCTAATTTCTAGTAGTAAGACAAAGCATGTGATCAATTGAGCATATTCACTGCCTTAAAATATCATGAACATGTACCATATTGGCAAGATTTAGAATGTGTGTCTTAATTATGAGCAACATATATATAGGTTCTAATGTTTGCCTACAAGGCAAAACTCCTGGTCAATTTGTACATATTCATTGTTTTGAAATATCATGAATATTTATCATATGGGCAAGAGTTAGAACGCGTGTCTATAGGCAAAAGTTATTAATAGGAGTCAAAAACTCAAGATCACCCCTTATAAAAACTATTTTTATAAGACATTTTATGGGTGACATATATTAAAATGAATCCATTTTAGGGTCATTTCTGAACTAAACCCAATCTTAAGCATTCTTAAAAGCCCAACATATGGTGGGATGTGAACCATGTTCTTGAAGGAAAAATTATGTGACGGAGAAAATGTTTAGGCATTATATGATATGATTAATGTTTAAAATAATTATCATTTAATTTGAGGCTAAGCCGCTAAGGTTTAAAATGATTTAGAAGTGCTGATGTCTTATCCATTTGCTATTAAGGTGTAGCAACGCACATTTATGAAACTTTCTCGATAAATTAAAAACTTGTAAAACACTTACCTCATAAGTTTTCTTATACCAAATTAAAGATCAATTTTGAATTTGCTTCTCCACAAGGTATATTATTTATTGAGTTAATAGAAACATGATTAAATATACAACTCAAAACTCTATCAACTCAAAATTCATAATATTTGAATTCTGAATTCGTCGTTACTCAAAGCTTTTGCACCTCCTCAATGAATCAAAAGTGATAGTACTAGTAACTTAATTTTGAGTGTCCTAGGCTAAAAATAGTAATAATACAGTATAATGTAGTATATAAAGAGAGAAAGTAACAAAATACTAGTCAAAATTATTGATGATGTTTTTTTTCATAGTAGTTGGTATGGCAATTCGACACGTTATTGCCACGTCACTTAATAAAAATTTCAGCTTGTCATAACTACATGTCACCTTTGAGTTCCATTTTTGTTGGTATATGACAATTTAAATATTTTTATTCATATATATATACAGGAAATTTAGTTAGACTTGGCTCTTTTACTATTGGATCATGATTTATCTTTAATCGACTTAATTTGACCTAACTCATATAAATCACAGTAAACTTTGAGTGAATTAGGTTATAATTTGTTCTGGCACGTTTAAATTTAGTTCAATCTACCTATTTAATACAAACTTAATTAATCAGTACTTTTAATTAATTTTGGGCTTAATTTTAGCTGCCCAAAGTATTACATTTTCTTCAAAGACTATTCTTTTGATCATGTATTTCTTTATAAAAAAAAATTTCATCTAATTGAAAGAAGCCAATTTATACTCAAACTCACACCAGTGTTGAATAGTAAAACATCATACATCAAAAAGTGGTAACATAATAGACTTCTAAAAATAAAATATGTTTTTTTTTCTTCCAAAAATAAAGATAAAGAACAAAAGAATTATTGAAATGTGACACGATGAAATATTGGCGTATTAGGATTCGATGGTCAATTTCTCGCAACTCTCTCAGAAATCTGACAAGATAATCTAACAAAATTTTTTAATAATTCTAATTTAGTAGCTAATTTCTAAAGATCGTTAGGATTAACTGTGTCTAGATAATCTAATGAATTTTACAAAGATTCGATGGCCAAATTTTGACGATCACAAATCTATTTTTTGTAAAACTTTTCTAAAGTGAAGTCAAAATTTAAATAATCTATAATCTATCTATAATCTATATCTATAATCTATATCTATAATCTATAATTTATATCTATAATCTATAATCTATAATATATTAAAAGTGTGAAGACCCTTAGAAAAATGTATTGAACTTTCTACTCTTCATTAAAAGTATCTGATTTAGACAAAATCATCTTTTCACTATTTTTCTATTATTTAAGAGTTGAAAATTAACTAAATATTTATTGTAAAATATTTTCTTATTAGAAGTCATTAGAATTAATGACAACTAATATCTTTTTCATTAATTTAAGAATTTTAATATTAAAACCCAAATAATAAGAACTCTTAAAATATATAGTAAACCCTAAAAATTTAAGGACTCCTAAAATATACAGTAAATCTTAAAAAATTACCAAAAATATATGCAAAAGGAGAAATTAAATGTCTACAGGTTTCCTTGAAGAAAAAACGTGCAAACAATTTTGTAGGGGTAGGAGTATACTATTTTAACAAAATATAACCAATTAAATTATTTTAGGACATTTTTAATTGAAATATTAAATTAATAATATATGACAATTAATGTATGTACGTCTTCTTTTCCTTGTTTGTGCGAAACAGAAATCCTAAAAAATATAGTAATAATTAAAGAGTTCCAAAAACCCTACAAATACAGACAACTTAAACAAACGCTACACATAGTATTAATTAAAGAGATAAAAAAATCCTACAAATACAGACACCTTAAACAAACGCTACACAAGTTCTCACAAACGAATGCATGGTGTCTCTCACACCAAATTTATTGTCCTCTTTAAACCCTTAACCATCCCCAGATTTGTTCACTTCAAACAAAGTGCTTTTCTTGATTGTCCTTTTATAACCAACAATTGTTAGCAAAAATAGTTTGATATTTGATCTTTTGTTATGTATTTTATTGAACATTTTCTAGGTATTTTAGGCATCAGAGGTGAGATTCGTTGAAAAGGATGAGATTATGGTGGTGGATTAAGTTTGGAGAAAGTTTGTCACTTGATCTTGGAGCTTCGAGAATGACCTTTGAAGGAACGCTCAATGATAGGAACAAAGAGTATTGCAAAAGATATTAAGTTTGAAGTTTAAACAAAAGAATTTAGTTGTTTTTATTAATTTAATGATACACACGTGTTATCTAAAATTATATATATTTGTATTTATATTTTATCAGTTTATGTTGTTGTGCATGTTCCTCAATTACAATATAAGGATAGACATCAATTGAGATGAATATGAATATGAACTCCACACCGATGAAAGTGATATATATACACTTCAAAAATCTGAGATCATGATTGAGGGACAAGTCGTTATTTAGAGAGAAGATTGGGTTTTATTTGTCCATGAACTCTAGACTTAAAATAATTCTTAACTTAAAAGAAAAATTAATTATTCTTGTACTATTAAAATAGGTCTCTAATTATTTTTCTTTTCTTATTTATTTGTTGAATGCACTCTTTGATTTTGTAACAGGTGCTTTGTGTTGGCCATATCGAATCCAGGCATTAAGAATTAGTACATTAGATGATACAGTTTATCAGCCTTGGTTAAGTACTCACAATATTATCGTGCATTTTCTCATCTTCATGGATGAATTTTTTCATCATCCCTCACATTATGTAGACGATTATTTGGGTTGCATTGGACGATATTGTTGGCACACGTTGCTTAACCTCGAGGTGCTCAAATTCATAGGCAAAGCATGTGAAGGTTACATGTGGGAACCTACTAATGAATCATTTTCTCGATTGAGGTTTTTGTTATTTGATGGTATCCATTTAATAGATTAGAATGCTATAGAGAATTTTTCTGTCCTTGAGAGTCTCTTTATATCACATTGCTTGAGTTTAAAAGACATTCCAATAGAATTTGCAAATATTATGACATTACAAGTGATTGAGTTAAATGATTGTTCAGCTGAGCTAAGCACATCTGCAGAGCAGATCCAACAAAAGCAAGAAGCCATCTCTCGAGGGAAAATGACCACCATACGTGTATGTAATACTAAAATAAATAAAAGAGGTATGAACATTTTTTCAAAAAATGTATTTTTAATTTTTTCATGTTTGGTTGGCTTAAATATTTTAGAATATGTTTTTCTTAGGAACTCATTTCCCTCCAATTTCAGAAAAATGACTTCTCTAGAAAGAGGAAAAAAACATAACTCTCCTACTCTTCGAATTTTGATAGTGGATTTCTTAGACTATAATCTGTGTTTTTTTGTGTACTTCGACTATCGCTTTATCTTGTTATGACTATTGTTTATAATGATTTGAGAGGTTGTCTATAGTATTTGACCTCAATTTGGCGTATATTTAATGTGTAATAGTAATAGTATAGCTAATTTCAGGAGAAAACAAGGAGAATAATGGTTATAAGAAGGAGCTTCTCATCAACTATGAAGAAGATTACGAAAAATTATTTGATTCTGCTGTAAAAGTCAATGGAGAGTCTGCTATAAAATGAGATTTTATTCTCTAACTCACAATATAAGGATGAGATATGCTTATATCCCACTCTCTCCAAACTTCATTGTTAAAATTACATTGAGTAATCGTTGATGTTCTTATTATTTTCAAAATTAAAGATATTAACATTGCATCTATTTAAATGTACATATATTTGTGATTTAATTGAATATAATGTTGCACATAATGTAACTTTTTAATTGGAATATTTTGCATTTTCGATACTATATTAAACATTGAATTATGTTTTTCGCTGACGATGTCACATTATTTTTATAACTAAAAATTTAAATATTGCACAAACAAATATATGTAATTTTCTTCTTCAATATTAAATACACTCACAAAGCGCGTACACTAAACTAGTAATACCCTATTTGTACAAATCATAATCACCCCGAATTTTGACGTGGCTTTTTTTATTTTTATTTGAATTTATGTATGTCCAATTGCAATGATTAACTATAAATCCATAGATTTACATGGATGATAATGCTAGACCAATAGTTCAGGTTATGCATGGGATCTGATCATTTGATCAACGTACAAGTACTCACTAATTACTTTCTCCGTCTCAATTTATACGAGTTAGTTTAACTTGACATAAAATTTAAGAAAAAAAGACAGACTTTGAAATTTATGGTCTAAAATAAATAAAAATATTTGTGTGACTATAAATAATTTTATTAAAGGTAAGAAAGACATTTTAAAGTTAAATTATTACTAAATAAAAAAATATGACATTATTTTTAAGATCGATTAAAAAGAAAAGTAAGTCATACATAAAAAAAAAAAAAAAGGGAAAATGATCAAGATTTTAGTCATACATATATATCTCTTTAAAATATAACTGTACTAAAATCAATTCTCACTAAACCAAATCTGAGTAGACACATTATATTGTTTAATAAACGAATGGTCCTAATTCTTCGAGCTGATTAAGCGTAATATAAACGTATAACAGAAGGTCACTGGCTAAAAAAATAAAATTGTAACAAATACATCAAATGTGGTCGACTTGATTATATTTATCATTAGTCTATGATTAGTCATTTAGTCTATAAATATATTAATCATTATGTTTATCATACCTACTGTCGAGAGGTCATGATAAATGTAATCCTCCATTTCAAAATAAATAAATCTAATGTTCAAAATAAATGAATTGTTCATTTTTTAATAGACATGTTGAAAATCTTTTTAATGAGGTTCTTAAATACTTCACATTTTCTAAGAGAATGATTTAAGAGCAACTGAAAGGATAGTAATGAAAAATAACCTACAATTTATGTCCTAAAATTTTTTTCCTCAAGGAGTTTGTCATATCCCAATAATTTATTTATTTTAGAATAGGGGGAGTACTCCCTCCGTTTCATTTTAATCGGTCTTCTTTTTAAAAATATTTATTTCAATTTAGTTGTACCTTTGATGAAATCAAGAGAATTTTATTATGTTCTTCCAATACTACCCTTAACTTAAATGACTAAACAAAGTGTATTTACTCAAATTTATATTTTCAAAGTATAATTAATAAGGCTAGTTTGGTAAAATAAACCCCTAATTAATATTTTCTTAACGAGTGTGTCAAGTCAATAGGGGCCAACTAATATGAAACAGAGAGAGTAGTTTTTTTTTATACTACAAAGGAGGTGTTGTTTTTCTTGGGTTTAGTATACTCTGTATTTTTCTAACAATAACTTCAAACATGTCCATTCACCCCTCTTAAAAATCCAACAGAAGGAAGAGTGATCAATATGTGTTCAGTTATGAGTTTGGTCGAATTTAGTAGTTTTGATTCATATTTTGTATTTATCTTATAAATTTATAGAATATATAAAAGTTATTAATTTAAAATTCAATTTAAAAAATCAAAATTCAAAAACCATAAACTTTAAATTCTAATTCCGTCTGAATTCATAATACAATGTGATGGATAAATATTTATAGTTTTTCTACTTTTAATTAGAATTTTTCGATTCGAGAGCTTGAAAATAAAGAAACTCTTGATAGAGAGCGCTTCCTCTTTTAACGAACCTCAAAACACACGAATCTCGATTAATGAGATCAGTTCATACCAAACTAGATGGTTATACAATGATATAAAAATGGTGTCCTTATTATTTGAGTTTGTGTTAGTTTGTGATCTAGTAACACGAAATATGAAGAGGAGAAAGGAAGAAGAAGTTTTTTGTTATTGAGTATCTTACTCAACTTGTCAATACAATAATTTGTTAGCCTATATATAGGCTTGTTCACTAAGCTTCTTAAAATAACTATTAGTTACAAGAGAGGTTAGTTATAACTAGCATAACAAACTGACCTAACTATCCTTGATGTACTCAACTAGTACAACTTCACATTCAGCTAGTCTCAACATTCCCCTTCAAGCTAGGTGGTGCAAAAATATTTAAAACCCCTAGCTTGGATAACAGGTATTCATGTTGAGGTTTAGACAACCCTTTTGTTAGTACATCAACAGGTTGTTCTTGGGTAGGAAGATAATTCACTTTGCTTAATCCTTATGGTAGCTTTTCTCTTATAAAGTGACAATCAATCTCTATATGCTTTGTTCTTTCATGATAAACTGAATTAGATTCAATTTGAATTGAAGCTTTGCTATCAGTGCATATTTGAACTAGTAGCTTCACCTGTGCATCCACTTCTTTAAGGAAACCAAGCAACTATACTAAGATACTGTACATGCAAGACTTCTATATTCAGCTTCAGCTGAGCTCCTTGACACTGTAGTTTGTTTCTTTGCTTTCCATGAAATCAATGAACTACTACTTTTAATCATATACCCTGTTACTGACTTCCTGGTGAGTGGACATGATGCCCAATCATCATCACAATAGGCAGTAACCATTCCATTAGAGCTGTTTGATAACAGTAAGCCCTGTCCAGGTTGTTTTTAAGATATCTTACCATTCTTAGAACTGTATTTATGTGAGATCTTTTAGGTTGTTGCAAGAATTGACTCAATATTTGAGTGTTGTCTGATATATCTGGTCTGGTCATGTTAAGATACAAAAGCTTTCCTATCAATTTCATATATGTTGTTTGATATACTAAAGAATCTTCTTGTTCCTTTTTCACATGTTCATCATATTGTTTTGAAGTTAGTTTAACATTGATATCAATGGGTGTTCCAGCAGGTTTAGATGCTGACATATCAACCTCAGATATAAGTTCAAGGGTATACTTCATCTGATGTATCAATATACCAGTTGTAGACCTAGCGAACTCAATACCTAAAAAGTACCTGAGCTCAACTAAATCTTTCATCTTGAAGGCTTGCTGTAATGCTTGCTTTGTTCCTTCTATCAGCTATAGACTACTCCCAGTTATTAACACACCATCCACATATACTAATACAATAGTAATTCCATCTTTTGACTTCCTCATGAATAAAGAATAGTCATGTTGACTCTATTTGAACTTAAGATTGATAAGAGCTTCAGTTAACTTGTGGTTCCACGGTCTTGGGGCTTGTTTAAGTCCATAAAAGGGTTTGTTAAGTCTACACACTTTCTCCCTTTGACGGACAAAACCCTGTGGTAGTTGCATATATATCTCATCTTTACGATCACCTTGAAGAAAAATATTAAACACACATCCATCTGATGGATGTGCCAATGCCTAGAAGCAGGAATAGATAAGAAGGTTCTGATAGTCACCATCTTAACAACATGAGAAAATGTCTCCTTATAATCAATCCCATGTTGCTGACTATATTCTTTAGCCACCAATCTAGCCTTGAATCTTTCCACTTTACCTGTAGACTTATATTTAATCTTGTAAATCCATCTGCAACCTATAGGTTTTTTACCCGAAGGGAAGTCTGCAATCTCCCAAGTATTATTACTCTCCAATGGTTGAATTTCAGCTTGCATAGCATCCACCCACCTTTTATCTTTGACAACCCCAGAATAACTACCAGATTCAACAAGATTTGAGGTTGCAGCAATGTAGCACTGATAAGCAGGAGATATATGAGTATAGGATAAATAGTTGTTCATGGTATATGGCACCTCCTTGGTGATATTCAAAGAAATAAAATCATTGAACCGTGTAGGTTTGTGCTTACTTCTTGTAGATTTTCTAACATCAACCTAAGTTATAGGTTCAGGTTGAAGTTGAACCTGTAACTCAGGCACATCTACCTCAGGGATATTATCAAGAACATCACCAGGACATGTTTCATCTTGGTGATCCATCAACCTTTGATCATTATCAGACATCACAACCCCCTCTTCTGATAAGCCTTGGCTGGGTAAAGGACCTGGAAGCATCAAGTCATGATACATAACTGAAAAGTCCTGCAAGATGTTTACTAACACAAGTTGTTTTGTATTATTTTTCATTGTTGAAAAAGAAAACTGATCTTTTCTGAAGATTTCATCCCTACTGACGAAAAATGTCTTCTTCATCAAATCAAATAGAATGTATCACTTTTGTGTTTTAGAGTACCCTATATGTACTACAGACTTTGATCTAGGCATCATTTTGTCAAACTCAGTTAGGTTTGTTGCAAAACACAGATATCCTAAAGTTCTCAAATGAGACACATCAGTTTTGCAACCATACATTCTTTTATAAAGAGATAGGTTGCCAATCACACTACTTGGTAACCTGTTGATAATATAAGTTGCAGTTAACACACAGTGCCCCCAATATATGAGTGGTATTTTTGCTTGAAATCTCAAAGCTCCAGTCATCTCAAGTATATGTCTATGCTTCCTCTCAGCAATACCATTTTGCTGAGGGGTGAGAGGATATGATCTTTTATAAACTATCCCCAACTTTTTGAACAAAGCATCACATAATGTATTATAAAATTTTGTCCCATTATCAGATCTCAATACTTTGACATTTTTATCAAACTAAACTTCAACAAACTGTAAGAAAACTTAAAGAGATAGAACAACATCTGATTTATTTCTGAGTAAAAACAACCAAGTCATTCGAGAATAGTCATCCACAATTGTAATGAAGTACTTGTTACCATCAAAAGTATGAGTATTATAAGGACCCCAAAGATCAACATTAATCTAATCAAAGCAAGAACCACTCTTAATACTACTTGAAGGAAACTGAACTCTAGTTTGTTTAGCATAGGGGCAGACTAAACACTTGGACATTTGACCCAAACTTGTTTTAGACATAGCAAACATTCTAGATAGTACTATAGGGGAAACATGCCTTAGCCTTTGATGCCACAACTCCATAGATGACTTCTTGGTAGCCACATTTTTAACAGCAAAGATAGAATCCTTGTCATTTCTTTGATGCAACTGATTTAACAAGAGGTACAACCTACCTTCCTCTTTACCAACTTTCTTCGGCTTTCCACGGTAAAGCTCCTGGAAAGCATAAAAATAAGGAAAGAAAGTAACTGAGCAACCTAGTTCCTTAGTGACTTGACTCACAAATAGTAAGTTCTATCGAAACTTAAGAATATGAAACACATTGGTAATTAAACTCTTGGCTGATAAAGCACTAGAACCAATGTATGTAACTGTGGTAGAATCACCATTAGGAAGATAAACATGCTTAGGTGAATCAAGCATAAATAGAATTTTTTATTAACATGTCCAGACTAGACACTATATGTGCAGTGAAACCAGTATCAATAATTCACCTCTCATTATTGTCTGAAGTAAGAAATGTTTTACCTGCAGTAGTTGCAGCATTACATTCAACTACAGTGGTAGAAGTCCTAGATCTTTACTCAAACATCTTGAGAATATGATCATATTGTTCCTTAGTAAATGTGAAGCCCTGAAGTAGTTGTTTCACCTCATGCTCATTTTGACTTTTTGAAGAACTTTTAGTGTTACCTAAACCATTCTTTCTCCCCCATCCTGGCACTGGCACATTAGTATTCATACCATAAGAAAAGTTAGCTTTAAACTTGATGATTTTCACAACTTGAACTACTATTCTCATGTGCATTCCAACCATCATTCACTTCTGGATTCTTCTTTTTGGGCTTGAAATCTGGTGGATATCCCACCAACTTATAACAAAACTCCTTGCTATGTCCTTTACACTTGTAAAAATCACACACTAGAGGAGAATTATTTTTGTACTTCAAGGGTATGCCTGAGTTAAAACCAGCTTTGGAATACAACACCATTGACTCCAGACCAGAAGAAATCATACCAAGACTGTTGATATTAAATATTACAAACTTTTGACTTTCATCTCCAACCACCAAGGCATATGCCTAATTAACACTGGTGGAAGATCCATCATAGGAATTTGGCTTCTAGCCTATTGATAAGACTCATTTAAACCCATTAAGAACTGATATAATTTTTGCCTATTCATATGTGACATAAAACCCTTCAATTTATCTAAATTACAATAAGGAGAAAGCACTAAAGCCTCAAATTTATCCTATAAATTCTTAAGTTTGGTATAGTACACAGAAACTAAAAAAGTTCCTTATTGTAAAGACACTATATCTTTATGAAGGCTATAGGTTCTCGATCCATCCTCTCGTTCAAACCTTTCTTTCAAATCATCCCAAACACTCATTGCACTTGTAGCAAATACAATTTCACTAAGTAAACTTTTAGAGACTGAGTTCATCATCCAGGACAGAACAATCGCATTAAACCTTTCCCATTATCCCTAAATTCTTCTCCACATATATTTTTCCTACATGTACCATCTATGAGTCCTAGCTTGTTTTTACCTAACAGAGCAAGCTTAATGGATCGATTCCAGAGAGTATAGTTCTCAATTCTAAGTAATTGAAATAAGATAATACTTATACCACTTACATCAATAGGACTAAGTAACAGGGGATGATTAGAGTCAATACCTTGCCCTGATAGTGAATTACCATTCACAGATGTAGATCTGCCACCATTATTAAGATGTTGAGGGAGATCACCAATAATAGAGTCGTGTGTCATTGTAGATGTTTGAGAATCTCAAAATTAGCTACAAATTCTTTATCGCGGAAGCAATACAATCCAAAACCACTACGAAATTTCAAGAATTCAGCTGAAAAGGAAAAAAATCTGCAAACTACAATATTGAATCGGTGAATCAATTTATGATCCTTTGATCTTGTGATCGTACCATCTTGATCAGTGTTTTGATTGCAAAGAATGTATCTGATACCATGTTAGTTTGAGATGTAGTAACAGGAAATATGAAGAGGAGAAAGGAACGAAAATTGAGTATCTCACTCAACTTGTCAATACAATGATCTTTTAGCCTATATATAGGCTTGTTCACTAAGCTTCTACAACTAATTGTTAGTTACAAGAGAGGTTAGTTATAACTAACATAACAAACTGACCTAACTACCCTTGATATACTCAGCTAGTACAACTTCACATTTAGCTAGTCTCAACAGTTTGTTCCACATTAATTATTATGAAAAGGTTTTTTTATATAATTTTAGGCAAATCTCATCTCGTGAGCTAGCTTATTGATTATATATGATGTAGTGTTAAACTTAATTCTCAAAAAAAAAATCTATTTTTATATCATGATATCAGAGTTAGATTCATCATATTTTTTTATTTACTCAATGTTGGAGACTAATATTTTTTTATTCAGGCTCTAATTGACAGACTTAGATATGTACATTGAGTATGTCCCGCATCTAGTGTGGAGGGATGGGAGGTCTCACTTATAATTCTTATCTCATAAGTTAATTAGTTTTTAGGATTGAATAATTAGACCATATATTTCTTAATAATCATACTATATTGAGAGATTATAGTAATCAGGACGTACTCAACTATATAAACTGATATGATTTGAAATTTTTAAAGTCATTAGTCCTAATTACTTGTATGTATGTAATTAGAGAACTAATTAACAAAAGCTTTCAAATGAAAAACGATCACAAGTTGAAGGTTGATGAACTAATGAACATGACTTCTCACCAAATAAGATGTTATTAAATTCAAAAGAAATATATATATATTGTATTATAGTGTTCAGAATTAAGCTATAGGGGATGAGGTGAGAATGGCCTTACTGGTGGACAAGTTTGGGTAGAGGGTGGGGGTGGGTGGGGGGTTATGAGTCTAAGATTATTCAGATATGTAAGGAGAAGATGTACATATTCCTCAGTTAGGAGGTGAAAGAGGTTGGCTATGATAGGATAGCTAAAGGTATAGCGGAAAATATTGGGAGCGGTAATTACGCGTCCGTGCGACATAACACATCATATATAGAAAGATGGATTATGTAGAAGGTTAGTAGGAAAAATTTGGCAAAAGCTACCTTTCTTAAAACTATTTTGCCAAAGGGACACTAAATTTCTTGTTGAATTATTTTTTAGGGTTGGGGTGTAAAAAGTGTGTAAAAGTTGAAAAAATTAGGCCCACATGTGGGCCAAGGGACCATTGTATCATTTTTCTAACTTTACAATTTTAACATAATACACTAATACCCATCCACTTATTTCAATATAAAAAAGATCCTTCTCTCTCTTAAATTATTTCCCAACTCCCGCTTTCAAGAACTCTTCTCCCCAAATGCCATTTTCATTTTTCCTTCTTCTGCAGCTGCTAAGAGCTTGTTGTTGCTTCTTAAGGTTAGTTAAAATCATGATTCGATCATTTGTAGATCCATTTAAATAGGTTTCTTTGCTAATCGATTTGTGCTAATGTAGGAATTTTTTTTTTCGAATTTGGTTGATTAAGGAGTTTTGGTTTAGTTCCAATAATTTTTAGCAAAGAAGTGTTGAATGGTGGGATAATCGTTATTTGAAGAGTTATTTTGGCATTTTGATTCGAACAATGACCTGTTTCTGTTCATAGACCCGTGGTCTATGAAATCGACCCGTGGTCTATAAAATCAGAATGCCCTAGATTGAAATAATTTTTAGACGTATGAAATTCTTTTGAAATAAGGTTGCTGAAATATTGGAAATTGAAAGATTAATAGCTAATTAGTTCGATTAAGTGCACTAGTTTGATTTTTAGCAATTGTTGTATTTTGATATTGCATGTTAGATTTTGGTTTAGTCATTGATGTGTGTAGTGAACTGTGTGATGGTGGAAGAGTTATTTTGGCATTTTGATTCGAACAGTGACCTGTTTCTGTCCGTAGACCCGTGGTTTATGGAATGAGAATGCCCTAAATTGAAATCAATTTTTAGACGTATGAAATTCTTTTAAAATATGATGGCTGAAATAGTAAAAATTAAAAGATTAATAGCTAATTAGTTTGATTAGGTGCACTAGCTTGATTTTGATACTGTATGTTGGATTTTGGTGGGGTATTTCTTTATTTTTTTTTTTTTTTTTTGGGGGGGGGGGGGGGGTTTGAGCATTGACTTATTTCTGTTGATAGACTTATGGTCTATGAACTGAAAATGAGAGATTTATTCTGCAGGTGTAGATTGTGTTGAAAATGGGTAAAAAAAATCATTCATCCTGAGGAAGAAAAAGAAGGCGGGAAAGAAGCAGCTGTTGAAGGTGAATAAAAAAAATGAAGCTGAGGAAGAAAAATAAGTTGAGAAAGAAGCAGCAGTTGCTGCAGATGCTAAAAAGGAAGAAAATGAAGTTGAAGATGTAATGGAAGAAATAGCAGACAAAGAAGGAGAAGGAGACAAAGAAGTTGGGTTCATGAATATCGTTGATGAAATCAACAATACCTATACTGATGATGAGGAAAATAGGAAAAACGACGTTTGAATGTTAATATTGTTAATGTGTTGAATGGTCTATTGTTAGGATATTTTAAACATTCTTTTATTTCATAGAATTAATAGTTAATCTTTCGTATGCTGCTTGCATAGTCTATCATTACAATGCTGCTCGATTTTCAGTTGAGGTGTTGATTGATCGACTATGATTCTATCAAAACCAATATTAACATTGTAGAAAAATAGAAGTATTATTATTTATTCAATATCACTACATCTATGTTATACTTTTTCAAAGAACGAATACTAGCATTATAGCACATAACATCATTTTTAGGTCATTCTCCCTTTCTTTAGCCAAAATCAATTTTTGTTTTAGTTGATCCCTCTTTATTTGGGTATCATGTAGCAATACTTTAAGTTGATCCCTTTGTTCTTCAACTTCTTTGAATAAAATCATAAGAAGATCTCCATTTTCTTCGTATTCTTGGAGCCTTTGTAGTAGATTAAATTTTGTCAAGCGACGAAAATTTGATGTCTCGGGTCTCAAACTCAACTTTGATGGACTGCTTGGAAGTGATAGCTCATCGAGACATTTAAAAAATGAACATGCACCATTATCCTCGAAAATAAATTATAATTACATAATGATTAACTTAACATTATAAAAAAGACATACACGGCTCACCTTCGCAATTGCAAAGTTATAAAATTTGCCACCTGGATTTGAGTTCGTGCGTGACTTCCTCAAGATAGTCGCATACCCACAATGATAAATTAGAGTCTTTTTAGAATTGAATGTTTGAGATGCTTGAAACATTGTAGAATTTTTAAATAAAAATAAAGTGGATGAAATAAAATAATGAGGGAGTGACGACTTTATATATGAAGTAAAAAAGAAGTGTTAAGTACAAAATTAGCCTTTTGTTATCGTTGGAACAATAGTTTTATTTTTGAAATTGGTGGTGACACTTAATAGTTTATCGTAGATCATAACCTATGTCAGCTATCAACGAGATACTAAAGTCTACCGTAGACACGAGTAATCGATGGACCCTCAATAACATGTTTAAAAAAAATATCAGTAAAAGATATACTTGTGTTTTGAGGGTCCATCAACTCATCCGGTCTATCGTAGACCTACACCTTTAGGAGTGCATCGATGGATTTCTTAATTATGCATAAATCACGGTGATCTATGTACACTGCTATAGACCAACACTTGGATGTTGTTTAAAAAAGAAAAAAAAATTAAAAATAAATGTAGGGTGAATTTCTACACATGTGAAGGAGTGTAAACAAGTCACACAATCATATTAGAGCTTATACAAATTAGAGGTGGTGTATAAGGAGTGTGTGAATGGGCTGGAATGCTCAATCTCCTAATAGTAATGTTTGTCAAAGCACAAGTATGTATTGAGGATGATGATTGTTCAACCTCTATCCATTCCACATACTCTTTTAATTTGGGGGTGATGATTGAAGGAGTATGTGGAATGTGTATTCATCAAATACAAAATATATCCTCAAACATACTTGGACTTTGATAAACATTACTCTTAGGATATTGGACATTCAACCACTACCCATCCACACACTCCTTAATACACCACCCCAAATTTGTATAAACTCTAATATGGTTGTGTGACTTGTTTACACTTCTTCACATGTGTAGAAATCTATCCTACATTTATTTTTAATTTATTTTTTTTAAACAACATTCAAGTGTTGGTCTATAGCAGTGTACATAGATCACCGTGGTCTACGCATAATTAAGAGATTCATCGATGCACTCCTAAAGGTATAGGTCTACGATAGACCGGACGAGTCGATGGACCCTCAAAGCACAAGTATAACTTTTACTGATATTTTTTTTTGGCCAACATCGATGACAATCTATTAAGTATCACCAATAGTTTAAGATTGTCTATTTAAATCTATTTTAATTTAATTGCTTTCTTCCACCAGCCCCAAAACATGTTATTATCAGTTTAAATTATTTTTAATTTAATTATTTTATTCCACCAGCCCCAAAACATGTTATTATCAATTTAAATCTATTTTAATTTAATTATTTTACTCTACCAGCCCCAAAACATGTTATTATCTATTTATATCATTTTTAATTTAATAATTTTATTCCACCAGCCCCAAAACATGTTATTATCTATTTATATCATTTTTAATTTAATTATTTTATTCCACCAACCCTAAAACATGGCTCATCGATTCACATAGTCGATGATCGACTACTATGTTAGATCGAGGACCGATGGAGTATACGATCGATGATAGACTATATAGATTATACAATCTAACAATGCATAAATTTTTAAAACGTTGTCTGCATAGACGAATAACCACAAAAAATAAAAGTCACAAAAAAAGAGAAAAAACATAATGTACAAACTGAAAATACTTGTATTGATTGAACTTGTTCATTGCACTACATGAATTTTAAGCAAAAAAGGCAAAATTGAAGAAGCTTTCTTCTAACAAAAATCTATTACGAAAGCTTCTTCAGCAATGAACAATACAAAAAAACTTAAATACATAAAGTAAAATAAAAACCTAAACTAAATTAGGGGGATGCTGGGGGTTGATGTAGTCATTGCTATTCAAGCCAAGCCTCCACAGAATTGCTCGGAGGAAACGAGCAATACATCAGAGCTCATGCTCCAAGTATGCTCGATCTTCCCCCAGGCTGTAGAAAAACCTATCAAGGTTATTACACAGTAGCAGCAGATCATAGTGACGAGGCGAAACTCGAAATAATAGTCAAAAGACTGCCTCACCACTGCTGCGTCTAGTAGCATTTTGAGCTCTTTCTTGTCGGCTAATGTTTGATCAAGATAGAAATTGATTCCATTGGTAAAAGAATGTCTTGGTTGTGATCTCATTTCACGGTCTTCTTCATCGTCTTATGAGTCCGATGAAATGTCTTCCATATGCATAGAATCATCTTCCATATTAATAGGATGATCGTCATCGTTCTCATAATCACTGAAATCGTCGTTGACTGCCAGGCGCGGAGGTGGGGATTCTAATGAATTTGTCGGTCCTTCGAAGGAACTCTCAACTACATTTATCCTTAAAATAGGCCTAAAACCATCTGCATCAACATCCATCTTGTACATCACCACACGTGCATCACTATTTATGGTCGTACGATTCACCTTTTTCGTCGAATACATTAGATAACTAATCACCATGTCGCCCGACACACAATCTAGATCCCCACTCTACATTACGCTTGCAACCAATTCGTCGTATAAACTATTGCGGCTAACAGCAACGGGGATTGTCACCTTGATAAAAGATCTCCATTTTCAGCATTTGGGAGTCTCAACCTATTCTCTCATGAAATCACTAGAAACTAGAACAAATTCTGCAATAGACATCCTGGAATTAGGCTTTGATCGACAGTAGATTATGCTTATGGTCTAGGTCGGGTTATATGCACGGTCGATGAATGACGATCTGTGGTCGATGACTGGGCAGCTATCCGTACGAAAATTTTAAAATTGCAAATAATGCTTCTAATGAACGATCATTGGGTTTATGGAATAGAGAAATGAACTTGGAGTCGTCTAAGCTGCTGTAATGTACTTTTTAAAGTGGTTTTAAGTAATGTGAGTGGTTTCAAGATTTTTAACAATGGTGGAAAGTGTGTTTGAGAAGATACCGAACAAATGGGGTAACAATGGGTGCAATGAACAAGCTTATGATGTTTGTAGACTGATTTATAGCTGATCGACAGAAAATAATACCGAAAAAGTGGCCGGAATCGGAGCTTTTTGGAGGGAAAACAACCACCTTCTATTTTTAGCTTTTGGATTTTTTTTATTTAATATTTTTGAAAATCTAGATATATTTGTATATATAATGGTGGATGATGGAGTGGATTGAAGTGTATTATTTAAAATTTGTGGATGAATTTATTAAGTTGAAAGTATTGAGTTAAAGTGAATTATTATAAAATTTGCGGGTGAAGTTGTTAAATTGAAAAAGTTGATGATGATGTGGATTTAAGTGTCCTTTTGATAAATTTTTCAAGAAGATTATAACTTTGACAAAATAGTTTTCCATAGTGTCCTTTTGACAAACTTGCCCAAATTAGTACGTATTCGAGCTTTGTTTAGTTTCCCTTAAACTTAGAATTATTATTTGTAACTTTGCTACTATATGATTCTTCGATTTTTTTTATTAGTTGCTTTTGTTTGTTGCTTCATTTATTTTACTATTTGTGGTTGCTATTATTTGTTTCTTCATTAATTTTTATATGATTCACTTAATCGAGGATCTATAGAAAACTACCTCTCCACTTTTACAATGTAGAGGTAAAACTATACACCAACCTTGAATTTATTTATCATATCTATAAACTTTTCTTATGTTATGATAAATAAATACTTGGAGTTACTCTATTAAGCCATAAATGACTGAGATGCTTACGTAGATATTTGTTAAATTGTCATGGGATGATTAATATTTCTTAACTACTTAAATATTTTATATTTGAAATTAGAATTAAAAAATTATTAAAAGCGTCACTTTCATAAATAAACTCCATAATATTACATGAATCTAAATTTAATCTATCCGAATGCATATCCAACAGTAAGTTGAAAACCAAAACAAGTAGTACAAGTACTTGTCAAGTGCATTTTGTCTAGTTCATCACAACTCAATCAGCAATGTGTATAGTATATTGTTAAAAAGGCTTTTGCATGGCTTCTTAGAATATTATTAATAAAAACAAACAGTAATTGTCACCACGTGGTATCTACTTGTTTTGTTTTATTTCGCCAGTTATCACTAATTTTTTATTTTTAAATATCATTTCACGATTTCTTTTTCTATATATAGCTACTTCATTACTACTCTATTTTGCAATTAATTCTTTGGTTCTTTAATTTCTTTCTTGCTTTAAAATTTTATTTTTCCTTCATTTGTTCTTGTCTTTGCTTCTTAATTTCATATATTTTGTGGAGGGATACTATGGAAAATCCATTGCATTTAAAGTCATTAAATCACATATCAATAGTTTGTAGATCTGTTGAAAAATCACTTGATTTTTACCAAAATATTCTTGGTTTTTTACCAATTAGGAGGCCTGGTTCTTTTAATTTTGATGGAGCTTGGTGAGTTAATTAAAGTAAATGAATGTTTTTGTTAAATATTTGTTTTCAAGTTGGTTATTAATGACAACATTTAGATACACTAATTACCTATGTTGATTAACTATAAATGACATTTTTCAGGTTGTTTAATTATGGAATTGGGATACATCTTTTGCAATCTGAGGATCCAGAGAATATGCCCAAGATTAGCAACATTAATCCCAAGGATAATCACATTTCCTTTCAGGTACACACACCTTTCCATGTGGGGTTGGGTGAGGGTCAGAGGCGAAACCAAATTTTCAACTAAGTAGGTTCAATATTTGAAGGAAAATAAGTTGAAGGGGTTCAACACAGAGGCGAACCCAGGATTTGAAGATATGGGGTGCACCATTATCTTTAACATAGTCATATGGATTATCAACTACATAATTTTTTTTTGTCAACATCAACTACTTTATTTATTTTTAATCAAATCCCATGAACTTAAATAGAAGCAAGAAAAAAAATTGAATAAAAAAAAATAAAAACTGAAAGGAAGAAATGTGTACCTATTAGCATCAAATGGAGAAGTAAAATGAAAAAATTGAGTGACTCCACAAGAATCGAACACATGATTGGCCTAGAAAGGCGTCATCATTTGAGTTCCAGACCAGTGCACCCACACAAGTTTTTTTATCGAGGGTGCACAATTAAATATATTAACACTTTAGTAGGATATATATACGTATATATACAATTTTTTTTAAAAGTTACCGGGTGCACGTTCACCCTCGAGGCACCACGTGGGTCCGCCTCTGATTCAACACCTACTATATATACATAAAAAAATAATTTTAATCATATATAAATAATATAATTTTTTGTCTGAACCTCCTAGCTAAAGGCTGGCTCCGCCCCAGTGAGGGTGGAATATAAGCGGACCTTACTTCCCCTACTTTGTGTGAGGTAGCTAGCTAGATATAGGTTGTTTTCTACATACTCTCGGCTCAAGAATCACTCTTTGATCTCCATTTATTCAAATTTAAAATGAAACTATTACTCCCTTCATCTGTATCTCATTTTAACCGTTGCTTTAGTTCGAAAAAATAATCTCAAAATAATTGTCAATTTTTAAATCCAAGACAGTTATTGTTTCTAA
Source organism: Capsicum annuum (assembly GCF_002878395.1). Classification (NCBI taxonomy): domain Eukaryota; kingdom Viridiplantae; phylum Streptophyta; class Magnoliopsida; order Solanales; family Solanaceae; genus Capsicum; species Capsicum annuum. Next base: position 210,213,439 of record NC_061119.1, on the reverse strand, counting down.
CCATACCTGTAGCATTAATATTAAAGCTTAGATGTCCATTTTTAGTTGTCAAGTATCATTCTTTTTTCAATGAGCTAAAACTCTTTATTTAATTCTAACTTTCCACGTGACATATTTAAAACTCCAAAATTAAAAGACATTTATGCACATTCTTGATTCTACATATACTCCCTCCACCTCATTTCACTTGGCAAGTTGGCTTGTTGCACAACTTTTAGAAAGAAATTAATAAGGGGTGCAAATTGACTAATATGACCCTATTAAATTCACATTAAATATTATCATATTTATTGGAGTTAATTATTTTCATTAAATTACTAAGGGTAAGTTGAAAAAAGGTGTCCAATTATCTCTTGATTTTTTAAACATGCCAACTATTTTGAGACAATTTTTTTTGGCAAACATGCCAAGTAATATGAGACGGAGAGAGTATCTAATTTAAGAGCACAAGATTCAAAAGTCTTCTCTACTTTCTTAAATACCGTATCAAGTTAAAACAAAAGAAATAACAAACTGAAACATCGAGGGAGTACATATATCCTTAGTAAAAGGATGATTAATCTGGTGCACTAAGCTTTTGTTACGTACGAGCAATATATTTGAGGAATTAAGGGTTGGGCCATATATATATATAGTCTATAGACCAAATATGGTTCGACTTTTCTATAGACTTTCTACATAGTGAAAGCTCAGTACAACGAGACGATAATTCAAACTAAACTAACCCTAGTGTTGGTTGCATGCAGTGTGAGAGCATGTCAACAGTTGAAAAAAGACTAAAAGAGATGGAAATAGAGTACATTAAGTGTAGAGTTGAAGAAGGTGGCATCTACATTGATCAAATTTTTTTCCATGATCCTAATGGCACGATGATCGAGATCTGCAACTGCGATAACTTGCCGGTGATTCCACTCTCCGGTGGCGATACAGTTCTCCGGCCATGCTCAACTCTCCATTGCAGCTTGCAGCAGCAGAAAGTTCAACAAATGGTCTAGTAAAAAGAAGTTTAAAACAAGTCGAGAAAAAGGTATAAATTTACTCCCTTAGTCCTTTTTATCGTTCGAAATTGGTCAATTTACCCTTTGTTATGTTCTGGAAGCTTCAGCATAAAATGAGTGGACTCACGTGTCTAAATATTTTCGATAAGATTCAAAAATAACCACTTTTCATGATCTCTAGTAAAAAGAAGTTTAAAAGAAGTCGAGAAAAAGGTTCAAATTTACCCCCTAGGCCTTTTTATTGTACGAAATGGGTTAATTTTACCCTCCATTATGTTTTTGATTATTTATATGTGAATCATCACGTATTTTCTCTAGTCGTAAACAGAGGTTCATCGTAAAATGAGTGGTCTCACGTGTCTAACCGTTGCTTTAGTTCGAGAAAAAGGTTCAAATTTATCCCCCTAGCTAGGCCTCTTTATCGTTCGAAATTGATCAATTTTATCCTATTACGTGTGAATCATCTCATATTTGCTCTAGCCGTTATTGGAGCTACAACGTAAAATGAGTGGACTCACATGTCTAAATATTTTTTATAAGATTCAAAAATAGCCACTTTTCATGATCTCGAAGTCTAAAAGAAGTCGAGAAAAAGGTTCAGATTTACCCCCTAGCTAAGCCTCTTTATCGTTTGAAATTGGTTAATTTTACTCACTGTTATGTTTTGGATTATTTATATGTGAATCATCTCGTATTTGCTCTAGTCGTTAATGGAGCTTCAGCGTGAAATGAGTGTACTTACGTGTCTAAGTATTTTCGATAAGATTCGTAAATAGTCACTTTTCATGATCTCTAGTAATTGAAAGATATAGTTATTGGCTTGGAGTTTGAAACTCTACCCGTTGAAACTCCATGACAATATTCTGAAATTTTACTTTTGAAATTTAAAATTACGGGACAATGAATATTATATTATTCAATTATACGATTCAAAAGTAACTAGCTGGCGATATTATATTACCACAAACATTCAAAGAGAGAAGTTCAAATTTACCCCCCAAAATTTTTTTTTATTATGAGTTAAAATAATTGCCTTTGAAGTTAGAGTTCCTTTAAGGTCAAGAACAATCTTTTTCTTTTAATAGTAGGATAACATTAGATAAGAATTTAATGGATCAGAGTAAAATTATTCAATTTTGACTAGTACCAGGAAAAAAAAGTTTGACCTTTTTTCTTTATTTGACATTTTGCAGGAGCATGCATTTAAAATGCAGCATTTTAATTTCCACTTGGTGTTCAATATGTTGAAACTCATTTTGTACTTTTGTGTATCATATTTAGTGAGTGCATCACCAAGTTTAATTTGGGATGTCTTCTTTTTTGGTCTTGTTTTTGTTTATTTGGAAGTGTTAGGATTTCAATAATCTATATATGTAAATTGTATATCATATTAAGATTGTGGAGTTAAAAAAACTAGACAGAAAAGAAGACGTTGTATTTGAAGTTGAGGATTCGCTTCTGATGTAGTAAGTGAAAAATTAAGCTTCATTTTTTGCTCTTAGCAAGCCTGTGATTGTCTGTCTCAATCAATAGAAAGAGAACGAGATTGATCCACTTTATTTATCATAATGAATTGTATTTTTTGATAAAAAAAAAAGATGAACGTGTCTGCGTATGCGATCATCGCATATAAAAGTTTAAGCAGTTACAAAGGAGCAAATTCATTAATACAAGAACAAAAAAGTTCGTCAATATTGATCTAGCTCGAGTTCTGATAATAGAAATATTTTGAGGAGGTCGATTTGGCATTACAACAAATTAAAGGGTCAAACTGCAGGGAGTTAAAATATTTTGGGCAAAGAAATATATACCATTTTTTATTTTATTTATTTTTTAGTAGCCAAGTAGGATACATATTCCTAAATATTACTATACATAGTAAGTGGCAATAAGCAAGCACGTCTTCGATATGCCTGCTTGTGTTGCTTGCTTCAGCTGCTTCAATAGTAGTTTTATTTAAGTGTTTAAAAATTAGTAATATCAAATAAAAATATAAAATAATCGACATACCTACTTGTGGTGTCTGCTTCAGTTGCTTCAATCGTAATTTGACTATATTATCCCAAACTAATTACTATAGGTTATTTAAGTATTACAAAAAATATAATATTTAATAAAAAATATAAAATTAACAAAAAATAATAAATTAACTTTTGATTTTTTAAATTAACTTGACATCTTATATGGTGCCTATTTATACTTTTTTTCACAAGTATTTTTTATAGTAATTTTATTATATCACTTCTAATTAGTTATTATAAGTCATTTAAGATACGAGTTCTTTGTTGCTTCAATCATGATTTTATTATATCACCCCTAATTAACTATTACGATCGCATTAGAAAATTAATAATATTTCATAAAATAGATAAAAAATGATATGTCAGCATAAAATATTTGATTGACTATCGAAATTATATTACTGCCACATAAGTTAACTTTTGAAATTATATCAGTGTCACTTTAAATTGAAATAGAAGAAATAGTATTATAAATTACAATAATTAAAAATTAAATTTTTTTTAATAATTAATTATCTAAATTATATTTGTGTCACATAAATTGAGATTTAAAAAAAAAATTATATTATCCCTAATTAATTATTTTAAGTCATTTATATATAAGAATATTAATAATGGTCAATTAAAAAAGGTAAAATAGACATTTATGACATGTCTGTTTCAGTTGCTTCAATCGTAGTATTATATCACCTCAAATTAATTATTATAAGTCATCTAGATATTAAAAAATTAATAATATTTAATAAATAATAAAATATAAATAAATGATAAATCAATTCTTGATGTTTTAAATTAATAGAATCTTATATGAGACTTATTTAAAAAAAAATCATAAGTATGTTTGCTCCATGATTTTACTATATTACCCCTAATTAATTATTGTAAGACATTTACATATAAGAAAATTAATAATATTTAATAAAAAAGATAAAATAAACATTTATGACATGTCTACTTCAGCTACTTCAACCGTAATTTTACTCTATCATCTCTAATTAATTATTATAAGTCATTTAGGTATTAAAAATTTAATAATATTTAATAAAAATAAAATTGACATAAAATGATAAATTAATTCTTAATATTTTAAATTAACATGACATCTTATATGAGACTCATTTAAAAAAATTTCGCAAATATTTTCTCATAGTAATTTTGCTATATCACTTCTAATTAGGTATTATAAGTCATTTAGGACATATCCACTTCGCTGCTTCAATCATAAAATTTGGTTAACTGTCGAATTTATTTCAGTGCTACTTAAATTGGAATAGAAGAAAAAGTATTATAAATCATAATAATTAAAAACTTAAATTATTTTAAGAATATAATTGAATATCAATGACACAAAAATTTGAATAAGAAGAGTAACATATATTATTTGAAAATTACATAAAAAATATTATAAATTACAATAGCTAACAATTTAAAATTTTTAAAAACATATTAAGAATCTGATTGATTATCTAAATTATATTTGTGTCACGTAAATTCGAAATAATTTTGACATTTTATAATTTGCATGTTTTATTGTTTTAATTTAGTAATTTATTGACCAAATGATGTTTTCGAATTTAACATGTTTTAAAAATTTAGTAATTTATTTATTTTAATTTATTTAATTTATTTTAGTAAAATATTATATATTTAAAAATTATGCCAAACAAATAATTATAAGTCATAACTATTAACATCTTATAATATTTTAAAAATATATAGTAGAAAATATGATTGACTTTTGAATTTCTAATGGTGTCACATAAGTTGCGATAAAGCAAGTAACATAAATTATTTGAAATTACATTAAAAGATACTAAAATCACAAAGATTAACAACTTAAAATATTTTTAAAAAATATATTAGTAAAAAAAATTGGCTGACTCACTAAATTCTAAAATTGGGACAAAGCGAGTAACATAAATTACTAAATTATATTAAAGATACTATAAATCACAATGATTAGCAACTTAAATTATTTAAAAATTTGATTGACACTCCAAATGCTATTTGTGCTACATAAATTGAGATAACGTAAATAACATATGTTGGGCTCGTGCTGGCACGGGCTACGGTAGCTAGTAATTGAGCTAAAGGATATGCATTGTGACAAATAAAAATCATATAATTTGTGTAATATCTTTTCCAACATTGATCACTACCTTATGTTTCAAATGTTGTGTATTATTTAATTTAATTGAAACCCTCGGATCAAGAAACAATAGACTTTGAGTTGTAGGTGACAAAAGAGTTTGAAAATAAGGGGTAGGTGACTCAAGTCTTAATAATTGAGTGGAGGTGACAATTACTTTATTATGGATTAAGAAAGTTAGAAAAATTTTAAAATAACTCACAAGTTTTTAAATTTACACTTTTATCCAAATGTTAGTTAATATAACAGGAAACGAAGGAAAAAAGACGTGTTTTGTCTCTTCTCATCCGTTGTTGTTTTCTCTCTCCTTGCGATTTTTGTTGTTCATTGTTGTTGCTGCATTATTCATCATCTTCCAATTCATTATCACCATCTTATACTTCATTATCATCTTCATATTCTTCTTGTTGACCATTGTTGTTATTGTTGTTACCGCAATTGCTGCTCTTTGACTAATTTCTTAGGTCAAATTTTATTTCGTAAATCACTTTCAACTTTGGCATTTACTTGATAGGAGACCTTTGGTAAGTTAAATTATGCTTTTTAGTTGAATTTGTCATTTGAGTAACTGCTAGTGTTCTGTTTTTTCAACAATAGCTAGCACACGAACATGAATGCAACACAAGAACTATCTGTTTAAATAGATCCATCATCTGTGGCACCAGATAAATATTTTGTTACAACAGAAGACTCATATGTTGGATTCATGTTTATGGTCCAATAGTGCCCGTAACATGAATCGAACATATGGGTATTCTGTTGCAACAGATTAGTAATCTGTTCTAACAGACAATTAATATGTTGCACCAAATTAGTAATCTGTTCCAACATACAATTAATTTGTTGCACCAGTTTAGTAATTTGTTCCAACATACAAGTAATCAGTTGCAACAGAATATTTATCTGTTCCAACAGATGAATAATCTATTTCGAACAACAAAATACAACTCCTGTCACAAACCCAACAGATAACTCATATGTTGATCTCTTGCTATTGATACTGGATTCAAATTATTCCTTAACGTAGACATGTTTGTTGAGAAAAAGAAATAGACAGAATGAAAATTAAATAAGAATTAAAACGTCAAAGTGGATCAAACATAAATTTTTTACTAAACAAAAACAAATAAAAATACATAGGCTAAAAGTACAAAATTATCTGCCTTCATGAGGTAGGGGGTTAAGGTCTGTAGATAAACCCAGATCCCACATATGGGATTTTATAATACTACTGGGTAAACATATGTTTTAGTTTTTATTTTCGTGTTTTTATTTACTTTTGGTTAATTAATATGATCTAATAGTGGTTTCTACTTGATTATTAATGTATGCATTGAGTCAAGTTTCAAGTTTTAAGTTTCAACTCTTGCTATTGCTACTGGATTCAAATTACCTTAATCGTTGACATGTTTGTTGAGAAGAAGAACTAGACAGAATGAAAATTAAATAAGAATTAAAACATCAAAGTGGGATCAAACATAAATTTTTTACTAAACAAAAACAAATAAAAATACATAGGTAAAAGAAAAAAATAATTTATTATTATTATCATTGCCAGTCAGCCTATCTTCAACCTGCAACAGTAGTGCCCTCCTCAGCTTGCGGATCTCCCGCAACATCCTTACTCTAACGGCGACCAACTTCCACTACAAGTCATGAACCTGCATCTGCAGTTCCCGCAGGGCGTCTCATAAAATAGCGACATCCCACACTGGATCAGTCATATCTAGAACACACATAAATTGATAAAAAACATAAAAATAAAAGTAAAGAAAAGAATCTGAATGTAATACAACGTATATTTACACAAAAAGCAAGAAAAAATTTACTAGAGACAGGAAAAAGCTATCAAGTCCTTGAAGAGAAAGTGGTTGAACGGTGTAATATAAAAGACAAGAGCAAGAAATAAATAGAGTGTAGTAGAATGAACGAGTAAGGAGGGACCTATTTATAGAAGATTGAATTTGAATGAGTTAGGCAAAAAGGCGTAATTATTCACTTCCATTTATTAATTATATTCAAACTGATGACTTTTTGATTACTGTGAAAAGTTAACTTAATTAAATCAAGCTGCCGACTGGACTTTCTGATTATTGTAATAAGTTAATTAGTTCTTTTTAGTAACCATTTTTATTGAGTTGTGGCAACAGATTAAATATCTGTTGCATCAGATAACTCATCCGTGACAACAAATATACCATATGTTGCAACAAATCGACAATCTGTTGCATCAGATAATCTATATGTTGCAACATATAACCTATCTTTTTTAATAATCATCATATCTTTATCTTTAATCCAAACTTAGTGAATTTTTTATTGTATAAATTAAAAAAATAAATTTAAAGACAAAAATATCGAAAAGTCACTACTTGTCGCCTATTTAAACATCAATTATTTAAATTTGTGTTTAGTCCTTCCATTTTGTATTCGTTAGACTTGGCACACCCATTAAGAAAAATATTTATTAGGAGTCTATTTTACCAAATTAGCTTTATTAATTATTCTTTGAAAATATAAATTTGAATATATAAATTGACAATCAGTTGCATCAAAAAGGCTTGACTGTTCACCTCCATTTATTAATCACATTCAAACTGGTGACTTCTTGATTACTAGGAAAAGTTATGACTTAATTAAATCAAGATGCTGACTGACTTTTTGATTATTGTGATAAGTCTTATTATTATTAATTAGTTCTTTTAAATAATTATTTTTATTGAGTTGTGGCAATAGATTATATATCTGTTGCATCAGATAACCCATCTGTGACAACAGATATGATCCACCTGTCGCAATAGATTAATCATCCGTTGAAACATATGGTTCATCCGTTGCCACAAACGCTCAATCCCCACCTCTAACCATCGACATATTGAGAATAAGGAATAGACAGAATAAAAATTAAATGTGAAATAAGAATTTAAAATTTAAATTCAACCAAACATAGATTTTTAAATCCTTCAGGTAGATTATTATTATTATTATTATTATTATTATTTTACAATAGATAATATATATGATGCAACAGGTTATACAATAATTGCAACAGATATATATATTTGTTTGATCATTTTTCAGCAGATGTATAATCTGTTGAAACAGATATATGTCTATTTGTTTATTTGAACAGATGATATACATTCACCTCCATCAGCTCATGCTGCTCTCCTATGGCCCTTGTACATTGATCAAAGGTGCAAGACAGATACAGAGGAGTTGCAATTTTGATTTTTTTGATGCTTAATGATGCCTTAGAAATTTCTTTCCTTCTTCTCTTAGCCACCTTGAACTCTAGTGGAGTGTATGAATATAAAATCCTCTCTGATGAAATGACACCCTTCTTAGATGCCATTTCCTTTACAGAAGAAGTTAATGCATTAATAGCATTAATCACTCCATCATGTTTAGCCTTGCAGTCTTGACATTTGCATGCAGAACATTCGCTAGAAGTGGCAAAAACCAATATGATCATAATCATAATGGTTTATTATTTCAAAAATTGTAAGAGGGGCACCACTACCACTACTATCATTATCAACAACAAGTCCACCCTCCAAAATTATTTTTTCTTGTGATGGTTGTTGCTTCTACAATTTCCCCTTTATTCTATCAATGACCTTAGGGTCAGATAAAGTTTGCACAGACCATAAAGTAAGAAAAAATGGCATCTTCAACTCTCAATTGGTCAGAACAAGCCACGGATGGATAATCTAAAATAAATCAGTACATCTATTAGAATGAAGATGAAATCATTTTAAAACATCATTAATTAAAATAAAAACTTAATTAGAATTAGACTTACTACTTCATTCAAGGGTTAAAGAGATCAATAATTATTTTTATTTTTATCAGTTTTGGCCGACTACATCTCAGGATTCTTAGACAGGAAACTTCTTCCTAGTAGTTCACTTGTTGTCTCAAATAAGAAATGACTTCAAATGTCCAAGCCTATAAAATAACGCCAACAAATCAAAAGTATTATTGAATAAAAAAAATGAATCATGTTATGATAAAAGAAATATTTACCATGAAAGCCCCTGGAAAGCCATATAAGTTGACTGTCCTTGGCGTTAACGGAGTCAACAAATATTTGACAATCAGTTTATAGCTTTCATAACCCCAAGGATAGATGTTAAATGCCTCAAAATCCTTGGAGAGCTTTATCAAACCAAGTGGTATGTTGTTGTTAACGTCTCTCGCCCAAATAACATTATGTACAAACCAAACCAAGCACAATGATTGCTTGTACTTCTTTGAAAGTTTTTTACCTTTCAACTCTTCTATCAGATTTATGTTTTTAAAGCTTGGACGAATAAGGGACACCAGGTCATCATGATCACTCGACTTTTCTTTGCCTTTTTTGGATGTGCGGAATGTTTTTTTGGGTTAGAATATGTATAACTTGAGATGGAGAAGGAGGATAACTTTTTAATCAAGTAACTATGGCAAACTCCTTCCAACCCAAACAAACAGGCATGCCATAGTAATTTATCCAAACCTCATCCATCTTATCTTTGTTTTCATACATAAACTTATGCTTGAGAAGACCACATACCATTTTTATTTAAAAACGAGAATTGTTGTCCTCCGAAAAATCAAGATATTGCCCAAAACAGTTATCCCTGAAATAAGCATCCAATTTTTGTTCTAGAAGTATTTTTTCTAAGGCATCGAAAGATTTTTCCATGGCTGACTTAACCACGAAATCACCCATTAAATTTATCGCACCATCGCACTGCATTCTCACAGGATAACGATCAATACTGAAAGTTTTTACCAATTCTTTGGTGGAAGGGCTATTAGCATTTGGATCTTCTCTTTTGAAACATCCATCCCCCTTATGTTCATCATTTTTTGCTCTTGATTACGGATCTTAGGTGCGACCTTAGGGAGCTTGTTTTGGCAGCTACTCTCAATAATGCTTGTAAGTAATCTCCTAGAGTGGTGGATGTAGCCTAGCTGCTTCACTTGTTCCTTTACTTAGATTTAATTCGATTTCTTTTCTTTTGAGAGCCATATTATCTAAAATTAATAGGAACATAAAATAAATTATAAGTGATTAATGCATCGTTAAAAAAGGATAACAGTAAATCATACATGAACAACCGTAAAATAATAATT
>NC_061119.1:210186925-210200147 GCF_002878395.1 Capsicum annuum | reverse complement strand
GACATAACGTGGTAGTGTCAACTCTTGGCCGTGGGGCATAATTTGCAATTTGAAAGTCCCTGAGCTAATTAAGTCTTGCCTCTAAGGCAAGAGTTGTAGAAAATCTCATAAATGAAAATATAATATGGTAGTGTCAACTCTTGCCCATTGGGCATAATTTATAGTTTGAAAGTCCTTGAGCTAAGTTTTGCCTCTAAGGCAATAGTTGTAGAAAATCTCATAAATAAAAACATAACATGGTAGAGTCAACTCTTGCCCGTGGGGCATAATTTGTAATTTGAAAGTCCTTGAGCTAATTAAGTCCTGCTTCTAAGGCAATAGTTGTAAAACATCTCATAAATAAAAAAACATAACGTGGTAAAGTCAACTCTTGCCCATGGGGCATAATTTGTAGTTTGAAAGTCTTTGAGCCAAGTCTTGCCTCTAAAGCAATAGTTGTAGAATATCTCATAAATGAAAATATAATGTGGTAGAGTTAACTCTTGCCCATGAGGCATAATTTGTAGTTTGAAAATCCTTGATTCAAGTCTTGCCTCTAAGGCAAGAGTTGTAGAATATCTCATAAATGAAAACATAGTGGGGTAGAGTCAACTCTTGCCCGTGGGGCATAATTTATTGTTTGAAAGTCCTTAAGCTAAGTCTTGCCTCTAAGGTAATAGTTGTAGAACATCTCATAAATGAAAATATAACGTATAGAGTCAACTCTTGCCCATGGGGCATAATTTATTGTTTGAAAGTCCTCGAGTCAAGTCTTGCCTCTAATGCAATAGTTGTAGCACATCTCATAAATGAAAACATAACGTAGTAGAGTCAACTCCGGCCCGTGGGGCATAATTTGTTGTTTGAAAGTCCCTGAGCTAAATCTTGCCTCTAAGACAATAGTTGTAGAACATCTCATAAATCAAAATACAATGTGGTAGTGTCAACTCTTGCCCATGAAACATAACTTATTGTTTGAAAGTTCTTGAGTTAAGTCTTGCCTCTAATAAGACAATAGTTGTAGAACATCTCATAAATGAAAACATAACGTGGTAGAGCCAACTCTTGAACGTGGGGTATAATTTATAGTTTGAAAGTCCCTGAGCTAAGTCTTTCCTCTAAGGTAAGAGATATAAAACATCTCATAAATCAAAATATAGTGTCGATTCTTGCCCATGAAATATAACTTGTTGTTTGAAAGTCATAAGTCTTGTCTCTACAATGTAGTAGTATCAACGCTTGCCCATGAAACGTAGCTTATTTTTTGAAAGTCATAAGTCTTGCCTTTATAATGTGATAGTGTCAATTCTTGCTCATGAGATGTAACTTGAATGGAAGAAATCGAAGAAAAAAATAAAAATAATAAAAAATTCGAAAAAGGAAGAAAATGAAGAAAAATATTAAAAAAACAAAAATTAAAGAAAATGTAGAAGTTGAGAGAGAATAGGAAAAAATGAAGGTTGATTAAAAAAAATTAAATAAAAATAAAGGTCGAGAAAAATTTAAAAACCTCAGGCAGAAATGCAAGATAAGACTGCATACAATACATTTTTGTAGTGAGTTCCTTTCCCGAACCCTGCACATAACGAGAACTTTAGTGCACTGGACTCCCTTTTTTATCAATTTATACTTATCGTGTAAGTGTATTTGCAATTACCATATAAGTGAGTCGAACATGAAAAAAAAGAAGAAGATAAAACTAGAAGTAGCTTGTTAAAACTTTAAGTCATTTTTTCCTATACAAAGAAAAAACAAGAATGGATAAGTTTCAAACAGTGTAAATTTTGTCTAAGTACCTAACATGTGAGACCTTAGCAACATTGTCTTTCTCAAAAGAGTTAACATCAACGAAGGTATAATTCAAGTAAACACCCATTTCTCTTAAATTCTCTTGTCTTCTCAACTTTGATCAACAACCTCACTTCCCATTCTTCAATAAATGTCTTTGAAAGTGACGGAAAATACAATAGAAAAATAGAGAAGAAAAAAAAAATAGTCTCAATTTTACTATATTTTTTTGCACCTTTTTGTACTGACGTAACACCTTTATTACATAAAATGGGGCCCACGTCAAAAGTGTCATGTTAGCTAAAAAGATTGACAAAAGTGCCACATCAGCACAAAAGATGACAAAAATACGTTAAAATTGAGTTCAACGAGGTAATAGGACCATGTGAAGTTGGAGTGTATCGTGACAGATTTGGTCATAGTTCAAGGGTTCTAGATGTTTCACTCTTTCAAAAATAAGCTTTCACTTTACTTGTTGTTTTCACAAGAAGAAAACATTGAATCAACTATGGAATTTATCGGTAATTCCCAGCTATTTCTTCGCTAAAAAGCTCCTGGGCACTTAAATTTTCATATAATCTGTCGCCAATTCGTAGCTAAATGGGATTAGCATGGGATATTTAGTGTTTTAGCGAAATTTAATTTGTCGCTAATTTCTTATTTTCTAGTAGTGTTTTAACATACAAATAGAAAATTATTTTTTCTTATTTTACCCTGAGCAATATTAATTACTTATTCTTCCAATCTCTTTTCAAACCTAAAGATTATAAATACATTAATTAATATAAAGACTATTGTGAAATACTCATATTAATTATTATTTCTTAAATTTATATGAAAAATTTAAGTGAACACAGAAAATAAAATTGGTGTATATTTATTGCTTTATTCTCTTGGAAACTTGAAGATGATGAGGAGCAAAGAAGTTGGTATCAATGATATGTGTTGAGGTTGATAGCTTTTATCCACTCCATCAACCTATCTTATCAAAACAAAGTATGGTGAAATGAATTAGAATTCTTCAATCTTAATTAAAGATTTGAATTTAACATATTTAGAAAAGAAAAATATTTTGATAGAAAGTGCTTCCAGTTCAATGAATTTTATATGGGCAAATTTAAATTAATTAGTTTCATGAATAGAGAATATCAGATGATAAATTACTTAAAAAAACATTGATAAAGATCCTTTAAATGACTATGATAATATGAAGTCTTTTTACATCATCGATGTAGAGAAATTAAACTCAACTCAAAATAATTTAACTTGTATAAATTGTTGTCTAAAAAATCTCGATACTATAAAGATTTTTTTAACGTATTATAACAGATAATCTATTTATTTTTCAGTTTATTAATCTTAATTTTATGAACGATTACCGATGATTATTCTACATAAAAACGTAAATAGTGTTTCACATAGATCACTACATAAAAATTAAATATTCAAGAGAAAAATCCAAATTTTCAATTTCCTAGAAGGAAAAAGAAATTGAAAAACACCACATGTTCTATTTATAGTCTTCCTCTTTGTTTGCTAATAACTCAATATGGAGCTTGAATATTTTTTCACCCATTGTGCCATTCCTTCCATAGAATGTTGTCTTCTCCATTTGGTTATTATTAACTATAAAGAGCTACACACCTATTTGTTAATTTGCAAAGAAAACAAGATATTTTTGTTTTAGTTTTTCATTTGGTATTCGATATTTATATTAGAATCCATATTAATTTAAATTTGTGTCACCATAAAACCTAATTAAGCGAGCAACACTTTCTATCAAAATTTTTCCATGAAATTATACCTTATGACATTAACAATGGATGATCTTGAACTTTTGACTCCTGCTTTACCTTTAAGGTCAAAAGACAAAACTTGTCGACCTTGAAGTTAGGCCTCTGAAACATGCTGAGTCAAAAATTCGAGATGCTGCATCTTCAAAATTATTCTTATAAATTGCTGCATTTTTTATACTCAAAACTTAAGCTCAACACCTCTAGTTAAAGGTAAAAGAATTTTATTCAACAACCCTCCAATGACAATTAATAAAAAAATAAAAAATATTTCCTCCATTTGTACTTAAAATATTTTAATTTGACACACCTATTAAGAAAATAATGATTGATACAATAATTTTATTATATTACCCTATTAATTAATATTTGGTCATAAGTACTAAAAAATAATTTAAAAAATAAGTATTATGTTGAGGATAAAACATGAAAAAAATTATCTTTTCTTAATTTATCAAAAGTGATAGATAAAAATAAAAGTTAAATTAAAAAAATAGTAATAAGTAAATTCTAATGAAGGGAGTAGATTCAATCTTCCAAACAATCAATCTACAAATAAACAAATAGGAAGAAAACAAAATGAAGAACCAACACAAATTACGTGATGGATGGTTGGAATCCTTACACTCTTAATAAAATTTCACATTCGAGCTCTCCAAAGTGAATTTTTATTTTTGTTACCCTATTAATTGATGTTTGACAATAGATACAGAGAAATAATTTAAAAAACAAGAAATTAATGTTATGAATTTACTTATCATATTTTGACTTGTTATGAAAACAATGATTGATATAATAATTTTTTATGTTACCTTATTAATTGATGTTTGATAATAGATACTAAAAAATGATTCAAAAAACAAATAGTTAATGTTAAGAATTTACATAGAAAAAAGTTACTTTTCTTGATTTATTAAAAATAATAAGTAAAAATAAAAATTAAATTTTAGAAAGCGATAAATAAAACTAGACAGAAGAGAAAATTCAAGCATCCATACAATCAATTTACAAAAAAACAAATAGGAAAAAAACAAAATGAAGTACCAATACAAATTACGCGATAATTAATTGAAATTTTTACATTCTTAATTAAATTTCACATTCGAGCTCTCCAAAGTGAATATTTTTTTCCTATTAAATTGTCACCTCAAAAACTAAGCCATACAATATACATAATTTTAAATTTAATAATATCTCAATATAAATATATCTGAAACAAAAACTGTAGTGGGACAATGAGTAGTGATTAAGAATTTAATAGTGGCGGTGGGAAGTTAGGGGTCTGTATGTGGTTAGGAAAAAAAAAACAAATATACCCCGAAAGATATAATTATATAATAGAGTCAAAAATACATCAAATCTTGTTTAAACACCACCACCATTTTATTATCCTAAATTATAGGCAATAACACATGGTTTGCTACTTTTGATTAACCCTTTACCTAATATCTAATCAAAACAAATTTGACCATACTATTTATTCTTTTTATGACTAAGTGCTTTCCAAATTCCAAGTAGACGTGGCTCAAAAATGAATTCTATAAATAATTCTATTTGTTTCGACAAAATTGTGTGTATGTATATTTTTTTAAAAAATTCTATATTTAATACAATTATATATATTTTGAATTTGCTTGCTCTAGAAAGTGTAATAAGCATTTTTTGGACTTATTTATGTACTAGATGTCGAGGCCCGTGTCACTACCGGCCCAATATATATTATCTTTCATTTCAATTTATATGACACAGACAGAATTTAGATAATCATATTTTTAATATATTTTTAGATATTTAAGTTGTCAACTATTATAATTTATAATAATATTTATGTAATTTTTAAATAATATATGTTACTCTCTATGTCCGAATTTTTGTGGCATTGATAGTCAATTATATTTTAAAAATAGTTTAAGTTTTTAATTATTGTGATTTATAATACCTTTTCTTCCATTCTAATTTAAGTGATACTGAGATAATTTCGAAAGTCAATCATAGACCATGCTGAAGTAGCAAAGCAGACATATTTTAAATGACTCATAATAACTAATTAGAAGTGATATAGCAAAATTGCTACAAAAAACATTTAAGTGCGTCTCATGTAAGATGTCAAGTTAATTTAAAATAACAAGAGTTAATTTGTGTCTATTTTTCTTTTTTATTTAATTTTTTTTATACTTAGATGAGATAATAATCAATTAGGTGTGATATAATAAAATTATGATTGAAGCAGTTGAATCAGACATGTTATAAATGTCTAATTTACTTTTTCTATTAAACATGATTAATTTTTTAATACGTAAGATTCAACCAAATATCACCATGTGGTGAATCAGACATGTATTAAATAACTCATAATAACTAATTAGAAGTGATATAACAAAATTATTATAAAAAATATTTGTGAAAAAAAATTAAGCAGGTCTCATATAAGATGTCAAGTAATTTAAAAATCAAGAGTTGATTTATCATTTTATTTCTATTTTATTTTTTATTAAATATTATTAATTTTTTAATACCTAGATGACTTATAATAATTAATTAGGGGTGATATAGTAAAATTATGATTGAAAAAGCTGAAGCATATATGTCATAATTGTCTATTTTATTTTTTATTAAATATTATTATTTTTTAAATACATAAATGACGTATAATAATTATTTAAGGGTAATATATTATAATCACGAAAGAAGCAAGCACGTCGACGAAAAGGTGCCTCCTTCTTCGCGTTTCTAAATAGTAGTAATTTGATTAATAAACTTTTCTAAATAGTAGTAATTTGATTAATAAACTTGAAAAATTCTAAAAGTTAAAATAAATAGAAAAACCGTAAATTTATCATCCAAACTTAAAGCTTTTAAATTAGGGAAAACAACATAAATTTCAACAGTTTGAATCATAATTATAGAAAATTTTAATATTTTATATAATTACTGAAAATCTCAATTTTTGATCTGTCGGAATATATAATTAGCTCCCAATATATTCAATAAAGATATATTTTTTTTTATAAAGATATATAATTAGCCCTCGATATTTTTTTTTTATTTTGGATCTATCGAAATAAATAATACATTCAATAAAGATACATTATTTTTTTTATAAAAATAAATAATTAGCTCTCCAATAACGTAAGGAAGATACATAATTAGTTGAAATTTTTATAATTATTTTATAAGAATGAATTGTTAAATATGATAAGTTAAAGATGTGAATTTACATTATTTTTATCCAAGCATTTTTAATTTGACATATAATTTTTTTATTCTTGTATATCTAGTTTTTATTTGATCTTTTTGTTTTGTTTTTTTGTAATCCTTGAATCATCATTTCCAAGACAGAATTGTTAATTCCTTCAATCATTCCATTTTGGTAAGTCACCCTTTTCCATTTAAATAAACTTTCAAAATTTATATTTTTGTAAATAATGTTAAGGATATATAAGTTATTTTAACAAGATAAACGTATTTTCTGATACTTGCATCGTATTATTTTATGAGTCATTATTTTGATTTGTTTCAAATAGAATATTATTTTTTTTATTTGATAATTATTTAAAGCTATAATTTTTTTTTACTTTTGTTAATTTCACTTATAATTTATAAGGTCTCACCTAATTAAAAATAATAATAATAGTATATTTTTTAATAAAAAATAACTTAATAAACACCACCAAATATTTTTTTAGTTTTTAAAGTTCGTATTCGATAAAAATATGTCATATAAACTGAAACTAACTAAATATTTTTACTTATCAACTACTAAAATACACTGTCTTCAAATGATATACTTCCCTTTGACCCCAACTAATTAACACACCACACCCCCACCCCCACTCCAACCCACCCCCACGCCATATTATCAAGATTTATATACATCATTATTTCTTCTCATTCCACCAAAATACCAATCAACAAACTCAACACACCCCCAAAGAAAAAAAAAATGGCAACAAGAACAGTAGGAGAAAAGCAAAACAAAGGATCCATGTATGTATACAACTTAGATACTGGAAATCCAAAGCCAAAGTCGAAGCCAGAATCAGATATATCGACCATGTTAAAGAAAGGTATATCAAAAGGATGGCCACTTAGAAGATCGAAAACATATCGTGAAAATCATCATCAAGGTGAGTCAAAAAATAATAATAATAACAATAATGTTGTTGTCATGTCAACAACAAGAAAATCAGTTTCATCCATTGAAGGAGTTGTTGTTGTTAATAATGTTAAGGAAGAAATTGAAATATCAAAAAATAATAATCCAATTGTTGAATATTCAAGAAAGTCAGCTTCTTGTATTGAGAGTAGTACAAGAAAATCAGTGACAAATGTTGAGTTAAATGTGGCATCAATGGCAGCAATTCTTCAAGTTAAAGTATTGGTCACTGACATGCCAGGATTTATGCAAGTTCATGCTTTTAAATGTGCAAGAAATACTTATGATAGCTTGGAGAAATTCAGCTCTAAACATATGGCTTATAACATAAAAAAGGTACTTCCTCCGTCTCAAATTATTTATTGTGATTTCTAAACATAATTGGTCGAGGGTCTAGGGGTAAAGTCTGTGTAAACATACAACCCTTCTTAAGACTTCATTTGTGAATTACACTATCTCAAATTATTTATTGTGATTTCTAAATATAGTTGATCGAGGGTCTAGGGGTAAGGTCTTTGTAAACATACAGCCCTCCCTAGACTTCACTTGTGTATTATTCTCCGTCTCAAATTACTTATCGTGATTTCTAAATATAGTTGATTGAGGGTCTAGGGGTAAGGTTTGTGTAAACATACAATCCTTCTTAGACTTCACTTGTATGTTACACTGAATATGTTGTTATTGTGTATTTCATTAAAACCTTGTCTTAAATTATTTCTCATTTTTGAAAGTATAGAGCAAAATTAATTACACTTTCTTTTGGTTTTACCTTATCAGTAGTGGTTGTTATTGAAGTTTACAAACAACTTAAACTGATAGTACATAAATAACAAAAATATTTAATAAATAGAAGCTTATATCTATGTAAAATAGCTAAAAACCTCTCTTAATTAATTAATATTTTTAGAGGGGCGCGTAAAAATAAAAACAACAAATAATTTGAGATGAAGTATGCTATTGTGCTATACTTTACGTCTGAAGTTTATGCATGACAATGATATATAGAATTAGACTTTTCACCAAATGAGAGTCAAGAAGTAAATTAAATACACAAAGAAATTAAAATAATAAACATTATATATATATATATAAAGTTTTTAATTTTTTTCTATTTGCATAATGTAATTTATTGCAAGGAAAAAGTACCAATTAACATCCCTAGCAGCTCCACCACTGTACGTATCCACTTGATTGTTTTCTTAGCCAATTTTCTTCCAATATTTCTGAAGTGGATTTTCCTTGTGGGTTTTTACACAATTTCTTGGTAAAAAAAAAAACTTATGCAATTTGAGAAAGAGTTTAACTTGTGTGCACAGATAGTTTATGATAAGTTATCATTATTAAATTAAAAACCTATTAAAGTTCACAAATTATCTATCGTAATTCTAATTTGATAACCTATTACATGCAGTAAATAATGTGCTATAACCAATTAGATTATGCTGATAATATAATTTTTTTATACTGTCAGCCTTTATTTTCGACCCCTAAACATGAAATTATATATAAAGTCAAATGTGCCTAGAAACAATCCCAACCACATACGTATAGTATAGCTAAAAGAAGTTTCTCATTCTGTCTGTTTCATTTATTCATATACTTTGTCCTTTTTAAATATTATTAGTTTTTATCCAAACAAATTTAGTATAAAATATACAATTTCCTAAGATATCTTTCAACAGTTATTACTCAGATTGAGAAAAGAAAAAACGATTAATTTAATTTAATAAAATAACCTTGACTCATCTTCTCATTTTTTAAGGCACATGTAACTCTTTGACAAAATTAACACATCATGCAAACCTGTCAATCAGATCTGAGACAACTGATTGAGGGCTAGCTAGACCATATAATAAAAATATTGTAAAATTACATGTTAATAATTGCAAAATATATCTCTAATCATGTGGCTAATTGTCAAGCATTATTCACTTCTTAATCATCCCATGTGATTAACAAAAACCAAAAGGTTGCTACTTTATTAATTGTAAGAACTAATTATATAATGATCATAAACCAGTTTAACTTTTAGGGCTCGTTTGGTACGAGAGATAAAGGTAACTAATTTTGAAATTAATTTTAAAATGAGTTTATCCTATTTTCGATTGAAATTAAATCATGAGATAACTTATCTAGAGATTAGTTATCCGAAATTGTAGTATTATTTTTATCCCATATTGAGGGTGGAATAACAATCCCGGGATAACTTGTTTCCCGATCAAAAGAGCCCTTAGGGATAACTAATAGTAACGTGTAACTGCGCTGGTTCAAATGTTAAAGTATTATCAAGTTTGAGTGTTATGTACTAATTAGAGAGTAAGGGTAAAAGTGTCATTTCACATTGTAGTTAGTTAGAAGTTGTTAAGAGGAAAGTCACAAAAGCTGTTAGGCGGTTAAGAGGAAATAGTGGGGGTAGCTCTATAAGAGCTAAACTTGTATTCTGTAACTGTCATTGGATAAATAATATCTTCTTCTTTTCTTATGCTCATAACCTTAGTCTCTTCTTCTGTACAATGTTCAGAGGCTATTCCACCATTTTAGCTTCTTAGGTTGCAGAGTTTGTGCTTGCATTCTTAAGCACATATCATTGAGCCTAGATCATGCATGACTTTGTCCTCGAAACTATTGAACTATCATTATTTTGCAAATTTCACATCTTAACTATCTGTTATTCCTTTTTCCTATTTGATCTATCACCATGTATCTATGTACGAAACACATCCTGAAGCTGCTTATACGAACTATTAATTGTTCTGTTTTTTTTTTTCTATCTAAACTATCACTATCTACTCGCAACAAGCTAAACACATAGATGACGACAGTCTAGATCATGCACGACTTTGTCCTCGAAACTATTGAACAACCATTGTTTTGCATGTTTCATATCTTAACTATCTATTTTTTCTTTTTCCTATTTGAATTATCACCATCTATATACTAAACACACCTCGAAGCTGCTTATATCAATTATTAATTGTTCTCATTTTTTATCTGAACTATCACCATTTATGTACTAAACATATCTCGAAGCTGCTTATATCAATTATTAATTGTTCTCCTTTTTTATCTGAGCTATCACCATTTACTCGCAACAAGCTAAACTCATAAATGATGATCGTATATGTAGGAAAATGGGACATCCAATTGTTGGATTATGAGACTCGTGAAAAAGTGATCATTCAAATGTGTTTTATCAGTATATATAAGAAATAATATTTCTAACAATTTTTGTTTACAAATTTAAACAGGAATTTGACAAAGTATATGGGCCTGCCTGGCATTGCATAGTGGGCTCAAGTTTTGGGTCATATGTTACTCATTCCACAGGTGGATTCCTTTATTTCTCA
This sequence comes from Capsicum annuum, assembly GCF_002878395.1. NCBI lineage: Eukaryota > Viridiplantae > Streptophyta > Magnoliopsida > Solanales > Solanaceae > Capsicum > Capsicum annuum. The sequence continues at coordinate 210,189,084 of NC_061119.1, read as the reverse complement.
ATGGAAAAACTTTATATTTTAGTCTTCAAAACAAAAGTCCAAAAGACTATTGACTCCTAATTTATTTATTTTGGTAGTAATACTTTTAATTTTTGTGATTTTTATCACTTTTTAAAATTTTAGAATTTTCCTTATTTTTTTTAGATTTGTTGATGTAAATTCATTGAGATGAAGTGTGTATATGTCTTAATTTTTTTGAAAAAAAAAGTGCAATAATCTTAAACTATACCTCTTCTTCGTCTTCTTCTTCGTCTTCTTCTTCTTTCATTTTAGGCTTTATGATTGTAACGATTTAAGAGAAGTTTTTCGTAATTCATTCTTTACGATCAATTGATTAGTTTATTTTCGTTTGCAAACTTTTGCGTTATAATTTTAGCAAAACAAACAAAAAATGGGGCTTATTCACAACTATGGCAATTTTTTTAATTTATTTTTTGTAATATAATTTGTTTACTAACCAAATACGATTAACTTATTTGATTTAATATAAATACCGAGCTAGTACGAATAAATATTCTTCAACCAACGGCCTCTCAGGGTGGGAAATGATTTAATTATGCTCATTTCTACTTTTAAAAAGTTTCTCTTTTTGGTTTATATTGAAAATATACTCATTTTGTATTTATGCTAATAATAATAGTTTAATAATGAACTGAATTATGTGAAATTGACGTAGAGGGGCCATATATAAGCATTGACACTTAATGTGAAAAGTACTTTTGGCTAAAGTACAAACAACTAATGGCTAGATTTTAAACATCATTTCATTTTCCAAATTGTTATGGTCTTTATTGTTTACACACTTTCTTTCGCTATCTATTTAATGCCAACATTCAAGTAATTCCATATTATATTTGGCTTATGGCTATTTGCTCCCCTAGCTATCTTATCCTCCTAAAAATAATTGATATATATAAATGGAAATATCTAGCTAACTTAAAATGATAAATATATTTCCCTCCTTGATAGTGGTATATGTTGTATATGTAAATTTTAGATATGAAAATAAATGAAATTCCTTGTAATGAATCAATGGAAGGTAGAAGAGGAGTCAAAACTCGTATTTATTGAAAAAAATGAAGAAAAACCCTTTTGATTAGAAATAACAAATGGAAATATATTGGGTTTGTTGTTGTTGTTGATTAGAAATAACAAACAATGTTTCTTGAAAAATAATAATTGAAATTTATACATTGATTTACAGTTATTATAATTGTATGCATCAAAAGGCGTATGCACGCAAATGTGGTGGTGGTAATGGATTTGGGGTGGGGGTTGGTGGGGGTGGGGTGGGGTGGGGGAATTGTGGACATGTGTAGCTTATTATTATTATTATTTTGGTTTGACACTTGTTGGCTCCTGAGTGGGTCTATCAAAAATAACCTCTGTACTTCATTCGAGGTTATGGGATAAATTGTGTACACTTTATCCTTCTCAAATTCTACTTTGTGAGAATATACTGAATATGTTATTATTGTTAATTAAACACATGTAGGCACCCAGTAAAAATGATGTAGAAAAGACATACCTAAAGAAAATTTTAGTGTGTTAAAAGTTATATGTGAAAATAGGGTGTGTAAGAGGAATTTCATAGAAGTTTGAGGAGTAAACTATATACTAAACTTTAGGAAAACAATGTTCTAATAGGTAGGTTTTGTGATGCGCCCATGACTTATACGTTGCTTCTGACTAAGGATGCACATGACATCTCAGACGAAATTCTTATCGGAATGAGAAAGGAAATATTTATAAAACATAAATGATAAAACAAGTTTAAAAGATACATATACTTTTTGAGCTCGATGATGACATAACCCAGGAAATATTCATAAAACATAAATGATAAAACAAGTTCAAAAGGTACACATACTTTTTAAACTCGATAATGACATAACCCAAAGAAACAAATCTATTACCACTGGTGGCTAGATTTTAAACATCATTTCGTTTTCCAAATTAGAAACAAATCTATTACCACTGGTGGCTAGATTTTAAACATCATTTCGTTTTCCAAATTCATATTATCTTTACTGTTTACACACTTTCTTTGACTATCTATATGCCAACATTCAATTAATTTCCATATTATATTTGGCTTTTACCTATTTGCTTCACTATATATATATATATATATATATATATGTATGTATATATATATA
>NC_061119.1:210174276-210184276 GCF_002878395.1 Capsicum annuum | reverse complement strand
GTTTCTGGTTTTCCAAAGAAATCTCACTGGTAAACATTGTTTCGCTGATTGCTAGGGATTATCGGAGCTGCGGTGAGACCATAACAGTCCAGCCATAAAGCCATGAATACTAGGAGTCAAAAATCATAAGTTTGCTATTTGTTTGGTCAGATTCGATTTGGTTTTGGGTTGTGATTTGAGAAGACCATTTCGGCGTTTCTCATTTTTAGGGATTTGATTCGAGTTGGTGGATTGTTGTTGAAGTTTGATTCGAGATTCTGGCACGGACTTCATCTCGTTTAATCAAATAATACTTGATTGAAAGCGACATTGAGGTCCAATTCTTTCTTTTTTCCCTTTAATTCTTATGTGATTGTGAACGTGATTCGATATCACTATTTTATTTGCTGATGTGAATTATTGTTGACGTTTGAGTATTGGATTGGTGAATGTTTGTTATTCATGATTAGTGAAGGCTCGCTTATTGAACAATTAATCAATTGGGAGTGAAAAATGAAATTTTGGGGTGGAAATTGAAAATCAATAGAAGGTGAATATTGATTGTTTTGGTTCATTGTTGATTGTTTAATTTGGAATCGACATCGATTTTGTTAACCTCGATAGTATCATGTTTAGGTAGAGGATTGATAGGCAAATCTTAGGTTGTGGGTAGACAACTCGTAGGATTCTATATCATCGAATGTTTACATGTTTGTGTTTGAGTGATTTCTCCACTTTTATCGCATTTCATCAGATGTATTCATTCACCGGGGAATGCCCCGAGGTCACATTGTACTTATTCACCAGGAAATGTCCTGAAGTATCATGTATGCAAAGGAGGCTCATGATTAGGGCCCGAGGCATCGGGTAAAGCATAACTAGGATAGTTAGAATAGTTTAGGTTTTAATTTTAGCATTTTTATTTTGGGTTGTAATAAATTAGACTGGACACTATTTTGGAGTTTTGACTGTTTGATTGTTTGTTTTATGAATTTGTGTGTTTTATTTGGTTTATACATTTCATAGTGTTATACTAGCCGATATTCTCCACGAAGCGATCTTGGTCAAACCACGGGATAGAGGAGTCCCTAAAACCTTCCCCTCTGTCAACAGAATTTCTTAACCGGAATCTCTATTCATGGACCGGTTTTGAAAGAGGATTTCTAAAGGTGACTTGGCACACCAAATCTATGTCAAGTGGTGACTCTGAATTCAAGTTTTAAAATCCTTTTAAAAGCAAATTATTTTCTTTTGTCACTTAATAATAAAAATCCTTTTCAAACATGAAATTAAACTTTTTGTAAAAAAGAGGTGTGACTGCTCTGGAGACTTCACTGGGGATTTTTAGAATTTGACCTTTATTTTGAGTTGTATTGGCTTAGTGTGACACTATAGGTATATAAATGCCTTGTTTGAGTTATCATTTATGTTGTTATTTTATCATTGTTGAGTGATAACGCTCAAACTACACCTCTCAATGAGAATGTAAGCGATCGTTGTCAATATAAAATCCAACTAGGTTGGGGTCGAATCCCATAGGGAATATGGTGTGAACGTAAGTCGTTTGCGATTTAATCAATTGATAGTTAGATGTTTCCAGAAACAGGGGGTTTTAGTTAACAAGTGATTGTTGGTCAATTTAGTTTAAATGTTTGTAATCAAGAGTTTATGAAAAACCAGAATTATGTTCATTAGAGTTTTGGTACTTGACAGATGCTACTAGTGGTTCAAGATTCTTATGGTAGGTAGGAAAATAAGTTATCTTTAGCGAAGTTATGCTTAAATGTCTTTCGACCTACTTAAGCGTTTAATTAACTAATCCTCTCGAACTTAGCAAAATTTATATTCACTGCCCAGATTTTACCTCAGGTTAACCAACCTTGTTACAACACTGATTATTAAACAAAAGTTTAGTGTTTCAAGTCCCTGTTGATAATTTACTTCCCACTATATTTGATTTCTTTCTCAAGCAAATCAAAGCAGGTGTTATCTATCATTTGCAACCAACAGAAAATAATTAAAACATTAGAATTATGAAGGAGTCTTACCAACTTTTGAATCTTGAACACTCAAAACCTTATCAATACCTACCCCTAGATCCCATAATTCAAGTTAAAGAAATTTAGCTGCTCATGACGTAACAATCGAAGAAATTAGATGAATTTATGCTTTGAAAGATGAACTTACCAAAAGATGAATAGAAACTAGAGATTCTTTGATTAAATCACCAAAGAAAATCCCAAAATAATGATGATAGTCTTCTTTAAGTAATTTCTTTCTCAAGCCAAAAGAAGAGGGAGAAAAATATTAAAGTATCGTCTCTCAAAACTCCTGGTTCGGAACTCTTAAGAAAACCCTAAACAAGGCTTTAAATAAGTCACCTTAATTATGGAAACAAAATAATAAAATTAAAAAATTCTTCAGATTAGGTGACCCCATTTGTGATTGACTATCAGGAGGCTGACGACTTATCACAAATGTCGTCAGCTTTCTCTTTGCTTTGGACACTTGCTTCCTAAAGCTGACGACAAACGGTGACACCCTATCAACTCCTTGACGACTTATCACAAATGTCGTCAAGTGTCTGCTTCAATTCTCATGTGTTGCCTTAGGCTGATGGCATTCTTGACGGCTTATTAGCTCCTTGACGACCTATCACAAAATATTGTCACAGCCTTCAACTTAGGCTAATTCTCCGTCTATGGTTGACGATGAAGTTGATAGCTTATCACAGGGCTGACGTCTTATAACAAATGTCGTCATCCACACTTTGCCTCTTTTTACTTCAGATTTCAGCTCATTTCCTTCCATTCTTGTTGGTTCTTTAACATATTAGCTTCTTCTGCAAAATCAAACATAAAACAATCAAAAACGACAAAAGTTGCTTAAGACTTCACAATTATTCTTAATTAAAATCCTCAAATGTGTTAGCATTAGCTCACACATCAACACCCTCAATTTAAAACAATTGCTTGTCCTCAAGCAACATAGCACAACTAAGAGAATACAAAGCACAATTGGCAGTCAATCTTCCATATCATCTCAAAACACTTTCACCATCTCCAAAGTTAGTCAATTTAAGTACAATGAAGAAAACCAATGAAACACACAGGAATCAAGATATGGCATCAATTCAACTATAACAACCATGCATAGACGAATATTACACTACCCGAGCAAGTTAGTAACTAGCAATGTAACCAGTGTGCCCTCATAGAAAAGAAATCCCCCTCATCTCATATCAAGAATTATATATGTAACCATGGGGACAATAAAAAAACTCACTCTCAGAACGAAGTTCCAATCAGTGTATGCCAAGTACCATAGGCTTTCCCTTATTTTCATTACCCAGATCTTTAGATAGGTCAGCTAGGATCACTATAGGACATATCTTAGGCTTGTAATGTAGGCTAAGTGCTGGTATGATACTCGATGGTATTTAAAGTGACTAAGCCTTCTTGACACTACACTAACATTTTGGGGTTTCACTCATTAGCCTTTTCCGCTTTTCTCTTTTCTTGATCACAATTATTTAGGATGGGTGCAGTCTTTTCTCAATTACTTATTCTTTTTCACAATTTTTATTTTTCTTGATCTTTTCCTCTGCACCCAGCTTTTTATTCTTTTCTTTTATGCTGCCTTTCTTTATACTCATTCTATATCATGCACCCCTATGATAGCAACCCTCAACTTAGGCCATTTACCTAAGTCAAGGTGGATAGTGTCCAAGGAGAACCAGGGCCAAAATAGGTTCATTATGATCTAAATAAGAAGATGACAGGTGTCATACAAAAAAATAGGCTAATTAGGCTCAAAAGAGGGATCAAGGGATATGATACAAATAGGGAAGGTTATTTAGGCTAAAAGTAAGCTAATATCAAAACGGCCTATGATCCATTCCTAACCCCTATCCTTTAACCTAGGTAAGACTAACCGAGCAAGTTTTGGCTTCAGAATATAGAGGGAACTGAGTAACATCTCACACACACACTTGGCACACAGATATATCGCACTCGACTACTCATTCAGTTCGTGCAGCTGTTTAGCAATGATTATTATGTTACTAGAACTAATGCCATACAAAGATGCACGGTGGTCACACTTAAATGCAAATCACTCAGTTTAAAGTAGTAGACCACTTAAAGAGGTGTACAAAAATCACAAAAACAATTCAGCTGCCTCAAGTACAAGTATTTCACCTAGTTGACTACAAAATTTTACAACAATAAATTTACCCTACACCCTCAACTTAAAATCAAAGAAAATCTAAACTAAGGGTTAGAGTATACCTGGAATAGATCAATCCCGGGGGTCATGGGTTCCTGACCCTGCTGCCGCATCTCTATCAGGAGCCTCTCTCTGTTCTAGTATAGCTGGTCTATCAGTCTTTGAAAGCCTACTAGTAGAAGCACCTGCGGCTCTCACTCGGATGGCTGCCTCCCATCTCTCATTGTCCACTAAGGACTCAATTGGGCCTTTCTCTCTTTTCTTTTCCTTTCTTCTCATTTTTTTTCTTCTTTATCTTCACTGGTTCCTCCGTGAGATCAAGCATTGGGATTTCTCCCTTAGACTCCTCAGCTACTGGATCTACTAACACCATAAAGTGGTGCTGTTGTAGCTTTCCAACCTCCAACTTTACATTATTTAGGTCTGATCTGAATAATGCCATATCTGGAGCTGACCTCTCTCTCGACTGCGCATTGAAGTGGCTCTCCAATTCATCAATCCAGCCCGACAGATCTTTGTAAGGCTCAAGTGCATCCTTAACTCTTTTGTTAACTGCAGCTGCGAACTGCTTGGCAAAGAGTTTAAGCTAAGCCTCGCACCACTTGGACTTCTTTGTTACTCTCCTAAAATTCATAGGGTTGAAGGCAAATTCTATTGTAGGCACTGCAGCTGGAGGAATTATCTCAGTTCTGGGCACTGATGATTCTGCCATTGTTATGGATGTTGGAGGTACAACTTTAGAATCAGGCACCTCTGCATTAGGTGCTAAACTAGTACCTGTAACCGGTGGATAAGTTGGAATCTCTGCGCCCCCTGTCAAGCATTAGCCTTGGCTGATTTTTCTTATTTTGGATCGGATTATGGGTCTTCCTGGCAAAGAGTTCTTCTTCTAACCCTACAATCTTTGGCATATTTGCTGCCCTACACAACCTTGTAATTAAATAAGGGAAGGGATATGCTGTATCAGACCTCGAGACTCGAATTTTAATCTCTTCGGCGATAATCTCTCCAAAATTTAATTTGAGGTTAGCCACAAAACTTGTGACTAATATTTCTCTAACATCCTCGAGGATATTATCACCATCTGTAGGCATCAACTATGTACGTACAATACCCCACTAAAATCTTGCCTCTGAACTCAGGGAGGCCTTGAAGATCCTTTCACTTGGATTCGTTAGCCATTTCGATTCTCTATTAGCTATGAGTGTGGCTAACTAATTCCTCTGATTTTCTCAATGCTTCAACTGGGCATAGAAAGTAGGTGAAGTGGCCTGAGGAGTAAAGTTTGGGCCATGAAGAAACCTATTGATTGTTGCTTCAGAAACTTCCACCATTACCCCCCGTACCAAAACTTTATCCAACAAAGGTTGGTCAGCTGCTTTCTCTCCTTCTCTACACTTATTTTCCAAGAGAGCTTTGTAGTTTGCATAGAACTCCCTAACAAGTGTAGGGCAAAATGAATTTCCTCCTCGTGTAGTCCATCCCAAGTCATAGCCATGAAATTTTTGCTCCACCTTCGGGTACCTGCTCAACCCCTTAGTAATGATTCTCTTCTTCTCAAAGATTGTCCTCTTGAAAGCTCTTCTGTTGGTTCTGCGAAACCCATCAAAGAAGATTTTTTAAGCTTTGGAAATATTCTATCTAGTACCATCTCGGACTTTAGAATTCTTGTATTTGACCATAGTTCCCCGAATCGGAGAGTCTTCATCATCTTGTGGCTCAACATAAGGGTTCTCAATTGATTGTCCCTCAGACTCATGCCCCTTGGAATCAGGATGATCTGAATCATGCTCTTCAGATTCAGCATGTTCAGACTTTTGTTGCTTAGAGACCGTCTGTACAGAAGTTGTATGCTCAGATGTTGTTGGCTCAGTGTCACTTTCTTCACTCTTCTTCACCTCAACTGATGGGGGTGGTGTAGTCTTTTTTGTGCTTTTCTTCCTTTTTTGCTTCTTGAGCAAAGGCTCTTTCTCTTCATAATCAGTCTCTTCGTTGAAGAGTCTCTGAGGTACACTTTCCTTGGTTACTTTCTTTATGGATTTTGAGTTCTTTCCTTTGGGTTCCATTTCAAGAACTGTAGCAAGAGAAAAACCATTAGTTGATCCTCAAGAGTATACAAAAACAAATCGATTTGTGAAATTCCACACCCCTTGAAAGGGTTTAGTAATACTTTAGGTCCCAGGTGTGACGACATTTCTGATAAGCCGTCACAGTTGTGATAGCTTATCATGAATGTCGTCAGCCCTAAACAGAACCCAAAAAATTCTTATCAACTTCTGAAGATATTTTTGATAAGCCGTCACAGTTGTGATAGCTCATCATGAATGTCATCAGCTATAAACAGAACCCCAACTTGATTTTAACTCAATTTTGGTCCCATTTTTTTCTTTAAATCTACTCGATTTTTGTTGTTGAGCCGAACTTTTAAACCTTAAGCTTGCACAGAAAACCCTAGTTCCAATTTTTAGCCATTTTTTGCAAGATAAACTTAGTTCAAGCTTTTATGGAACTTGGGTTTTCATCAATTTCTCACTTACCACTTGAAAAGAAAGGCTAGGTTTCGAGCATACCTGATGAAAGCCTTCAATATGGTTACACGAGCAAGAAGAAATAAAGAGAGCTTCTTGATTTTGATTGCAAACCCACACATACAAGGAAACTTTCTTTTGTTTTAGTTGGAAAGACTTTGAAAAGGGAAGAAAATAAACCAAAGATGGAAAGAGAATAACTTAAAGGAAATAAAAACTAGGTAGGAAGGTAGAAAGGCCAAGCTGTGGGCCGGGTCGGGTCTTTTTAATTTGGCTCACAGTTTCAGCTAATGTTGAGATTTTTGTGACAAAATTTCTCATATGCCGTGACAATTTTGATAGCTTATCACAAATGTCGTCAACCTTAACAGAAATTGCCTCAGAGCTGCTGTTTCTGACGACAAAGCTGACGGCTTATCACAATTGTGATAGCCCGTCAAAAATATCGTCAGGAGCACTTGGATGGATATATCGATTCCACCTTCTTTGAACTAGAACCTAACTATAAAAATAAACAATTTGCTAGAATATAAAATTTTGGGTTGCCTCCCAACAACGCCTAATTTACTATCGCGACACGACTTGGTTATCTTGAATACTCAAACTTCGCCAAGACAACCTGTTGATACACCTTTACCATCTTCATAGAATATGTTCACGAATGAGAAAACACTCATCTCCTTTGCCGGTGTCATGGATGAGTGTATTTTGAATCTTGCTTTCTTGTCATTTAACCTGAACTTCAACTCATTCAGTTCCATATCTACTATCACTCTCCCAGTTGTAAGGAATGGTCTACCCAAAATGATGGGCACTTCGAAGTCCACCTTACAGTTCAGGACTACAAAATCAGCAGGCAGAATGTAGTCGGCAACCTTTACCAATACATCGTGTAATATACCCACTGCCACTTTACAGACCTATCTGCCATCACCAATTGCATGTTCTTCGAGGTAGGATCCCCCAAGCCCATTTTCTTGTAGACAGCGAGTGGCATTAGGTTTATACTGGCTCTAAATCGCATAGTGCTTTTGTGAAATTCAGGGTCCCAATAGAACACGGGATGGTAAACGCTCTCGAATATGCCTTTTTCTGCACTAAAGACCTTGTAGAGATAGTGCCACAATGAAAGAGATTGTCCTCCGGCTCATGGCTAACCTTCCGTTTCTTAGTCACAAGGCCTTTCATGAACTTTGCGTATCTTGGAATTTGCTCAAGTGCCTCAACTAAAGGAACATTTATTGTTAATTGCTTGAGCATTGCCATGAATTTGCTGAATTTTGCATCATCAACCTTTTTTTTAGCCGCTAAGAAAATGGAGGTCATGGTATTGGGGTAGTTTTCAGTACTACCTCCTTCTCCTTCTCTTTTTCTTTATTCAGAGCATTATCAAAATTATCCAGCTTTTCAGAATCCATTGGACCACTTTCTTCCGATTCAACGTCAACTACCTCATTAACTACAGGTTTGCCCACAGAAGAGATAGGTAATATCTTGAAACTTCTAGTGATAATAGCCATCATTGAGCCATAATTCTATGTATTATAGACCGTATCACTTGGTAACATGTCACTCTTCCTCTAGTTGAATGCTACGAAGAGTTGGCTCATCTGCTGCTCCAACTGTTTGATTGCGGTGGAGTGTGAGTGCACCAACTGACTGATGGATGTCAGATCGGTCTTCATTCTGGTCACCCCAGAGTTGGTAGCCTCCACTCCCTTCAATAACTTAGCCATCATGTCCTCCATGGATATTTTTTCAGAACTTGTTGAAGCAGCCTCACGATTTCCAGGAGGAATATATAACTCACTCCTGTCATAATTATTCCTTTAATTTCCTTGCTCCCTGTTTTTATAACCAGGCTTATCATAGTAAGTCTGACCTTGATTCCCTTGGCTATTGCCTCGAAAACCCTCTTATTATTAACATAGTTAGCCTCTTCATCTACATCAGCCTCACTTCTATCCTGAGATCCCATAGCTTTTACCTTTTTAATCTTGCCTGATAGCAAGTGCTTGGTTAGTAAGTCCATCTATGTTTTAAGGTAAGCCATGTCTTGGTCACGCTCCTCTTCTCTTTTGCATTATTCTGTAGTAATACCTACAGAAGCAGTGGGGCTGGCCACCGCAGAGTCTCTGGTATGCCATGCCCGACTCACTTTGGTCATTCTGTCCAGCATATCTAAAGCCTCTGATAATGTAAGATCAACAATGAACTACCAGAAACATTGTCTACAATTGGCTTTGTAACAGAGTTAAGAGCCCTGTACAAAGTCTCCATCAAATGTATGTCCGTCATGTTGTGGTTCAGACACTGTGTCAACTTCTTCTTGAATCTTTCCCAGGTTTTATGCAAGGCTTCAGTCAGGAGCTGCCTAAAGTTGCTGATTTCGTCCCTCAACTGTACCTTCCTGGAAGGCGAAAAGAACCTTTATAGGAAAGCTCCTTTCAAGTGCTTATAATTAGTTATAAAATTAGGTGTCAGCTTATTTAGCCACAATGTTGCCTCCCCAGACAGAGACAACGGAAAAAATCTCAACTAGATAGCATTTTGGCCCACTCCTGGGTTATCAAAAGATTTGCAAATAGTGATAAAATTCACTAGATGCAAGTTTGGGTCATCCCCAGGAAGGCCACGATAGTATCATGTTTAGGTCGAGGATTGAGAGGCAAATCTTAGGTTGTGGGTAGACAACTCATAGGATTCTATATCATCGAATGTTTACGTATTTGTGTTTGAGTGATTTCTCCACTTTTATCGCATTTTATCAGATGTATTCATTCACCAAGGAATGCCCCGAGGTCACATTATACTTATTCACCAGGGAATGCTCTGAAGTATCATGTACGCAAAGGAGTCTCATGATTAACGCCCGAGGCATTGGGTAAAGCATAGCTAGGATAGTTAGAATATTTTAGGTTTTAATTTTAGCATTTTTATTTTGGGTTGTAATAAATTTGAATGGACACTATTTTGGAGTTTTGACTGTTTGATTGTTTGTTTTATGAATTTGTGTGTTTTTTTTGATTTATGCATTTTATAGTGTCATACTAGCCGATATACTCCACGAAGCGACCTTGGTCAAACCATGGGATAGAGGAGTCCCTAAAAACTTCCCCTCTGTCAATAGAATTCCTTAACTGGAATCTCTATTCGTGAACCAGTTTTGAAAGAGTCAAAAAATCATTTTGAAAGAGGATTTCTAAAGGTGACTTGGCACACCAAATCTATGTCAAGTGGTGACTCTGAATTCAAGTTTTAAAATC
>NC_061119.1:210170472-210171276 GCF_002878395.1 Capsicum annuum | reverse complement strand
CAGCTCAATCCAAAATGCATGTCATACTCATTGGAGTTGGTTGTCGTATTCAGATAAGTTTTCTTTTTGAATATGGGACATTGCCCTTTTCTTTCATTTACATATTCATGCTTTTTGTCTTTTTATGTCATTTATCAAAATAAAAGTCACTATCATTTCTTTACATTTTAAGTCAAGTCTGTGTCAAAACAAGCGAGAAAGGATTTCAAAATTTACTACCAGTCTTTCCAATTATATGAGGAAAAACCAAGGAACAACACAGGAAAGAAATATGATCGTAATTCAACACGAAGCAAACAAAGTCTATCAACCAACAGGCTATTGGATTTGTGGAAACATTCAGATTTGGGAAAAGGGTACATCTCAGAGGCATGGTAAAATGGAAGCCCATTGTGCGAGTCAGAACTCACTTTCCTCAATCTGGATCTGGGTCAATGATGCGGCAAGACAGGGCAATTGTTAGCGATTTGGAACAAAGATGAAAGGAGCGAGTGCTGGGCAGATACCTGAGAAGCCAAGATCTGCAAGCCACCACTAAGTTTTTAATTGACAAATTTTCTTTGTTGATATAGGGGCAAATTTGCTTTACTTAATTCAGCTATCATTGGAAATGCACATCCATGGAATTTACTTTCTGTTCAGGACCCTCCTGAAAAATGGGATTTTACTTTATGTTCAGGACCCTCCTGAAAAATGGGAATTTACTTTTTGTTCAGGACCCTCCTGAAAAATGAGATTTTACTTTATGATCAGGACTCTCCTGAAAAATGGGATTTTATTTTATGTTCAGGACCCTCCTGAAAA
>NC_061119.1:210144700-210170372 GCF_002878395.1 Capsicum annuum | reverse complement strand
GAAAAATGGGAATTTACTTTTTGTTCAGGACCCTCCTGAAAAATGAGATTTTACTTTATGATCAGGACCCTCCTGAAAAATGGGATTTTAGTTTATGTTCAGGACCCTCCTGAAAAATGGGATTTTACTTTATGTTCAGGACCCTCTTGAAAAAAATGAGATTTTACTTTATGTTCAGGACCCTCCTGAAAAATGGAATTTTACTTTATGTTCAGAACCCTCCTGAAAAATGGGATTTTACTTTCTGTTCAGGACCTTCCTGAAGAATGGGATTTTACTTTATGATTAGGACCCTCCTAAAAAATGAGATTTTACTTTATGTTCAGGACCCTCCTGAAAAATGGGATTTTACTTTCTGTTTAGGACCCTCCTGGAAAATGGGACAACGCTTTCAAAAATGAAATACCACTTTATTATAATTATTGTTTGGGATAATTTTCATTCTAGTTTTAATTTTGGGTTTCAGAAGCCCGCCTGAAGAACAAAGTGATGGAATAGAAAGTCAGGAGCCCACCTGGAGAATAGGGTGGAGAAACGAAAAGTCAAGCAACAAAGCGAAGCAATTGAAAGCCAAGCAACAAGTTAGAAGAAATTACAAGACAGGAGCCCGCCTGAAGAATAGGGTGATAAAAGTCGAGTCCAGAACCAATAGAAGCTGTATAGATAGGATTTTTGTAATTTCATTTATGTTTTAACTTGTAATTTTCATTTTTGATGTAATAACAGAGCCGCGGGCCGGAACCTCGATGGAACCTCACTCGACTCTCCAACTCGGTATAGTCCACTTCTCTTCCAATCCTTTGAAATACCCGTGACTTGATTTTCTCATAACTTGGGTAAGAAGGATGTCTTAAGTCAAGACCCGGTTGTCCTTCTTCCTTCTGTTTCTTTCTTTGAATAATGGTCGGGTCAAAATTTGGTCTCGCTGTCTACTTCTTTGTCTGAAAACACTTCGTGTTTACATTCAAAGGGGGCATGATGTAGACACCTAATTTTATCCCTCCCCGATATCGTTTTTACCTATTATTTACCTTATCCTACCGTGTACCCTCACCCGTGTGATAATCCCTCCACAAAATGATAAAAATAACAACCCCCTAACTAATTTTGTTTTATCCTAATATTCTAACAACCCACCCAATTAAAAAACAACACCTACCTACCCATCCTAACAAACTCTACCCTACCTCACCACTACCCCACCCTCACCTCATATATACACACACAAAAGGAACACGGAAGAGGAGGCATATACAAAAAAAACAAGCCGCCTAACTCCCTCTCTCTCTACCTCTCATCTTCCTCCATCTTCTCTCTAAAAAAGAAACACTAAAACCGCCGCCGCCACCACCTTCGTCGGCGTCCATCACGACGAACCATCTCTCCATTCGCCGGACTCCCTCTTTCGCCTCCTATAAACCAGCCACCGTCGTCCCACTTTCTTCTCTCCATCGATGCCGCCGCTCTACCAAAATGATCAGTCCAGCCGTAAAATTGGCGTCGTCTCCCATCGTTGTCGATTCACCGAAGGTAATGACCGGTGAAGCATTGTTCTAGAAACCACCACCGACCGGCGACCCATCATCCTCAGCCAAATCAGCGACCAGCGCCGCCACCAACCATCGTAACGCTCACCACAAAAACTCCAATGGAACCAGCCTCCGTCAGCTGCGGCGAATCAACCACCAGCAGACCAGCTGGCTCTTCCAGTGAAATAGTAAAGCCAGTCGCCACTTAAACCGCCGCCATCTCCCTCCGTTCGTCCTCTCCGTCGTAGCTACCATCGGCAACCTCACCAGCACCGTCGCCTGCTCTGACCGAACCCGCGAGAGTGTCAAGGATTCAATTCCAATATTTTTTACATGATGAATTTGTCTCCGGATTTTGGATTTTGAAATTTCCCTATTATCGACGAAAGCAGTCTATCAAGTTTAGAGCTTCAATTTTGGAGATACCGAGCTTGGGAGTTTTTCCGATTGAGGTCTTCTATTCGGGGTTTGAAGTTTGGCTTCTTTAATTCCTTATTATCAATGAAAGTCGATTATTGGAAGGTCGTTTGAGGCTTCAGTTCAGATTGCTATTTTTCTATTCGAGTTGGATTCATCGCCGTTGAGGTTCTATTCGAAATTTCAAGTCCGGGTTTTCTTATTATCAACAAAGATCAGATTGTTGAAAGGTCCATTTCTTAACCCGCTCTCTTTTTATCTATCTTAGTGTGTTGAATAGATTGTGAATATGTGTGGTGTTATTAAGTTTTGTTGGATTTTTGTTGACGTAGATCATGACGTTTGTGATTCGGTTATGTTGGTTTGAGGAATGAGTTTTATCATGTTTTAATGGGTTGATAAAAGGAAAATTGGGGTGGAATTATGAGAAATTGATAAAAGTTGAACGTAGATTAATGTTGGTTTGTTGTCTTTTGTTCCATTCGGTACAAGTGAATGTATATATTTATGCCATATTGAAATAGATAGGCAATATAGGCTTGGGTAGGCAAGAATTTAAGATTGATGTTTTGGTTGGATGTTGGAATGTGCGTGTGAATGTTTCTTTCTAGTTTATCGTATTTAATTCAATTGTATAATTTGGTCGGGGAATGCCCCGAAGTATCTGTATATATTTATTCACCGGGGAATGCCCCGAGGTATCATGTACCCGAAGGAAGTTCGTGGTGAAGGCCCGAGGCGTCGGGTAGAGCATTAGTTCAGGATTAGCGTAGGTTTACTTTCAATCCCTTTTTATTTTGGGTTGTAATAATTGGACTGGACTTTACATTTCGGGGTGTTTTGTTTTGATTATTTTGCGTGCTTCTTGTGTGGTTCATACATTTCTTAGTGCCAAATAGTCGATACACTCTACCAAGCGACCGTGGTTGAACCACGGGATCGAGGGGTGCCTAACACCTTCCCCTCGGTCAACAGAATTCCTTAGCCGGAGTCTCTGTTTGTAAACCAGTTTAAAGAGTCAAATGGTTTTGAAAAGGATTTTTCGATGGTGACTTGGCACACCAGATTATGCCAAGTGGCGACTCTGAATAAAAAATGTAAATAATCCTTTTCCGAAACGAATTTTCATTTCTTGTCACTTAAATAATAAAACCCTTTCGAACATTAATTTATAACCATATTTTTGGAGTGCGTAGAAAAAGGGGTGTGACATTTATCTCGGGTTGTAATAAATTGGATTGGACACTATTTTGGAGTTTTTGACTGTCTGATTGTTTATTTTATTTGTCTGGATGTTTTGATTGGTGTATGCATTTCACAATGTCGTACTAGCCGATATATTCCACGAAGCGACCGTGGTCGAACCACGGAATCTAGGGATGCCTAACACCTTCCCCTCTATCAATAGAATTCCTTAACTGGAATCTCTGTTCGTGGAACAGTTTTGAAAGAGTCAAAAAATCGTTTTGAAAGAGGATTTTCAAAGGTGACTTGGCACACCAAATCTATGTCAAGTGACGACTCTAAATTCAAGTTTTAAAATCTTTTTCAAAATAAATTATTTTCTTTTGTCACTTAATAATAAAAATTCTTTTCAAACATAAAATTTATCTTTTCCGTAAAAAACGGGTGTGACTGGAGTTATATGTGACACCTTTGACAAAGGGCCATCCGACGAGAGTAGGTCGCAAAAGGATTTCTAGGTTGGTAAAATATTGATGAAAGATACGCATGGTACACGTGTTTTTGGGTTTGATGATTGGCAGTCTAAAGGACAATCCGTGAGGCTTGTTGGGTTAAAATGGCCGGACAACATGTGCCATGAATTTGGATCATGGTAGGTGTATTTGTATATTCCTATGCAACTAGGCAAAAATATTCACACGATCAAGCAATTACAACTCGTAAAAGATATTTATAAATAAAGCTAGATTTAAGATTTAAACTTAATGAGTTTGAAGTGCTATAAGATCTACTAAACATTTGAGTTACTAGGTTTGAAATTTAATATTCGAATATGTATTTAGTAGTTATTTTATCACATGCACAAATCCTGTTTGACCCAAAATTATTGGGTTCGATTAAACTCGTAAGCATCTTTGCATACTCTCCATAATAAACAATTGTTAGGAATCTTCAAAATCAAAGTCTATATGCTATAATAGTTAAATTACACCATTAATGTACAAATTATTTACATTATCTACCATAATAATAATAATAATAATAATAATAATAATAATAATAATAATATATTTAGTGTAATTCTATACGTGAATTAACGTTTTAAAAGGGTGATGTAAAACTGATTTATCCCTCTCATTTCTGATTTTCAGCGTAGAATCATTTATGTTATCTGTATAGCATAAATCCATAATTAATTTTTGGTTATTATTATATATTAGTGGGGTTGTTCAAAGTTCAAACCTAAACCTCCCCCACTTCAAGGTGATTTTTTTTTTTTTAATTACTTAAAAAGAAGTGGGACAAATCTACCTAAAAGAAGACCCATACAGCTTGTTAACATTGTAATATGTGGACAACAAATTAATGAATTTTAATTGGGAATTAGGTGGTTTATATAGCTATCATGAAAATGACCGGTTTTTATTTATAAATTATTAAATTCAATACCTACTTCATCCTAATTTGTTTTTTCCTTTGCCTTCTAAAATATAACATAATTTTTCAATTAAGTGCTTTCACAAATAAGAACAAGGGTTTACAGCTAATAACACTTCTTGTTTTAGGTGATCAAACTTGGAAATTTCAGTTGTTATCAATTTGTTAATTTGCAAAAGGTCAAAACCAACGACAACAACATATTCAGTGTAATCTCGTATGTGAAGTTTTGAGAAAATATGACATGCGCGAAATTTTACTCCTATCTTACGAAGGTGATAGACCCTCTACTCAACCAACACATAAGAAAATCAAGTATATATGAAAAAAAACACGCATAATAATAAAATAATCATGTCGAGCATAATAGAAAAGAAAACAGTATAACAACAAATAATACTACGACGATCGAAAGCAAAAAAACAAAAAGTCAAAACCATTAAAATTGAAGCACCCAACTTCATTGAACCTTCAAATTGGCTAATAATATTCAAGAATGGCTATCTTTGCTATATGCATTTAAAAAAAATCTATACACAAGAAAAGTAAATATAGCAACATAACAAATTTAAAATCTACTCATATTCAATATTTATAGTAATTAAACGAATAAATGTATGATTAGACTTTTTAATTTAAATAAGCATGTAGATAATATCGGTTTTCATCTATTTTTATCACTTAACTATATGATAACTAATATAATTTGTGGAAACACATATACAAATAATTGTTTTCCTTCCGTATAATAGATAGAGAATATAGAATGATCATCTAATAATCAACAAAAGTTTATGGCTAAAAGAGACAAAAGAAATTTAGAAAAAGTGTGCTTTTTGTTTCTTCTTTTACATATATCTAGCACATGAATAATCGAAGATGTCAAACATAGCCATAAAGCTAGAAAACATAAAACTTTTGAAATTATGAGTTCAGAGATTTTATGATCAAATTTCAATGTAAACAAAATTTGTTAGATGATTTCTTCTACCTAGCTATATGTCTAAGTCTTGAGTTACTTGATAATTATGCTGGTGGAAGATAGCAAGAACTTAGAGAAATAATCGAGGTTTCGCAAACTAACCCTGACTCTATCATCATAAAAAAATTAAGAAAGAAAAAAAGACGAGACAGGATACAACCTAAAAGGTGAAGTCTTGATGGACTAAGTTATTCATCGACTCAACTGGTGAGAAATAACACTTATTTAATATAGAAAATCACAAGCTGCTTCAAACACCAACACCATTACAAGAAAGATAATATATTCAGAGACACAAACCAAAGATTAAGTTTTAATGGACAAACAACACTTAGAGGTGGAGCCAGGATTCTGCTGAGGGGGTTTAAAATCCGAGGAAAAATTCACTGAAGAGGATTCTGCATCTACGATATATACATACAAATCATTTTAATCATGTATTAATGATATAGTTTTTCATTGAAGGCGGTTCGGACGACCTCCTATTACTAGGCTGGCTCCGCCTCTGATAACACTTATTGGATATAGAGAATCATAAGCTAATTCGAACATCAACACCATTACAAGAAAGAAAATATATTCCAAGACACAAGCTAAAGATAAAGTTTTAATGGACAGATAACACTCAAAGGCGAAGCCAGAATTCTGCTGAGAGAGTTCAAAATGTGAAGAAAAACTCATCGAAAGAGGGCTCAACATCTACGATACATACATAAAAAATATTTTAATTATGTATTAATAATATAATTTTTCGTCGAAAGAGACTCGAACGAACCCCTATTACTAGGCTGGCTCCGCCTCTAATAACATTTATTGGGTATAGAGAATCATAAGTTGCTTCGAACACCAACAACATTATAGAGAATCATAAGTTGCTTCGAACACCAACACCATTACAAGAAAGATAATCTATGCCAAGACACAAACTAAAGATAAAGTTTTGGTGGACAAAACTAATCATCAAATATACTTAGAAAAGATAGCAAATATAATCAAAATAAATCGCACAAACTGATCCTTAGACCACCACCACATAACAAATAGAAACTAAAGGTAAAACAAAAGTTCTCATCTAACAAACAAAAACATGATTCATTCATATGTTTGAAGAAGAAATTAAACATAGTACATAGCCATAACAAAGCACAGACATATGACAAAACAAACATAGAGATAATTAAATTTCACCAAAATATATTCACATACATACTATATACTAAGACTTACTTTTGACCTTTTTTTTTGGTTTTTGAGATTTATCAACAGGCTTTCCAAAAATCCCACAAATACCACAACCAGATACCTTAGGAGATGGAGGATCTATGGATGGTTGCATGTAGTTATCTGTAGCACGAGACTTAATAGGTCTTGGCTCTGACGATTTCTTTTCTTTTTTCTTCGCGTTATTGTCTTGATTATTATCAATTTTCTTGAGTTCTCCAGATAATAATTTATCATCCCATATTAAACCTGATGAACCTTGTCTTCTAAATGAAATTTCTGACCTTGGTAACATTTCTGCAGCAGCTGGTTGATCATCCATATAAAAACTTTAGTCTAAATTTTTTTCTTCTTCTTGATGTATATGTGGTTTCTTGATGAAATTAAGTCAAATTAAACTTGTTCAATCTTGATATATACAAACAAGAAATAGTATATGAAAAGATTAGTTGGACAATGATGTGATAATATAAAATTAAAATTGATGATATCTTTATTTTGTAGTGTTTTTGAAATTACTATTTTGCCCTTTGAAATTAGTGATATGATTGAAGATTTGACACTATACACAATCATTAACTTACTGGATTTAAGTTATATACGGTGAAAGCTTACGCTTTACACTATTAGTATAGTTTAGTCTAATTATTAGTTCGAGTTTAAGTTATAGACTGATGATAATTTAGTATCGTCAAAATTTTTATGAAGAAGATTCAAAATACAGAAAGATAAGTATGCAAAGAAGACACAAATGAAATTTTGTAATATAGATTTTACCTTGTATATATAATGTATTATTCTAGCAAATGAGACTCAATGAACTACCATGCATCGCCCCAACGTCCCCTGATGATATCTATAGATAAGCCTCAAAATATATATAGATCTGTAATCTTGAAAATAAACTTGAATTATTATTTATAACTACAATAAGTATGGATAAATTAATGATATAAGTAAAGTATTTATTCTGACCGTATATATAACTTAAACTCTATAAATTTTAGAATTTCTTATATGTCCTAATTTTAAAGCAGGTGATGACATTTTCTTGAATTTTATTCAATCATTGACATATACTAACAAGAAATAAAATATGAAAGAGCGAGTTGGACAATGACATGATAATAAAATAAATGATTATCACATTTGTAGTGCTTGAAATTATTTTTCTACCCTTTGAAATTAGTGAAACTAATTAAAAATTTCATAAAACTTCATTAATTCTTTCTTTAGTCTACACACGGAAACTATTGCGGACAATAAATAAATTGCTCGATTTAAATTATAATTATAGATATTGTAATAACATACTACTTGCTGTTTATACAAATATTTCTCAGAAAAGTTTTTTTTTTTTTTTTTAAAAAAGAATTTTGGAAATTTGGCCAAACAGACTTTTAAAACTCTAAGGGGTAGTTGATAGGGTGCATAAGAATAATGCTGAATAAAATGTATTAATGATGCAAACATTTGTTATATATTGGAATTAATTATGCTAATACTATTTTGTGTCGATTATTTGATTTATGTATTAAAAATAATATGTATTAGAAAAATATTTCTTTGAAAAAACATGCTCCATATTTTGTAGCTTTGTATACTTTCAGACACAATTTAATTCTTTAACTATGCTAATTCATGCATTAATAACTTTGACATTGGTAATTTTGTTACGATTTGTCCTGAATTTCTTACGTTACTTGTATTCTACCATAATTATGTTTTACTTCGGAAAAGATTTCTTAGGAGAAAAGATTTCCTAATAGTCTCTTTCGTATTAGATTTCTACTAGCTTTATTCTAATTTCTTAGTAGAAAAGGTTTCTAGTAGGAAAAAATCTCTTTCGTATTAGATTTCTATTAGCTTTATTCCTTTTTAGAAGTAGAGTTTTACAATAGCATCCACAATATAGTCATTTAAAGAGAGTGAATATATTTTATGTTTTTTTAATGTTAATTTTTCATATGTAGGTCTTAGTTTTTCATATATAGGTCGTTTGACCAAATCATATTAATAATATGTTCTTTAGTATGTTTTCTTTGTTGTCCGAATTATTATCTTTATGGTTTATAAAATTTAAATTTTCACATGACGCCCTCTCAATTTTGAACCCAACAAATTCAATGATCGATACATATTAACTAATACATAGAATAATATAAAGTATAACTAATACTTACATAGTTACATTAATTGTATCTAAAAATCAAAAAAGTATGCCAAAAAAAAAAAAATTATAATACCAAAACTAATCCATACATTATTTTCACTAATATTTTCTACTAATGCAGAGTCAAAGTTTGGATTTGGTAATACATCATTATAAATTAGATTATCTAATTTCGACTTGTAAGATCACAATCCGACAATATGTTGGATATGGAATATTTTGACAGAATAGTTAGAATCTCTTCATACTTAGAGATTTTGAACTATAATATCTAAACGGAAAAAATTTAATTTAGGGTGTTGCTTCTAAAAATAATGGCTTATAATATATGAATCTAAATTTAATTATGTCCCAAGATGAAAACCTAATATCGAATATCGAAATGAAAATAAGCCAAAAAAAATAATGACTTTATAATACATGAATTCAAATTTAATTATGTTTCAAAATGAAAATCGAATATCGAATACCGAAATGAAAACGAGCCAAAAAGGACAATATGTTGGATATGAAGGTAGTAAATTAAACCAATTTTGAGGAAGTAAAAAAATTAATTGATGAGTCAAAATTAAGAGTATAAAAGTAGCAGCCATCTTTGAATATAAAATCAGCTTTCATGGAAAAATTTCATTAAGTACTAAAATGTCACTACCCATTAGCAAATACAATGATTATTTATTCTAAATCTTCCAGATCATTTCAAAGTAATTGATTTTGTTATTTTGGGATGTCTCAAATATTACGTAACTACGCCAATTCTTTAAAATAATATAATGTTTAACCTATGAATCCAATGAATCTTCTTAACATATTATTTTTCGTTGTATAATTTTCTGGGTTTAACGATTGTAGTCAGTTTGACTAATTCAACCAAACTAATAGAAATTAGACCTAAACACTTTTTTTTTTATTTCCCATCCGGTGTCCGGTACCCATATTGGAGTTCAACTAATGCGGATTCGCGCCGAGTAGGACACCATTCGAGGGTAGCGCTCCCTACTAAGGATTTTTTCATACCCACGGTTCGAACCTGAGACCTCTGGTTAAGGAAGAAACACTATTCATGATGGTTAGACCTAAACACTATTCATGCTAGAAACCTTTATTATTATCTTTTTGTTTGAAAGGAGAAGAAAGAGAAGTAATATAGTATCTATATCCAAATATTAATTAGAATTGAGATGAATCCCAATAATGAGATGATCAAGTTGACAATTGGTAAGGCAAGTAGATATAGAATACAATAATTTCACAGAATGATTACTTAATAACTCCATAGTAATGTTTATCTACTGCAACATCAACATATTCAATGAAATTTTACGAGCGAAGTATGAGGAAGATAATGTATATGCAGACCTACTGCAACAACATACCCAATGTAATTCCATGAGCAAAGTATGAGGAGGATAGTATGTATATGCAATAATGCAGACCTACTGCAACAACATGCCCGATGTAATTCCACGAGCAAAATATGAGGAGGATAGTGAATATGCAGACCTTAACCCTACCTTGATAAGCAGAGAGCAGGGGCGGCTCAACATAATTGGTGGCCTAAAATAAAATTTTTAAATGAGGCTTTGAATTTTTCTTTTTACAAAATCTATATTTATAGCTTTTTAAGGTGTAAAATTATAAATAAAACTGTTTTGTAATTGATTTATTCGAAAAAATTCCTTTTCAATTAATAGTATGCTTAATTCATTTAATATCTCTTGAAATATTTTTTCTAAGCTTAAGTAATATTTTTGAAATTTTCTTTTTAAAAAACTTCTTTTAGCTAAGACAATTACATAGGATTAAGAAAAATATGCATTCATAAAATAGTAAAATCTTTTTATTTGACCGAAACACATCTTATTTTTCAACTTTTTTGATTCAATTGTAATTGTTGCTTTGATTCTTTTCTCCCCATTAATCAAAATAATAAATAGAAAGTATGGTTTTCTGAGTTACCTCTATTTATTAGATGTTCTTTTTAGATTTGAGAGTATTAAAGAAATTTTTTTAATGTATTGTCAACTTTAATCTTGAATTTCTAAAGTGATATTTTTATTTGAGTTTAAGAGAAATTAAAATGTGGTGAAGAAAATATTAAGAAATATTTGATATTTTCTAAAGAAAAATATCTAAAAAAAACTACAAACGTATAATGCTTTTAAAAAAAATGAGGCCTCCAATCGCTTGCTTCGATGGCTTCACCTTGAAGCCGGCCCTGGCAGAGAGGTTGCTTCGGTAAACCCTCGGTTCAAGGAGTAATGTAAGAAGAAAGTCAATGCTGGAGGAAGGAACAGTCTCCGTTTTCAAAGAAAAAGCTGGTCGAGAAACTCAACACCATTATTCTTGAACAACTTGGAGCGGAGCCTTCTTTTTACACTCTTACGGATATGAAAATAATGATCAAAATTGGATTCAATTGTCAACTGCCCTATTGGAAATAGGATGGACTACCAATTTCGAAGGAACGAACTGGAGTTACATCTCTCTTTTCCATTCAAGAGTTCTTATGTGTTTCCACGCCCCTTTGAGACCCCAAAAAATAAACAAATCCCTTTTCGTAGGAACACGTACACGATTCGTTACTACAAAAAGGATAATGGTAACCCTACAAGATTCAGCTTAGATCCAAAGAAAATGAATTCGATATTCTAGCATTTCTTTGTCTTTTCTTTCATATTTGATTGTGGATCTGTCGAGATACATAATTAGCTCCCGATACATGCAACGGAGATACATTCTTTTTTGTAAAGATACATAATTAACTTTCGATACATTTTTTTTATTTTGAATCTGTCCAGATACATAATTAGTTGCTGATACATCCAAAGAAGATACATAATTAGTTGAGAATTTGTAATTACAATTGTAAGGATGGAAATTTTGTGTAAATATGATAATTGAAGTGTATGTTTATGTTATTTTTCCTATAAAAAACCTTTAATCGTTCTTTTGTTTAAAAGAAGAAAGAGAGGTAATACTGTATCTATATCCAAATATTAATTCGAATTGAGATGAATCTCAATGATGACGTGATCAAGTTGACAATTGGTAAAGAGTAGATATAGAATACAATAGTTTCACAGAAAGATTTCTTAACAATTCCATAGTATGTCTATCGAATACATCAAAATCAAAATACCCAATGAAATTTCACAAGTGAAGTCCAGAAAGGATAGTATATATGTAAACCTTAACCCTACCTTGAGAAGTAGAGAGGTTGCTTCGATAGACCCTGGTCGATTCAAGGAGTAATGTCTATCTATTACAACACCGAACCCAATGCAATCCCACGAGTGAAATATGACGAGGATAGTATATATGCAACCTCAGTGGATTTTTACTAAGGGTTTCAAAAGTAAACATATGAACAAGCCAAAGGGGTTCAACGTCAACTACATATACATAGAAGATAATTTTAATATGTATAAATAATATAATTTCCCATCGAAGGAAGTTCGGATGAACCCACGAGCTAAAAGTGGCTCCGCCCCTGTGCAACCTTGAAAGGTAGAGAGGGTGTTCTTGATAGACCCTCGGCTCAAGTAGTAATGTCTATCTACTGAAAGAGATTAACCAGAGAATGCAGCATGCCTTTTCCAAGTTAAAAAAAAAGGCTACTTTTCAATGTTCCTGTAACATTCAATTGCACAATCTTTTCTACGACATATCCATGACTTTAAACTGTTTCAAAATTTGTAAAGTTTCAAATGCTAATCCAGAAAATTGTACATGTTCACATCCCTTTTAACAAAACTTTGCACCAAGCTTAGAGTAAAGCTTGCTTTTTCAAAACCAAGTTTTCATCAAAACCCTTTAAATTCTACTAATTGCCCACGCTCACTACTGAACCCAGCCTTCTTTTGTCTTTGAGAATTTCACTGAGAGGTTTTGGACCTGAAAAATCTTCTCTTTCACTGCCTCCAGAAGGACCGGTCCCCTCGAAAGAATTTCCATCTTCTCTTCCTCTCTGCTTTTCTTCTCTAATCTGAGCTAGAGTCTTGGGTGCACTAAACATCTTTGGAACTTCAGTCATTCTCTTCCTAGTAGCCATCCTCCTAGGGGGTTCATTTGCAAAAAGCCGTGGCCGACCCCGTCTCCTGTCCTTGAAATGCTGCTGTCTGTAACTGCTTCCTTGAGATTGTCTCAACCTTCTCAGCCGATTGGCAGTGTCTGGAAGAGTTCGGTCCAAAAAGTGAGGGGAGAAAGAAGAGTTTCTCTCCACTTTTGAAGCCAGTCTTTGAGGCATCCACGGGAGACCTTGTGGGCGATGCTTGTCTCTGTCTTGCTCACGGGCACTCGACCTAGATAGGGCTAACCTTCTAAATGAGTGATTTGAAGGATCACTTTCATTGACTCGTCGCCTCTTCAGAGTGTCCCGGAGGTCAACATTGCCTCTTCCACAAAAAGCCAGTTCTCTACGCAACTCTCTTTTACGCGATACAACACTCTGTCTTCCATGAGCAGGGATAGTGATTTCTCTGACATATTCATTTATTTCATGATTCTCAATGTTATAATAAGAATCATCTAGTTCTTCCTCAGTCGCAATTCTCAAATCTGGATATGCAGGATCATACTCGAGGTTGTTCTCAAAATCATATCCAGCAAATCGTTCATCAAGCTCCCTGTCTTCCATATCATGGTGCAGCATATAATTGTGATCTTCTTCGTGACCCAAACCTTCTACTCTATCATCAACAAGAACATCAAAACCAGGAGATGATTCCAACCACTCCTCTCTCTCCACAAGGTCATCCACTTCTTCATCTGAGCTGTGGTTAGGCGACAAATCGGATCCTCCTTGGATAAAGCCTTCAGCAGGGACTAAAGAATCTAACCCGAATGCAGTAGCTTCTTCAGAAGGAGATCCCGAAGTCTCATGAGACGCACTCAGCGCACCAACATTATTAGTCATCAAATGGAGATCCACTTTTGACTTGATATATTCATGTGCTGCTGCCTTGGGCCCTGTTTCAGAAGAATCGGGATGTTTTTCGACTGCTGAAGGACCAGTTTCACTTCCTGCAGATATCTTCTTCTCAGCTGTTGGTCCATCAGGGACTCCAGAAGCTATTTTCGAGGATTTCCATGCAGTTGTACCATCATCAGGTCCGTGCAGATATAAGCATCTTTCACCTTTTTTGCAATAGGTATTGAAATAGAAGTAACAGGGAGCATTTGTCTTGTTAACAGGCAGTGCAGATTTATTGGGTCGCGGAGCCAGTTCAGATGATGTGTCAGCATGGCTATCTAATGGCTGAGAAAATGGACAGAGAAAAGTTAGCACTTAACATGACCAAAGAATTTAAAATAACAAGTTCAAGAAGCAATTTAAGTCGATTCAGAAAAAAGGAAAAGTCAGACCAATATTTGCTTTAAAGCATCTAATTTCTTGTTTGCTAGGTCCTTAAGTAATCCATAAAATTAAGTCATACAAGGGAATGACCAAACCAACGAGAACCCAGACACAAAAATCTTCAGAGCCTGGAAGATCTAACAACCACTCTCCAAGTACTTTTCATTGTTTCGCTGGAGTATCGTAAATCCACCTCCCAAACCACCCTACCCAACACTGACCTATCTACTTTGCTCCCTTGGTGACTCGAATCCCCAACACATCATGGTTGGAGGTGGACGGTCGTTTCAACTAAGATATCCCTCCTTGTTAACCAGTCTCCAGGTACTTAACTCATTTATACCCCCAAAAGCCTCGTTCCTATTCGACCAGAAGAATTAAAATGAGCACTTCTTACTTATTAGCATCTTATGAATGTATACAGGATTGGTAACATTCGTTTATGGAAGAATTGAACACAAAAATCTTACAGACAAGTGACAGAAGGAGAAGGAATGTTATAAGTAAGAGTTTGTATTATAGACTACCCACTTAAAGTAAGGTGACCTAGAGATGATCCCTCTTTTTTGTACGGGAGCATTTTAATCTCAACGTGAATTTTTCTGCCACGAATCCGGATTGAGGTAAATGTAGGAATTCCCATTAAGGAGCATTGTCTCTTCTCCTTTTGTTTCACATCCAGTGTTTGCTATCCGTATTGAGGCTCGACTCAATCCAAATTTATATCAGAAAAATCCACACTCAAGAGTAAAAACGCTTCGTAACAAAACGAGTCCATATTCATTCAGAAGCATTGTCTCTACTGATACATGAAAGAGTACAGGCAGGGAACCAGAAGCGTAAAATTCTTCAAAAGCCACATTTTAGCAGTATACAAGGTTAATCATAAATCGTCCTTTTTTTTTGTCTTTTGGGCATATATGCTCTCCAGCTGCGAGATCACCCACCACTTTTACTTCACCCAATATAACTTCCACCGCCCCAATAGCCTCTTTGATAAGGACCTTGCAACAAGGACTGTAATCAATACTCAATAGACACATGAAAACCTTACAGCCAAGAGACAGAAGAAGAAGGAATGTTATAAGTTAGTGTTTGTATGTATAAACTACGTACTTAAAGTAAGGTATATTGCAGAATCTTACTGTGGCTTGAGAAAGTGGACGCTTTTGCGAAACAAGGACGTAAACCCGTCACCGAGGAGTTGCTATTCAGGGGAATGAGAGAGCAGAACCAAAAGTTTCCTCAACAGAGAATTTCTAGGAGTTAAAATTATGCTTCTGAACTGATCAGTTGTGATCTTTTTAAATCTCAAAGTACTTGAAAC
The DNA here is from genome assembly GCF_002878395.1 of Capsicum annuum. Lineage (NCBI taxonomy): Eukaryota > Viridiplantae > Streptophyta > Magnoliopsida > Solanales > Solanaceae > Capsicum > Capsicum annuum. The sequence continues at coordinate 210,154,742 of NC_061119.1, read as the reverse complement.
CCACTTTCCTAGATCTATTTATTTTCTATAACCGTGGTGTCCGGGCAAGCTTGCCCGTACCTCGACTAATTCCACGGGATACCTGCCACCTCCCACCAGCAACAGGTACCAAGTAACTCTGTGCACCAAGGCTAGAGCAGATGGGAAGAAATCATCTAGAGTTTGTCTCTATTGGGAATTAAACCTGAGACCTCATGGTGCTCAGCCCAACTTCATTGAACCACTAGGCCACACCCTTGGGTGCAACCACTTTCCTAGATCTAATGCAGGTTTTTGAAAAATTCTGTTGGTATATCCTCAGAGTTTACAAGCAAGAAAAGTTGTTGTTCCTTTAAATATTTTACATAAGAAAAATCATTCAGCAGAAAGCGCTACATACGAAAAATCCTGATGAGTGATCTCTGTTCTTCACAATAATGTCATTTCAAGACATAAAACCAATAAAAAAGGAAATATAGATTTCCTTTAAAAGGTTTGCACCAATTGCCTCAATTTGATTACTCATGCAAAAGGGAATATTAGGGCTCCCAAACGTTAGGCAAGGGAAGGACTAGGAAAACAGAAAAAAAAAAAAGGGTGGAGGTGGAGGAAAAGTAAAAAAAGCATACTGAACAAATTATTTAATTTCACGTAAAATTTACACGAACGAGATTGTACAACATATGGAAACCCCAGAAAGACAAATCAAACTGAAATTTGACATTAAATTATTTAAGATCATGTAAACTTGCATAAGTCTGCTTCTGTGCTTTACTATGTGTTTGTGTGGTATCTCGTGCCTTGAGCCGGGGGTCTTTCGGAAACAGCCTTTCTACTTCATCAGAGGTAGAGGTATGGACTGCGTACATCTTACCCCCCCAGACCCCACTAGGTGGGAATACACTGGGTTTGTTGTTGTTGTTGTATGTAAACTTGCATAAGTGAATGCAATATTAGCAAGGAACCCGCTAATTGAACACCTTAGGGTAACCGAACCTAAGCTTTCTTGCATGATAGATCACAGATAGGACAATTACACTTGCTACAGTCTATCTAACCTCAAGAAAGGTAGAACCACCGCAACTTAAGAAGTAGGATACCTCAGTTAGCTGTGTCCTTGTAAATAAATTTTCTGAGAAATCTTTAAATATATATTTGATAGTGTTGTTTGAAGATAATCATTTTGAAAGAGAATATCCAATTATAGATAAGTCAACGCCAATTTTTTAAGATTTAGCTAGAATATATGATATTCAAATGTGAAATTTCTTATGAATAAAAATATATATGAAGAGGATACTAAGAACAAGTATATAATACAGGAGATATTGTTGAACACATACACCTTCAGATAATTGCAGTGATTGTTAGTCAATTCAGTGATTTGCACATTTGAAGGACCCTGGGGTTTCATATATCCTTGCTGCCCCAAAAGAATGTTGCACCAAATTTGGAATTTGTGCTCTAGGCTTGTTAAAAACTTAAATTTCCCTGAGAAATGATTGCCATGGATTTGGCTGACATAAACAAGTCTTGAGTAGCCAGTACAGTTAAGTGGAGATCTATATTTTGGGACTCGTAATGACAGGAAAACTGCTTTAACAAGAAGATATCTCATTTACTTGGTTGACAAAGGTCTTGAGGAGGCAGTAATTTTTAGTGAAGATCTATATTTCTCGACTCATGAGGGTAGGACAAATGCTTCTTCAACAAGATGATATCTCGTTTTCTTGGGAACAGGAGATAAAGAATAATGAGATACCTACCTGTTAAAGAAGCACTTTCCTACTTTTTAGGTCGTGGTGGTTCTACTATTCTAGAGCTTAAGCAGATGGTAGAGAAGTTGTAATTGTCCTATTCTATAGACTAACACAAATATTGTTAAATTTCGACAGATGGGACATTTAAAACATATCTGAACTCAACACAACAGTATTCTGAGAGAAATATTCAAGCCAAAACAAAAGCATATTCAGTTTGTTGCATTTTTGCAGTAAAAACATGTCCAAATCAGACAGGTTTGTTCTTACCGGATGTCGAAAAGCACATGTTGGGTTAAGACAGCCTCCATCCAGCCAGAACCAACAATCCCTGGGGTTGAGCCTAGTTATCTCACTATGTCGATATTCACATTCCATTCCCTGGAACAAAAATTCATATCACAAAATCAGATTCTTAGAAACAGTACTTGAAATAATGAGACAAGATGCACACGAACAAAATTATTCACGTCAGAGAAAACTCAGGTAGTCAGGTAATATACTTGATATGACAAATCCCAAGTGCAAAGGTAACAGAAACATTTAAAATAACCGATACTGGTGGCACAAGTTAAGCAAAAACGCTAAATGTTCATTGTATTGAGGCCCACTACTCTTGATTGTTGTGATCCCATCATTTCTAAACCATAATTTATTAGACCTGAACTTAAAAACTAAAACTATAGATAAAGAACAATTAAACACAATAATAACTTGTCCTCCGGAAACAGCTCTACCTCCACAAGGTAGGGGCGTAAGGCCAGCGTATGCTCTATCCTCCCCAGACCTCACTTCGGGATTTCAGTGGGCATGTTGTTGTTGTTAACACAATAATAACTTAAACAAAGAAAAAGCGCCAATGCAGCAAACTAAATGAAAACGACTAACTGAATTCACGACTTCAGAGAACCACAATAGGATCATCAACTCAATTTACTAGAAAGCTTTAAAATAACACCCAAATCCCCAATCCATTGAATTCCTCTTGCATAATCTCACCATTTAACCATTCCATTGTAAAAACAAAATCTCAGAAATCAATGCAACCTAATCCAAACAGAAACACATCCAACTGTGCATCAGGATCCATACACTCACAGATTTAAATCGCTGTTCGTTCCAATTTTATACTAGTTGTTTGCCGGACACAAAGTTTAAGAAATTAATTTAAGGGCTTGTTTGGTTGAGAAACAAGTTATCCCCGAATCAATTATCTTGGGTATTACCTATAGCTATCCCAAGATTGTTACTCCACCCTCAATGTGCGATAAAAATAACACTTAAGGGCTCGTTTAGTACGAGGAAAGGAATAAGAGACAACTAATCCTCAGATTGATTTTAGGATGAGTTTATCCCATGTTTGTTTGGACTTATCTCGGGAGAACTTGTTCCCCAAACATACGAGCACTAAGGATAACTTACCCCGCGATAACTTGTTCTCCAACCAAACGAGCCTTTAAGAATAAACAATTCCAGGATAAGTTGTTCCCCTAACAAACGAGCCCTAAGGATAACCTAAGTTGCGAGGACTCTTCACTTTCGATGCTGCACCCGTGTCAGATTCTCCAAAAATACACTAGCTTTGGAAAATCCGACACGCACCCGCTGACATTTTTGAAGAGTCCAAGCAACATAGAGGATAACTTATTCCGGGATACCTTGTTCTCTAACCAAACGAGCCCTAAGGATAACTTATACCGGGATACCCTGTTCTCCAACCAAATTTGCCTTAAGGATAACTTATCCCGTGATAACTTGTTCTCCAACCAAATGAGCCTTAAGGATAAATAATTCCGGGATAAGTTGTCCCCCAAAGAAAGGAGCCTAAGGATAACTTATCCCGCCATAACTTGTTCTCCAACCAAACGAGGATAAATAATTCCGGGTTAAGTTATCCCGCGACAATATCCCAACCAAACATGGGATAATAAACTCATCCTAAAATTGATCTCGGGATTAGTTCTCCCTTATCCCTCGTACCCAATGAGTCCTACACACACACACACATATATACATACATTACACAAAAATGAGGCAAATAACTGTAAAAATTCAACAGAAAATATTATACATTACACAAATTCGAACCCAGCTTGGAATTTCAGATAAACAAGTTAAACAAATACACATATAGAAAATTAATATAAAATGCATTCATCAACAGTTACATACAACAAAAAAAATGCCATATAAATCGGAAACATAAATTAACACAAACAGTTACGTAAAAAATAAAAAAAATCGAAGAAATATAAATGAAAAAATGAGAGTAATTATACCTTTTTGCAAGTTAAAGGAGATGCTAAAAAATAGACACAATCAGTAAACCGCTTCTGCAATTCTTCCTCCATTTTTGTATACAAAAAAAAAAAAAGGAAAAAATGTTCAAATTCTCAAAGGCATTGAGGCTTCATTAACTCGATCAAATGTGTATCTATGTGTATATATATATATATATACATACAATAACTGGATTTAGGAGAGTTGGGGGGTGGGGGTCGCGTGGGGGTGGGGGTGATTATGGTGCTTAAAAGTACTATAGAAGCTTAATTAATGCTTTGGGGGTTTTATAATTTTTTGGATTTTTCACATTGTGGTCCTTGCTTTCTTTTTTTCTTAATAAAAAAAACATATATATTTTATTTGGTTTAACCTATCTTAAAATCTGTAGGTAGTATGATGCATTAAAGTTTGGAAAAATAGCATATACATATATCTTAACTTATTATATTTATATAAATTTTTTCTACTTATTATATTTATATAAATTTTTTCTCTAACAAAGTAATTATAAAAATTACAACTAATATAATATGTGTTATTATTGAATATATCAAAGTTAATTATGTATCTCGATTGATTTAACATTAAAAAAAATTATATTATGTATTTGTATTAAAAAAATTATATATCGGAAGCTAATTATGTATTTTTATTAAGAAAAAAAATATTCGTTGGATGTATTATATATCTCGACAGATCCAAATCGAAAACAATATATCGGGAGTTAATCATGCATATTTATAAAGGAGAAAATGTATTATCATTGGATGTATTGGGAGCTAATTATATGTCTCGGCAGATTCAAAATTGGGATTTCAGTAATTATGCAAATATTAAATTTTTCTGTGATTAAGCTCCAAATTATTGGAATTTATATATGTTGTTTGCCCTTTATTTATTTCACCAATTTTTTTTTTGATTATTGGTTTAACCTGTCTTGAAATCTATAAAGATAGTCCGGTGTATTAAAGTTCTTATTATGTACGAAGTCTGAAGAAAAATCGGACAATAAAGACCTATTCTACGTAGCTTACTTCATATTTCTACAAAAGGTTGCTTTATTTTTTTTTGATTTATTTCATTTATTTTCCCAAATTATTTTTTATTCAACCTAATTTGAAAAGGCAGTTCGATGTAGAAACCTCTAACAACATCTGAAGAAAAATCGAATTATAAATGTCTATAGTATCTAGTCTTACTTTACATTTATTTTACGAAAGGTTGTTTCTATCAGGATTCAAAAATGCGCTTGCATAGTCGTTGCTTAATGCGATGATATGAAGTTATACGAGCCAACATTACAGAAACGGACACATTATAGGGTTATGTCTATTGAGAAAATTGAAGGAAAGGTGTCTTTTAAGTCTTCAATGAAGGATTGGTGACATTGACCAACAAATAGGGTCAAACATCATTAGAAAACTTGATTAAGTTAATTGTGGACTTGATTAATATTTTCAAAACTTTCTAATCTTTTCAAAAATACAAATCAACCCAACCCACACCCCTCTTCAATCCAAATCAACCACTCTCTCCTCTCTCTCCAGCTTTTCTCAACTCTCTCCCAACCAACAGTTCTGCAAAATTTCTCCCTTCAACCCCCGACGACTTCTACCTCCGGCGATAAATAGTTGGGTTTCGAGTTCCCTTCTTTTCTCCCTTCAACCCCCGGCGACTTCTACCTCCGACGATAAATAGTTGGGCTTCGAGTTCCCCACTTCAATTCAATCAACCCGTCTCTCATCCCTCTCTCGACAGCTTCTCTCAACTCTCTCCCAACCAACTATTCTGCAAAATTCTCATTTCAATCCTCGGTGACTTCAATATCCGACTACAAATAGTTGGGCTTCGAGTTTCTTTTGGACTTCAACCTTCAATCGATGTGACAGCCTTGCTCTCCGGCCATAACAACTTTGAATTCTCCATCGTTCCTTTTCTCTTTCACAGGTAAAAATTTATGGCCTTTTTAATTTTGAAGAAAACGAGGAACTTGAGCCAACTTCTCTTATAGTATTGGTTAACAATTTTAAGATTTGTTGCACTAACTTGAAATGCGGTCTAAAATGGCCTTTTTATTGTTTGTGTTTATAAAAACAAAACGACAATTTGGTTTGATTTGTTTTGTTCTTGTTCTTGGTAAAAATGGTGAAATTGTTGTTTTTTGTTAAACAAAATCGTGCTACTGTTTTTTGTTTCCTCCGATAGATTACCCATCTGGTGCAACATATTAACCATCTGATGCAACAGATTTATTATATGATGCACCAGATCAACCATCTGATGCACTAGAGAAACCATCAGATTATAATTCTGATGCAACAGATTAATAATCTGATGCAACAGATTAATAATCTGATGCAACAGATTAACTATCTGATGCAACAACTTTACCATATGTTGCAATAGATTAAGCATCAGATAAAAAATCTGATGTAACTAATTAACCATCTGGTGCAATGGAAGAACCATCAGATTAATGATCTAATGCAACAGATGAACCTCCTGTTGCATAAAATCCCATCAACTTTTTCTACAGGAAATGTCCAAGACTTGATTTTTCCAACTGATCATTCACTTGCTGCGATAGAAGACCCTGTGTTAGAAGAAATCTAAATAATATTGACCGTTGATAACTGTTCCAACAGATCACTCATGTGTTGCAACAGATGTGTGACCTATTGCACAGACCATTCATCTTTCTCAATAGATGAGTGATATGTTTTGTATTATCGCAAGAGATTACTCGACCGTTGCTGTAGGTTAGTTAACTGCTCTGACAGATCTCTCATATAGTGCAATAGATATGTGATCTTTGCACAAACCATTCATCTTTCTCAACAGATGAGTTATTTTGTATTATCGTAACAGATTATTTAACTGTTCTAACAAATCACTCATATATTACAATAGATGATGTCACAACATTTGTGTGATCTGTTGAACAGATCATTCATCTGTCTTAAAAGATGAGTGATATATTTTGTATTGTTGCAACAGATGACTCATCTGTTGCAACAGTTTGGTTATATGCTGCAACAGATATACTACCTGGTGCAACATATCGATGATCTGTTGCAATTGTTATTTTACTGTTTTGTTTGTTTGATTTACTGTTATCCTTTTTTAACGATGCATTAATCAACAATAATATATTATTTTATGTTCCTGCTAATTTTAGATAATATGGTTCCTAAAAGAACAAAAATTGAATCAAGTCCAAGTAAAGGAACAAGTGAAGCAGCTAGGCTACATCCACCACTCTATGAGCTTACTTTATAAGCATTATCTCAATTGGGAGCAAAATATGATGGACACAGGAAGGAGAGATGTTTCAAAAGAGATGATGCAGATGCTAATAGCCCTTTGACCGAAAAGCTGGTCAAAGCCTTCAGCATTGATCGTTATCCTGTGAGAATGTAGTGCAATAGTGCCGCATATTTAATGGGTGATTTCGTGGTTAAGTCAGCCATGGGAAGATCTTTCGATGCCTTCAGAAAAATACTTCGAGAATAAAAATTGGATGCTGATTTCAGGGACATTTACTTTGGGAAATATCTTGATTTGTCGGAGGACAACAATGCTCGTTTCCAAATAAAAATAGTATATGAACTACTCAAGCGTAGGTTTATGTATGAAAACAAAGATAAGATGGATGAGGTGTGGATAAATTATTGTGGCATGCCTGTTTGTTTTGGTTGGAAGGATTTTGACATAGTTAGTGGACTAAAATGTTATCCTCATTCTCAAGTTATACCTATTCTAACCCAAAAAAGCACCCCGCACACCCAAAAAAGGAAAAGGCAAGTCGTGTGATCGTGATGAACTGGTGTTCATTATTGGTCCAAGCTTCAAAAATAAAAATTTGATAGAAGCGTTGAAAGGTAAAGGACTTTCAAAGAATCACAAGCAGTTATTGTGCTTGGTTTGGTTTGTACATGATATTCTTTGGGCGAGAGACATTAACAACAACATAAGCCTTGGTTTAATAAAGCTCTCCGAGGATCTTGATGCGTTTAACAACTATCTTTGGGGCTATGAAAGCTTCAAAATGACTGTCAAATATTTGTTGACTTCGTTAGCGCCAAAGACAGTCAACTTATATGGCTTCCCATGGGCTTTCATGGTAAATGTTTCTTTCTTCTATTATGATATCATTCATTTTTTTTTGTTCAATAGTGGTTTTGATTTATTAGCGTTATTTTATAGGATTGGGCGTTTGAAGTCATTCCTTATTTGAGACAATAAGTGAACTACCAGGAAGGAGTTTCCTGTCCAAGAATCTTGAGATGGTTGTCGGCCAAAACTGATAAAAGTGCAAAATTTCTTAATCTCTTCAATCCCCCGAAGGATGTAGTAAGCATAATTATAATTAATTTTTTCTTCTAATTAATGATTTTTTTTGAATGATCTAATCATCATTCTAATATATGTAATGATTTATGTTAGATTGTGCATCCGTCGCTAGTTCCGACCAATCGAGAGTTAAAGATGCCATTTTTTCTTACTTTACGGTCTGTGCATACTTTATTGGACCCTAAGGTCATCGGCAGAATAAAAATAAAATTGTTTAGAGCAACAACCATTACAAGAAAAATAATTTTGGAGGGTGGGCTTATTGTTGTTGTTGATGGTCTTAGTGGTGATGGAGCTGTTGGTGGTGGTAGTGGTGCTGCTGTTGGTGCTAATGATGCTCCTCTTACATATTTAAAGCAAACCATTATGAGTATGATCATACTGGTTATACAGATTTTGCCTCTCCCAGTGAATGTTCTGCATGCAAATGTCAAGACTGCAGGGCGAAACATGATGTAGTGATTAATGCTATTAATGCATTAACTGCTTCTGTAAAGGAATTGACATCTAAGAAGGGTCTCATTCCATCAAAGAGTATTTTTATTTCCATCCGCTCCATTAGAGATTAGGGCTAAGAGGAGAAAAAGAGTGATTTCCAGGGCATTATCAAGCATCCAAAAAAGTGAAATTGCAACTCCTCTGTCTGTGTTTTACACTGAGCAACGTACAATGTCCAAAGAAGAGCAGCACGAGCTGAAGAAGGTGAATATATTATATGTTTTCCAACTAACAAAACAAACAAAACACATATCTATTTCAACAAATGACACATCTGCTGAAAATTATCAAACAGATATATACATCTGTTGCAATAGTTGACTAACCTGTTACACCAGATACTTTATCTGGTGCAACATATGCCTCATCTGTTTTAGCAAATCAAACAGCTCTTTGTACCGCTTTTATTTGTACCAACAGACGACCTATATGTTGCAACAGATGATTCATATGTTGCAACGGATGGTTCATCCTATTGGAAATTATCACACAGGGTCTTCCTCATGTAGAAATTTATCGCAACAGTTGAATCATTGTTGCAATAGAAATATATTTATTTGGGACAATTTAAAATGGGAGAAAGACCTATTTGATTTGCTAGAGGAGATGAGTTATCCTTTTTCATTTTATTGTATCTCCGTGATTAGCATTGACCAATTTTGGCTTTCCAAGTGGATGCAGAAGAAGCTACTGCTGAACAGCATTGACAATATGCTACTCTTTTTATGGAAATACGGAGAACAGAAAGCACAGAAACCGTACGTAAGCGATAATAAAGATTCACGACGAGCAAAGCTGAATTCCATAGCACCGGATGAAGAACAACTTTCCCATACTGAGTAGATCTTTATAGCTTGAGTTTGTTCAATCAAAGCAATCCTTGACAGTATACTTAAATTGTTGTTGATGTATTTGTTTAGATGTGTACCCATAATAATTTTTTTACATTTCATTTATTCGTTGACTAATTTCAGCTAATTTATGAAGGGTTCAATTTATTTTATTTTGTCTACGAATTTTATTTATTCCTTAGATTTGAACTTATTGATTGAAAAGGAATACTAGATTCAAATATTACAACAGATAATGTATCTGTTGCAACAGACGACATATCTATTGAAAAAATCAAACAGATTTAGACATATGTTGCAACAGGTAGGTGATCTATT
>NC_061119.1:210056660-210141700 GCF_002878395.1 Capsicum annuum | reverse complement strand
TGAAAAGTCATGACTTATCATAATATTGATTAATTTAATTAAGATATAACTTTTTACAGCAATCAAGAAAGTCATTAATAAATAGAGGTGAACAATAGCGATTTTTTGCCTAACTCATTCAAGTTCAATCCTCTATAAATAGATCCCTCCTTACTCAATCGTTCGTTCTACTACACACTATTTATTTCTCGCTCTTGTTACACCTTCAATTACTTTCTCTTCAAGGACTTGATAGTTTTTTCCTTTCTCTAATAAGTTTTTTTCTTGATTTCTGTGTAAATATACGTGGTATTACATTACATTCGAATTCTTTCTTTTCTTGACTTTTGTGTTTACGTGTGTGTTTTGTCAACTTATGCGTTTTTTAGATATGGTTGATCCTGTGTGGGATGTCGCTATTTTACTAGACGTCATAAGGGAAATACAGAAGGAGGTTCATGACCTGCATTGGGAGTTGGCCGCCGTCATAGTAAGGATGCTGCGGGAGATCCGCAGGCTGCGGAGGGAGCTGCTGCTGCCTTTTGAAGATTGGTTGGATGGCCATACAAATAATAATGATGTTAATAATGATGATAATAATAATTAAGCTTTTTTTTCTGTTATCTATGTATTTTTTTTGTTTGTTTTATAAAAAATTATGTTTGATGTACTTGACTTTTTATTTCTTATTTAATTTTTATGCTGTCTATTTCTATTTGTTAACGAATGACATGTCTACAATTAAGGAATAATTTGATTCCAGTATCAATAGCAAGAATATATGAGTTATCTGTTAGGTTTTGTGTGTGACAGGAGCTGTATCTGAATTTTGTTGTTCGAAACATAATAGTAATTTGATAAAACAGATTATTTATCTGTTGAAACAAATTACTAATCTGGTGCAACAGAATACCCATCTATTCGATTCATATTACGGGCACCTAAAATCCTTAAATATGAATCCATCCACCATGAGTCTACTACTACAATAGAACATTTATCTATTGCCGCAGATAATGGATCAGTTTAAACTAATTGCTCTTGTATTGTATTCATGTTCACGTGCAAGCTATTGTTGAAAAAACAACACACTAGCAATTACCCAAATTCAACTAAAAAGCATAATCTGACTTACCAAAGTCTCCTCTCAAGTAAATTCCAAAGTTGAAAGTGATTTACGAAACAAAATTTGACATAAGAATTTGGTCAAAGAGCAGCAGTTGGGGTAACAACGACATCAACAACAACAACAATGGTCAACAAGAAGAATATGAAGATGATAATGAAGTATAAGATGATGATAATGAATCAGAAGATGATGAATAAAGCAACAGCAACAATGAACAACAAATATCGCAAAGAGAGAGAAAATAACAACGGATGAGGAGAGAGAAAAAGACGTCTTTTTTTCCTTCGTTCCCTGTTATATATTAACTAACATTTGGATCAAAGTGTAAATTTAAAAACTTGTGAGTTATTTTAAAATTTCCAAAACTTTCTTAAACCATAATTAAGTAATTGTCACCTCTACTCAATTATTAAGACTTGTGTCATCTACACCTCATTTTAAAACTCTTTTGTCACCTGTGGCCCAAACCCCCATGTCTATTTACTGTTTGGATGCTCTCTTTAGTCTTTGTTTTTAAAATTGCGCTTCACTATTGAAGTGAGCGCTTCGCTTCACACTTCATGTAATGCATGATCCGAAAGTCTTGTCGCTTTTTTCTGCATCACGCTTTTTTGAACACTAATTTTCATGATTTGAATTCATGATCTCCTATTCACAGCTTCAAATTTGTACCTATCTTGAAACCTACTGATTCAATTGATTCAAATTTGTACTTACTAGTAAATGTTAGGGTTAAGAGTATAGTACCTTTGCTATTGAAGGTACTTGTAAGTAAATAACTTAATAAAGGTTAGACTATAGATATTGAATCAAATTCTGAAAATTTATCTTTAAAAATATGTTTGACTATACATTTTGAATCATATTTTAAAAATCTGCTTTAAATTTTTTTTTCAAGTTTCAAAAACTGATCCAGATAAGTTTTAAAATTTTTTGGACATCCACTCATAAAAATTCAATTTTTTTCCCCAAAAAATTAAATAAATATAAAATACATGCCCAAAGACAATTTCAAATTTCCCAGTTCACATTCAAAATCTATGACTATACAAAAAATATTCAACAACCAAACAATCAATTAATTATTTTATACTATATTCCAAACTGTATACGACTTAATAATTTTAGCTTTTTGGGTTATGATCCCGTCGTGGTGTTTCAGTTCTTTTTCTTTTTTTTTTTAAATTTTCAATTCTATGTAGATCAATCCATTCAATTAATTTAAATTCGTACTGACCGGATTCAGCGTGCGGCCATTAAATTAAGAGGAATTTTAAAAGTTCGAATTAATTATTATTACATTCTTTTAAAAGGACTTTTTTTTTGGTTTTCCATCCGGTGTTTAGTATCCGTATTGGAGTTCGACTAATCCGGATTCATGCCGAATAGAGCCCCATTAGAGGAAAACACTACCAACAGAGTCTTCTTTATGCCCAGAATCGAACCTTTGACCTCCGGGGGTTTGTCTTTTATTGAATAAAACAAAACAATGAGAATGCACAAAATAGAAAAGAGAGATTTCTTCTTATTCTTCTTTTCCTTTACTCTTCCTAATACATACACAATTCCTAATACATACTTTGGTACCGGCCAACTTTGGTATCAGTTATTTAAAAATAGAGGAGTTGTATGTATTTATTTAAGGAATGTATATTATGATAGAACTAAATTTAGGAATCAACCAAAATATTATAAATACTAATAAATAAAATAGACCAATCCCAAAAATATAAGGAACTAAAACAAATATTATCTGAGAAACGAAGAGAAATAAAAATAAGAAAAGAAAGATTACAGTATAATTTAATTGTTGGCGTATGTCAAAAATCAATAAAAGCACAGAAAGAAGAAATATCATATTTAGAAGCTCTAATAGATAACCTAGAATACATATATCAACATGACTTATATACAATCAAATAGATAAAATGAATAAAGAAGAATTTATAATAAATGAAAAAACATATGAAAATCACAAAGGGTTAAAAATAAGAATAGTATTTTCTAATTTAGGAAGAAGATATAAGAAAATAGGTGAACATTTATATTTAATGTTATAAAAAGAAGAATTAAAATTAGAAGATAAACTAACAACTATGGTAAGAATAGCAAAAGAAAATGAAGAAATAGAAAGGAAAAAATAAATAGAAAAAATAAAACAACAAACTACGGATGAAATATGAAAAATAGAAGAAATCAAAAATAATAGGATTACTGAGTTAGAAAAAGAATTACAAATACTAAAAGATCTATATGAAAAAAGACAAAGAGAAAAAGACGAAAAGGATAAAGAACAAAAACTACTAGATGAAATAAATCAAGTTAAAGAAAAATTACAAACAAAAAATGAAGAATTAAAGACCAATGAATTAGAAATAAATCAATAGATACTAAAAAAACAAATGATTATGATTTAGAAGATAGTGAAACATATACAGAAATTTTAGAAAGAATAGAAGATCTAGAAATTAACGAAAAAGAAGAAGCAGTTAATAAAGAAAATATAGAAGAAATAAATACTCTTGATAAAAAAGATGACAAAAACATAATACCTAGTACATAAAAAATAAGAAAGTCAAAATATAATTACAAAAATAAGTACAACCCAAAAAATGCATATAGATTGACACCAAAATAAATAGTTAATAAAAATTACAACTTCTTAGATTTAGACTGTGTAATAGACACAAATAAGACGATACAATTATGGGTAGGATATATATATCAAAACAGTTACTAGATAATAGTATAGACACAACAAATACACCAGAATATATAGAAAGAACACTAATAGAAACAGTACAATTATGACTATCAAATTTAACTAAAGAAAGTAAAAAGGTACTAAGATCTGACAAAAACACAGAAGGAACAACTAAAGCATCACCCATAGAAATATTAAAAAAATATGAAACGGCTATAAGAAATGAATTTAGCAGTATATAAACAAAAGAAGAAGAACAAAATATAGAAAAGGATACAAATAGGAATTTAATGATGAAATTAGCAATATGTAATATGTGCTACATAGATGAATATACATGTGCATTCAAAGAATATTATTATAAGGGAAAATATAATGTAGAAGAAAGTAAGGAAATAAGGAGATTATATTTTAGCAAACTACCTGAACCATTTAGTTCAAAAATAATAAAAAGTTGGGATGAAGCAAAAATTGTAGATACTCTAGGAGCAAGGATAAAATTTTTACAACAATGGTATAGGAATATATGTGAAAAATATAGGGAAGAATTAAAAATGAAAAAAAACATAAGTAAAAAATTTAGCATTTGGCAAAGATAAAATAACACCCCAATTTGGATGTGAAGAAAAATACTACAAGAAAAGAAAAAGACATAAGAAATACAATAGATATAAGAAATCCCAATATAAATATAAAAAACCAAGAAAAAGACATTACGTAAAAAACTATAAACATAAAAGACCATATAGAAAGAAAAAATCTATAAAAGAATGTAAATGTTATAATTGTGGAAAATTAGGACACCTAGATAAAGATTGTAAAGTACCCAAAGATCCAAAAAAGAAACAAATATCAGAAATAAAGATAGAAAATAAAGAATATATGCAAATAGATTATATAGATTATGAACTAGGAAGTGAAGATAGTATATATAAAATCTCGGAAAATGAAACAGTTAATGAAATAGATAGTGAATTAGATGAATCAAATGACTGAAGAAGATATACAAATAATAACGAAGGAAGAACATTTAAATGTAATAAAAAAAGAAGAATATTTAAATGAAGAAGGAATAAATCAAAAAATCATATTTGACAATAATATATTTGAAGAAATAAAAGGAAAAGAATTAGATTTAAGAGTAGAAAAAATATTTAAAATACCAACAATAAAGAATATATTTAATAGATGAAGAGAGGAATATTATGTAGTAAGCCAAAAAGAACATGTAATAGATTGTAGATATGCAAAAGGAAAAGCTAGTATACCACTAGTAACTAAAAGAACAGTTAATAAAGAAATACAAGATATAAAAAGTAGAGACCCACTAAAATACGTACATCTTGGAGAAACAGAGATATTAATAAAAGCATGTTTTAGAGAAGGAATAGATACACTAATAGAATTATATTTAGCAGATGATAGGATAATAAAACCTATAGAGAAAAGTATAATATGTGCTATAAAAGGAAATCTAATATACCAAAAATTTAAATTTATAATAAGCGCAAACTACTCAGTAGCAGTAACAGATAAAAGCATAGATAAGTCAATAGAATTAACCACATGAAGTAAAATATTTGCGGTAAGATGTAAAAATTTATATGTATTGACAACAAAACATAAAATAACAGAAAAAAATAAAATAAATAAAATACAAATAGAAAGCCCTTTTAAGCAATTTGTAAAAACCATAGATAATAGTGATTATAGTTACCAGGATATAAATATAGAAGAAGATTTGGAAATAGTAAATGAAAGAATAGGAACATCAAGAAGAATATCTTATGAAAAATTAGAACCATAAAAAGAATAGCGTATGAGATAACTCCAAAACCTAATCTAACCCAATATTACATAACAGGAACAATGGATGAAAAAGAATATCTAATACTAATAAACACATGACAAGAAGAGAATAATATAATGAAACACCTGTAGACACTTAATTTTGTCCCTCCCCGATATCACTTTTACTCATTTTTACCTTATCCTATCGTGTACCCTCAACCATGTAATTATCCCTCCACAAATAACAAAAATCAAAACCAACTCTAAACAAATCTTATCCCAAAATTTCCACATAATTCCAATTGATAACAAATTAACAACCTTCCCTATTAAAAGTGGACAACACATCACTATCCTACCCCATCTCACTACCCACGTGACCCTCCCCACATTTCTTTTCCACAAAGATAATACACCCAGGGGATATATATACATATACAATAGGGGGTCGGGTTTCAGGTTCTTCTTCACTATTCACGCACCAACTCACAGAAACAATACACAGTAGTCCATATACACGATTTTTCTCTTCTTCGGCACGGGATTGAGAGAAACACACGACCTGAACATTCTTTCACTGTCACAGATCACACACAATTTCCATGGAAAGATTTAGGGAGGGAGAGAGGTAGAGATCGATAGAGAGCTGCATAGTTTGAGCAAGAGAAGAAGAGAGAAATGGCGAGAGAGACGTTTCCGACGAGATCTTATCGGAAACGCTATAGCCATCCACTTTTATCCCATTTGTCGTCAACGCCAAACTCACCGGAGCTCCGATGTAGTGAAAATAGGAAACCCAGTCCTTTTCTCGCCCTAACCTGCATCAATACATTTTTTTTTTTTTAGTTTTCAGTTGGATCCCACCGAAAAACGTTGGTTCTGAGTTCACCGATCGTCTATATCATCAAAAACAGCGTCCAACACACGAAATAGATCCATTCTCCGCCGACCCTACCTGAGAACCACTAGAAAACGAATGATACAGTGACGTCGTACGCGGGTTTGGATATAGTCTTCTTTTATTTGATGATTTTTGGGGTCCGTGTTGATGAAAAATACGAAAAAAAGGGTATAGATCAAAGCTGGATGAGTTCGTTTGTTCTAGGTTCCGGGTGCGGACTCCGTTTAATTGAATAACACAGTTTGGAAGTCCCAATTTCAGGTCCAATTCTTCTATCTCCTCTCTTTATTTTGATAACGTGATTCAGTGATTATGTGTTGGGTAATTACGATTGTTTAATTTTGTTGGTGTTATGATTATGTGCTTAACGATGTAATTTTGGAGATATGAGGAGCGAATTTGAGTAATTTTGATGGTGTGATTGATTAAAATGAAATTGGGGACGGGAATCGAAAATTGATAAAAGTGAAATTATGATATCTTGATACATTGTTGATGTTGAATGTGATATGTCGTCGAGCGGGTAGGCAAACAGTAAGCTCGGGTAGGCAAATTTAGAATTGGTGTATTGTTGGAATATTTGGAATATTTGTTGAATGTTTTGTTTATCGTATTTAAAAAGTGTAGTCATTTGACCGGGAAATGCCCCGAGGTATTTATATTTATTCATCGGGGAATGCCCCGACGTATTATTTCTTCGAAAGAGGTTCGTGATCAAGGCCCGAGGCATCGGGTAAAACATTCAGGAGTAGCCTAAGATTAATTTAGAATAGAATAGGTTTATATTTTTGCATTTTTCATTATTTTGGGACTGTATAATTGGATTGGACACTAAATTTTGGATTGTTTTATTTTGTTTGCTTGATTGATTGTTTTGCGTGCTTTGTGTGGTTTATACATTCGTAGTGTCAAAATTAGCCGATACGCTCCACCAAGCGACTGTGGTTGAACCACAGGATTGAGGGGTGCCTAACACCTTCCCCTCGGTCAACAGAATTCCTTAGCCGAAATCTCTGTTCGCAGATCAGTTTTAAAGAGTCAAATTATTTCGAAAAGGATCTCCCAAAGGTGACTTGGCACACCCTATTTATGCCAAGTGACGACTCTGAATAAAAAATGTAAATAATCCTTTTTTGAAACAAATTTTAATTTTTTGTCACTTAAATAATAAAACACTTTCAAAACTTTAAAATATAATTCTTTTCGGTTGAAAAAAGGGTGTGACAGCTCTGGCGACTCTGCTGCGGATTTTTCAGAATTCGAGCTTATTTTTGAAGTTGTATCGGCTTAGTTTGACATTATGGGTGTATAAACATTGTTTTTGTTATCGTTTATTGTTTATTTTATCATTGTTGAGTGCCTACGTGCTCTTTGTTTACAGTTTTTCTTCTTATGTGTTACCGCTTTATATCTGGCATCATTTGCATAACCCGAGTCAATTCTTTCTGCAACAAGTCTCGGAGTGCACGTCGTGGACACGAACTCTAGTTGAGTCACCCTTATTTTAGGGGGGGAGCCGTTGGATGTATGGAGTAGGTGGAAAGAAAAGCAGCCACTATCGACCATATGCTCCCCCGAACGGCCTTGTTAGTACACCACAACATAGGTCAGCCTTTAGGTCATTCTTATGTGCATCATATTGAGACCTAGCGGGGCCCACACGGTCCTTTGTAGGAGACTCACCCCTAAAGCATCCCTACATGCTAAATGTTGCATCTTTGAGGGTAACGTGCTCATTTAACAGACTGATTTGGGAAAAACATGTGCTAGAATTAAAAAAAGGGTGTGTAGGCATGGAAAAAAAAAAGAAAAAAAAAGAGTAAAGGTGAATCAAAAAAGAGTTTCATAGTTTTTAGGTCCTTTATGGCTTTTGTTTTCCACAATTCAAAAATTCAAAAAAAAAAAAAAAAAGATTTTTTTTTTTTACTTTTTGCACTCATTTTTCAAAAAAAAAAAAAAGCATCAATTCTTTTTTCCTTTTGTTTCCTTTAGCAAGCATTTACAATTCGAAAATACCAAAAAATATTTCTTCTAATAGGAGCTTTTTATAAAATTAAAAAAATATGGTAGAAGTTTTGTACATTTCATATAACGAAAATATCAAAAAAAATTTCTTTCATAGCTATTGGTGTCATTTTTTTTATGTGAAGTGTCGAATTGAAAACTAAAAATAAAATAAAATTTTGTTATGTTGTTCATCATGTGTCTTTGGTCGTGTCTCAAGTCAGGGTGCAATCTATTATTTAATCATTAATTGTCCAATCTGGACGAACTACGCACCCCTGATTCTCCTCTCTCGGGAGTGAGATACATAGGCAGCCTCTTGTTCGTTCGGGGATCTTATTTCAAAAATTCAAAAAGATTTTCTTCAGTCTAAATTTAGAGTAGGTGTTTCATATACATCTTTAAAAGAAAACTACAAAAGATTTTCCTTTAATAGGTTCAAGTTTTATTTTCGTATGAAATGCAAAATTGAAAACCCAAAAAGAGTTTCTTTGGTAATCATAGATTTCATTTTGTATAGGTTATTAAAGCAGAAAAATTCAAAAAGATTTTCATCTATTCTTTTGAGAATTTGTCATTTTTCTTTTCTTCTTAGAATTTCAAGAAAAAAAAAAGAAAAAGAAAAAGAGTTTATTTGGCCATTTTGGCAAGACTTCACGAACTACGCACACCTGATTCTCCTCTCTCGGGGGTGAGATACGTAGGCGCCCTTTTTGGGTTCGGTGACCTTTTCAAAAAGAAAGAGAGAGAGAGAGAGAGATTTTGAGAAAGTGTTGAACTCTAACACATTTGTTATCTCTTGTTCAGTTAGTTTGAGGTGGTTGGTTTGTGGCATTTTGGCTGGTCCTCCATATTGCACCAATTCACAGAGAAGGTTATGGCCAACAAGGATACCGAGTTTGTTGTCACTAATTAGATAGGGAGTTCGGGAAATGAGAATTTAGTAGCTGATGAAGAGATTCAAAAATTAAGGCAGCAAATAATAGAAATGCATCGAGCTTGGGCTAATGGGTTGCTGCCTCCTCCAGTTCCCACTGATAATCTGGAATATCTTTCTAGCTTGCCTCCCGTGTCACATGCATAATTTCCTATATTTGTTGATATGGCACAAGATGCATCAGGATCGACTTCAGGGAAACAATATCTAACCACTTCTAATATTCATTTCCTCACTCCCCAATTCAAGACTGCCACATACTCAGCTCCACCTGTTGTTCATGCTTTTGCGGTGCCACCCCCATCTGAAACTTCTATTTTTGATGTTCATCCACAAGTTGTGCCTTCCTACTCTATAAGAGAGCCTGCATTGAATATTACTGGTGATCAGCGTTACACTTTCGAGCCTACATGTAAGTTGACTGGTCTTTACGGTGACACTCACCTGCCTGAATTTTCTTCTATCACTAAGAAGCCTGTTATGACAGAAGAACAAGAGGAAATGACCAGAAAGTTGAGAAGTTTGAAACTGGCTATGAAGAATTTGCAAGGACTTGGGGATTACAAAAGTGTCTCATATAAGGACTTATGCATGTTTCCAGGTGTCAACCTTCCTCCTGGCTTTAAAATTCCAAAGTTAGATAAATATGATGGACATGGGATCCAGTGTCATATTTGAGGCTCTATTGTAACCAATAAAGGGGCGTTGGAGGAAAGAAAGAACTACTCATGGCTTATTTCGAGGAGAGTCTTTCAGGCCTAGCTTCGGAATGGTTTGTTCACCAAGACATTGACAAGTGGATTAGTTGGGATTACCTAGCTAATGAATTTGTATAACAATTTCAATACAATGTGGAGTTGATCCCTGACGAAAAATCCCTAACTAGTATAAAAAAGAAGAATACTGAGAGTTTCAGGGAGTATGCGATCAGATGGCGTGAACAAGCTGCTAGGGTGAAACCGCCAATGAATGAAATTAAGATAGTGTAGGTATTTATTCAAGCGCAAGATGAAATATTTTATCAACACTTGTTACCTGCATTAGGCAAGCCGTTCATTGAAGTCCTTAAAATGGGGGAGATGATAGAAGACTGGTCGTATTGTGAGTTTCATAACATTGAAAGCGACTACTCAACCAATTCAAAAGGGTTCAGGAAGTGTTGGGGAGAAAAAGAATGAGAAAGATGCATCTGCTATTGTAGTTGGACAACAGGAAAGGTCAAGAAGACCAGTCGTCGTCACTCTCAGGAACAAGCCCAAGCTTCACATAATTACTCCCAAAATCCATTATACTCTGCTCCCCCCTCTATATCCAGTATATAACGCACAACCACATATTTAAACCCCATCTTACCCACAGTGGAACAAACCAACTCCTCAGAGTCATCCTCTAACTCCATAAACATACCAAAACCCTTCTAAACCTGATTTTCGATCCAAGTCAAACAATGAAATGAGGCAGAAGTTGAGAGATAGCTTCACACCAATTAGAGAGTCATATGCCAGTTTATTTCAGAGATTGGTATAGGAGGGGATAATCACTCCTCTCCTTGGGCACACTCTTAATCGATATTCAAGAAATTTTGATCCTAACGCACGATGTGCGTATTATTCTGATGCTTAGGGTCACAGTATTGAAGATTGTCGAGATTTGAAAAGAGAAATTGAAAAGATGATTCAAGATGGATCAATTATGGTGCAGAACATTGATAGTGGGGGAAGCTCTAGTCATGCTGATATGCAAACCAGTGGCTAAGTTGTCAGGCTGAGCAATTGAGAAGTCACCCCTTTCATCATTATGAAGAGTTCTGGTAGTTTGTTTTGTTTTATTTTCTGTTATCCAAATTATTTTAGGGTTTTAGTTCGGGATCTATCTTGTTTTGTCCATTTTTCATTATGTTCAAACTCTTTTATCTTTCATTTTAATTAAATAGTGTGTCCCTTTTTCCTTTGTATTTTAAATATGTGTTTCTATGTTTTCTTTCCACAGTACATTTTATGTTGACTCTAGTGATATGACATGCTAACGGAATTTTCATCCAGATCTTAAAATCTAGTTTAAGCATAAACATTGAACCAGAGAGTTAAAGTTAGGAAAATAGAGCATTTGAGAAAATTGGCAGAGTGCTGAGGCATTCGGTTATCAAGTTAAAGCCTTCTTTGAAAATTAAGACATTTATTTTGAGAATCACAAGAATAACTTGGTCATCAATTGAAAAACAAAGCTCAATTAGGTCAAATAGCAGATGTGTGCTCCCGAGGAACAGAACAAAAATCAACTCCACAAAAGCATGAGTCATTCAATGTGAAGGATGTACAACAAAGGTGGAGTTGTATGTTCGACAAGTATAAAAGAAGAGGTGACACATATGCTCGGGGCAAGTTAGTATTGTAAAATATGTCATAAGTGATATTGATTGTGTACTTTCACATTGCATGCTATGTACTAGCATCTTCAAGGACTGATATGATGAAGACATTTCATTCTGCTATCCAAATATTGTGTCATCCTTTGTTTACCCCATTTGAGTCTTAGTGTTAGTTTCTTTCATACCCCTCTTTTGGAATCAAGATAGAGTCAACAAAACTCAAAGGAAAGTGTCGAGCAAAATAGTAAAGTAAAAAAAAACTTCAGAAAAAAAAAGAAAAGAGAAGAAAAAGAAGAAGAAAATATGACCAAAAAGAAAGTAAAGAGAAGAGTGTCAAGAAAAAAAGAGTCAGAAAGTTTCAAAGAAAAAAAAGTCAATAAAGGAAAAAAAGAGGAAGGAAATCAGAATCAAGCAAAAGAACAAGTTGCCAGAACTACGCATGACCTGATTCTCCTCTCTCGAGGGTGAGATACGTAGGCTACCCTACCCTGGGCTCGGTCCAACCAAATAAATAATTTAGAATTGCCTAGTCAAAAGAAACTGGGGCATGAGTTAATCCTCATTGTTTGAGTCGATTTAAAAGTTGTAAGTCCTACCCACTTCAAGTGTCGTTTGGGCCCCATGCCATCCTTTCTTTCTAACCTTATCCAAAATCCAAGCTACAACCAAAGAAAGACCATCAGATCAATCTTTGAGAATGTTAAGGCTAAGAATGCAATGCATATGATGACGTATTTTGGGAACTGCTCGTCTTCCTTAGTATAGGGAATCAAGCGGGAAATAAAAATGAGAGAGTCTTATTGGTGAAAACCTTTACGGGCACCATAAGGCGATGGTAAGTTGAGAGAAATAAAAATGAGAGAGTTTTATTGGTGAAAACCCTCACGGGCACCATAAGACGATAATGAAACGAGAGAAAATGAAAGAAGCTTGTTGGCGAAAACCCTTTAAGGTACCACTAGACGAATGGGGTCTTAAATGCAATTGACCTAAGGAAGCAACTCAGTTTCAAGGCCATTAACTCAACAAGAATGGGTAAAAAATTTGGATGAAAAGATCAAGCTGCTTAATCCAAAATGCATGGCATAATCATTAATGTTAACTGTCATTTTTAGATGAATTTTTTCTTTGTTTCAAAAGGGGACATTCATTGTCTTTTCTTTATTCTCTTTAATTTTATTTTATCTTTCTTGAGTCAGTTATCCAAACAAAAATTGTCATTCTTTTTTTCGTTTCTTGTCTTTGAGTCAAGTCCGTGTAAAAACAAGTGAGAAAAGATTTCAAAACTGGCTACCAGCTTCTTTAATTGCACAAAGCAAGACAAAAGCTAGCACATGAAAGAGACATGATTGTGAGCCAAAAAGGGCATGTATAAAGTTTTGTCAACAGAGAAGTCAGGGAACTCATGGAAATACCAAGTTTCAAAGGGTCTATTTGAGAAGCATGGAAAAGCAGAGATACTGTGTTTGTTTTAGTCACTCTGAATAATCTGATCTCGGGTTAATTATTTAGCAATTCAATAATATATGCTAATGGTTAGAAGCAAGGTTAAATATGATGAGGGCAAGTGGCGCGAAAAGCCAAAGCCACAAACCAGCCACCATGTTTTAAACTCACAAGTTTTCTTTGATAAAATAGGAAATATATTACCTTCAAAGCAGGGACTTCAGAGCATAAACATCAATGGTTGTAATGCCTCACTTTTACAAATACAGAAAGCAATATTGCAGCACAGGTTTGATAATAAAATCATGGTAAAAATTCATCATCCTATATCCCTCGAAGACATTTTCTTGTCCTGGGATTTTAGTTTTCATTTGCTAGGTGATACACTTCTTAAATTGAACCTTCACTCCTAGAAGACATACCTTTTAGTCGAGTCATCCCCTTTGATTCCTATAAGACGTACCATTTAGTCGAGTCATTCCTTTGATTCCTATAAGACGTACCTATTAGTCGAGTCATCCTCTTGATTCCTATAAGATGTACCTTTTAGTTGAGTCATTTTCTCTGATTCCTATAACACGTACCTTTTAGTCGAGTCATCCTCCTTTGATTCCTATGAGACGTACCTTTTAGTCGAGTCATCCCTCTTGATTCCTATTAGACGTACCTTTTAGTCTAGTCATCCCTCTTGATTCCTATTAGACGTACCTTTTAGTCGAGTCATCTCTCTTGATTCCTATTAGACGTACCTTTTAGTCGAGTCATCACCTTTGATTCCTATAAGACGTACCTTTTAGTCGAGTCATCCTTTTTGATTCTTATTAGACATACCTTTTAGTCGAGTCATCACCTTTGATTCCTATGAGACGTACCTTTTAGTTGAGTCATCCCTCTTGATTCCTATTAGACATACCTTTTAGTCGAGTCATCACCTTTGATTCCTATAAGACGTACCTTTTAGTCGAGTCGTCCTTCTTAATTCCTATAAGACGTACCTTTTAGTCGAGTCGCTCCTTTGATTCCTATAAGACGTACCTTTTAGTCGAGTCATTCTCCTTAATTCCTATAATGATGTGACTCACAAAAATCCTTTGAGGATAAACTGGGGCAAAATTAGATTCTTGTTTTTGGAACTTTACTTTTCTGGAAAATGAAATTTCTCTTTATAATAATTTTTGTTTGGGATAATTTTCTTTCTAGTGTTGATGTGATTTCAGGAGCTTGTCCGAAGCATAAGGTTAATACATGGAAAGTCAAGAACCAAGCTGGAGCAGTCGAAAGGCAAGCAACAAGACGAAGAAATTGAAAATCAACAGTTGCAAAATAGCAAGTCAGGAGCCCGCCTGAAGAATAGGGTGAAGAAGTTGAAAGTCAAGAAACAAGGTGAAGAAATTAAAAGTCAACAGATTGAAAATAGCAAGTTAGGAGTCCGTCTGGAGAACAGGGTGAGGAGATGGAAAGGCTAGCAACAAGTTGAAGAATTGCAAGTCAGGAGCCCGACTGAAGAATACGGTGATGAAACTCAAGTCAAGAGTCCAACAGAATCTGCGTAGATAGGATTTTGTAATTTCATTTATGTTTTAACTTCTAATTTTCATTTCTAATGTAATAACAGAGCCTCGGATCGAAACCTCGATGGAACCTCACTCGACTCTCCAACTCGGTTGTCCTTCTTCCTTCTGTTTCTTCCTTTGAATAATGGTCAGAACAAAATTCTGTCTCATTGTCTACTTCTTTGTCTGAAAACACTGCGTGTTTACATTCAAAGGGGGCATGATGTAGACACCTAATTTTGTCCCTCCCCAATATCACTTTTACTCATTTTTACCTTATCCTATCATATACCCTCAACCATGTAATTATCCCTCCACAAATGACAAAAATCAAAACCAACTCTAAACAAATCTTCTCCCAAAATTCCCACATAATTCTAATTGATAACAAATTAACAACCTTCCCTATTAAAAGTGGACAACACATCACTATCCTACCCCACCTCACTACCCACGTGACCCTCCCCATATTTATTTTCCACAAAGATAATACACCCAGGGGATATATACACATATACAATAGGGGGTCGGGTTTTGGGTTCTTCTTTACTATCCACGCACCAACTCACAGAAACAATACACAGTAGTCCATATACACGGCTTTTCTCTTCTTCGGCACGGGATTAAGAGAAACACACGACCTGACCATTCTTTCATTGTCACAGATCACACACGATTTCCATGGAAAGATTTAGGGAGAGAGATAGGTAGAGATTAATAGAGAGCTGCATAGTTTGAGTGAGAGAGGAAAAGAGAAAGGGCGAGAGAGACGTTTTCGACGAGATATTACCGGAAAATGCTACAGCCATCCACTTTTCTCCTATTTGTCGTCAACACTGAGCTCACCGGAGCTCCGGTGTAGTGAAAACAGGAAGACCAACCCTTTTCTCGCCCTAACCTGCGTCAATACATTTTTTTTTTGTTTTCAGTTGGATCCCACCGGAAAATGTTGGTTCTGAGTTCACCCGTCATCTACATCATCAAAAACGGCATCCAATACCCGAAATAGATCCGTTCTCCACTGACCCTAACTGAGAACCACCGGAAAACAAATGATACAGTGACGTCGTGCGCAAGTTTGGGTACGGTCTTCTTTTATTAGATGATTTTTAGGGTCTGGGTTGGTGAAAAATACCAAAAAAGGGTATAGATCGAAGTTGGACGAGTTCGTTTGTTCGAGGTTCCGGGTGCGGACTCCGTTTAATTGAATAACACAGTTTGAAAGTCCCAATTTCAGGTCCAATTCTTCTATCTCCTCTCTTTATTTTTGATAACGTGATTCGGTGATTATGTGTTGGGTAATTACGATTGTTTAATTTTATTGATGTTATGATTATGTGATTGACGATGTAATTTTGGTGATATGAGGAGCGAATTTGAGTAATTTTGATGGTGTGATTGATTAAAATGAAGTGGGGGACGGGAATCGAAAATTGATAAAAGTGAATATTATAATATTTTGATACATTGTTGATGTTGAATCTGATATGTCGTCGAGCGGGTAGGCAAACAGTAAGATCGGGTAGGCAAATTTAGAATTGGTGTATTGTTGGAATGTTTGGAATATTTGTTGAATGTTTTGTTTATCGTATTTAAAAAGTGTAGTCATTTGGCCGGGGAATGCCCTGAGGTATTTGTATTTATTCACCGGGGAATGCCCCGACGTATTATTTCTTTGAAGGAGGTTCGTGATCAAGGCCCGAGGCATCGAGTAAAACATTCAGGAGTAGCCTAAGATTAATTTAGAATAGAATAGGTTTATATTTTTGCATTTTTCATTATTTTGGGACTGTATAATTGGATTGGACACTAAATTTTGGATTGTTTTATTTTGTTTGCTTGATTGATTATTTTGCGTGCTTTGTGTGGTTTATACATTCGTAGTGTCAAAATTAGCCGATACGCTCCACCAAGCGACTGTGGTTGAACCACAGGATTGAGGGGTGCCTAACACCTTCCCCTCGGTCAACAGAATTCCTTAGCCGGAATCTCTGTTCGCAGATCAGTTTTAAAGAGTCAAATTATTTCGAAAAGGATCTCCCAAAGGTGACTTGGCACACCCGATATATGCCATGTGGCGAATCTGAATAAAAAATGTAAATAATTCTTTTTCGAAATAAATTTTCATTTTTTGTCACTTAAATAATAAAACCCTTTCAAACCTTTAAAATATAATTCTTTCCGGTTGAAAAAAGGGTGTGACAACACCTAGTAAAAAATGAAGAAATTAAAACTAATAATGATATATGTCCAGATTTACCAAGAAATTTAACAATTATTAAAAATACATCTGAAAAAGAAATTATAATAGGAGTCAGAAAGATAAAATTGAATTTGAAGTAAAATAAGAAACCCAAAAATCAGATATAATATTAGGAATAAAATGGTTAGAACAGGTAAAATCATACAATATAGAACACACTCAATTAACTATAACCCATAACAAAGAAAAACTGTTAATAAAAGGAGCTTTAATATGAAAATATATATACTCATGAAGATAATAGTAAAAGGATATTATAATAGATATTATATGCCAATGATAGATACAGGAGCAGAAGCCAATTTATGTAGATATAACTGTTTACCGGAAAGTAAATAAGATAAGTTAAGAACACCAATAGTAGTTAAAGGATTTAATAATGAAGGGAGTCTAATTACATATAAAGCTAGAAATGTAAAAATACAAATATGGAATAAAATATTAATAATAGAAGAAATTTATAATTTCGAACTAACATCAAAAGATATGCTTTTAGGAATACCATTTTTAGATAAACTATATCCACACATAATAACTAAAACACACTGGTGATTTACAATACCATGCAAACAAAAGGTAAGAGCAAAAAGAGTTACTAATAAAATAAGAAAGAAAACAGATTGGATAAAAGGAAGTGAAAAAAATTACATAAAAATTAGAAAATATAAAAACTACTGAAGACATGATAGAATTAATTATATTCTCTATAAATAAGGAAGAAATGACCATATTCTTAATAGATAAAGCAAAAATAATTAAAAATAAATTAAAACAACTATATAGTGAAGATTCATTAAAAGGATGGGAAAAACATAAAACTACTGTAAAAATTGAGCTAATAAATAAGGATAGTATAACAACCCAAAAACCACTAACATATAATTTTGATGATCTAAAAGAATTTGAAATGCATATGAATGAACTATTAGAAAAACAATATATACAAAAAAGTAATAGTTAACACACTAGCCCAACATTTATAATAAATAAACATAATGAATAAAAAAGAGGAAAAAGTAGAATGATTATTGACTATAGAAACCTAAACGCAAAAACTATGATATATAATTACCAAATACCAAACAAAATATTAAAAATAAGACAAATACAAGGATATAATTATTTCAGCAAATTTGATTGTAAATCAGGATTTTACCATTTAAAATTAGAAGAAGAATCTAAAAAATTAACTGCAATCACAGTACCACAAGGATTTTATGAATGGAATGTACTAGTATTTGGATATAAAAATGCACCAGGTAAATATCAATATTTTATGGATAATTATTTCAAACAATTACCTAATTGTATAGTATACTTAAACGATATATTGCTATATTCAAAAACTAAAGAAGAACACCTAAAATTATTAGAACAATTTACAAATATAATAGAAAATTTAGGAATAAGCTTAAGTGAAAAGAAGACAGAAATAATGAAAAACCAGATAGAATTTTTAGAAATACAAATAGATAAAAAATGGAGTAAAAATGTAACATCATATAGTACAAAAAATAATAAATTCAAAAGAAGAATTAGATACAAAAAAGAAATACAATCATTTTTAGGATTAGTGAATCAAGTGAGAGAATACATACCAAAATTAGTAGAAAATTTAAGAGAGTCGCCACTTAATTTTGAAAAGGAATTAAGAAACCGTTAGAGAGTTACTTCAAACAATTCAAAACAGAAAAATCATTTTAGTTAAGAGATTCTAGATAAGAGGTTCCTATTAACGTTTTAGGAAGGTGTTAGGCACCTAAAACGTCCGCTCACTTGCGGTTATTCGGATTGTTTGAAAATCGTCTTTTGATTAACTTCGAAAAGATTAATTTTTCTCGAAAAGTGATTGATTTTTTTTTGAAAGAAAGCGATTTTGGAAATATTTTGGTGTTTATGCAAAACTAGTTTTTTAGCGACTAAACTAAGGATTTAACTAGGTTCGCAAAGCACATAAAAAAAACATAAGGAATAGGGGGAAGGGGAGGAAGTAAAGGATTTAGGCCATTGGACCAAACCAACAAAACCTGTCCTAGTCTAGTTGAGTTTTCAACCCTTTTTTCCTTTCACCTGTCCTATTTCTATGTTTTCGAGCCCTTTGGCTTGAGTTTTCACTTCACCTGTATTAAGTACAACTTTGGCTTCTAGGCCCAAACGAATAAGAAAAATGACTAAACAAAGATATAAATAAATAAGTAAATAAGAGCAACAATGAATAAGTAAATTAAAAATGGGACTTTCAAGTCCCCTTTTTTGCGGCTTCAAGGACGAAATTGTAACACATTCTTCTTGCATTGATATGTCATACAACCAAAAGGAGAGCAACATAACATCAAACCACTTTTTTGGGGAAAGCTTGAATTTTTAAGCTAACTGGGGTACAAACAATCACTCATCTTGAGCTTCAAATCACGCATTTTTAGCTAGGAAAGAAAAATTTTATAGACCAAGTCCTATCGCCAAACAACAAAACAAATATATACAGTCTTCTTGTGCAAAACAAACAAATAACAGATTCCATTGAACTCGCACTCTTTGTGTTTTCATGGGCCTACCGAGAGAGGCTTAGAGAAAATAAAAAGGATAAATACTACAGGGGAAGGAAATAGAAAATGGGGAAACTAGGGGGAAGGACCAACCAACAAGAATGCTTACTAATTCACATAGATATGGACAATATTCCTACGCAGAAGACAACCCAAATGACAACAACCACTCCCCAAGTAACGCTAGATGGAGTCTGGGAGTGCAATTTTGAATCAATCATGCAAATAAGCTAGATTTCAAATAACAATAAGTAATGAATACTCAAGTGAAGGCCCTTTAGACCACCATCTTCCTCTTCTTTGGCAAGTCAAGAAGAATTATGGGTCCAACGTTCACCGAAGAATTTGGACAATATTTTACTTAAAGTAACAACCAGAGAAGCCTTACAAATTTTGAGTACGACAGGTAAACTGGGCAGATTAACTAGGAGCCTAGCCAAGGTAATTCT
Organism: Capsicum annuum; assembly: GCF_002878395.1. Classification (NCBI taxonomy): domain Eukaryota; kingdom Viridiplantae; phylum Streptophyta; class Magnoliopsida; order Solanales; family Solanaceae; genus Capsicum; species Capsicum annuum. The sequence continues at coordinate 210,121,630 of NC_061119.1, read as the reverse complement.
ATCCAACAAATTCAATGAACGAAACCTCAGCTAGGGCAGTTAAATTCAAGAGGTAGCAATTAAGAGAGTTTTTTTTTAAGACAAAGCATTTATCAATAAAGTTAGGGTTAATGCATACTCAATTGGTACGGTGCACAGTAAAGCAGATGGCATTCAAGTTAAAAAAGACCCAAGGCAGCATGGCGAGTTGACATTGAAAATCTTGTAACTCGAAAATGATCAATAACGAAACTAAGATCAGCATAGCAAATCTCTTGTAAGCAAAACCGAGATAAAGTCACGAACTTTTGAGTAAACAGTCAAGGTCACAAAATTTTTGAAGCCTTCAAGGCTCGCAGCAGACAATTCCTAAGCATTCTCTATAGCTACTGGAGCTACTAACGAATCAATGACAAAAAGAGAACATAAAAAATAAAGCTAACCTATTAAAGACAAAAGAAAACATCAAAACTAAAAGATGATGTATTTACCTCTTTCGAGGCAGCAAAACAGGGATGACAAACTTTTGGAATCAACCACCACCCAAACGATGTCGACTTCCTCGTCTTTCGTTCGAGAAATTCCAATTACCAGCTACATTAGAAAAGTCACTGAAACAGAACACTGTATCTTTTTTTTTGGAAACCTTTGAACCCCAAAAGGGAAGAAAAGAGAAAAATCCCCCTCTTTTCGAAACCAAGAGAACATTTCTCAAACGCTAGAACTTTTAACAGATTTCCCACCCCCTAGAGATTTTGAGAAAAGAAAAAAAATTTCTCAAAAACAGAATTCGAACTCCCAAAGATTTCTAACACAATTTATGAACCCTGAAGTTTCTAATCCTCCTCCTAAAAAAAACCTCCTGATTAATGACCCTAGGGGCCTTTATATAGAAGCCGAATTAGGGATTCTCAAGGGTAAAAAGACAAAATCCCTTGCAAATTCCTTTAGAGTCCCTCCACAACCTGGCTTGAATCAGCAGACGAACCCTTTTTTCTCCCAAATCCCGAAGCTAACCAATAGAAATGGAGAAACAAAAACTCTCCCCTTTGAGGCCAATCAAAATCATCCAAATATGTACGAAATTGTGCCAGTATCCTAAGATTTATGGAATATAGACTTTGGGGGACGACACCTAGCTCATTTTCTAGAAGGCTCGAGGGTCGTCCTTGTCCTACTATCGTGTGAGACACGTGAAAGAGGGAAAAAGAACGGTTTAGGATCGATTCCGAGTTAGGTTGATGGTGGATTTGCTGAGTCGGGTTTGTCGAGATACGGGTAGGTTCTTGTTGAGGTCGGGTCGACGGCGGGTTAGGGGTATTGGGAATTAACGGAGGATGTTGTGGTTTTGCCTTTTGATTTAGAGTTGAGAGGAGAGAGAGTATATGGGCTGGATCGGGTTTAAAAAGTTTGGGCTGGTGGGGGCTAGTTTTGTATGGGCTAATAGGATAGAAGATTGGTAATGAGAATTAAAAAAATGGGCCATTGCTTGTAGTTTAGAAAATAGAACGAAATTGGATTAATTGGGTATTGGGTGCATTATGTAATTGGAGATTTGGCCAATTCATTTGAATTTTGGCCAAATTGAAAATCAATTGGCCAATTGGATCGTAATTACGGCTGATTTGATTTCAATTAAGGTCAAATTTAATAAATTGACTAAATTGAACCAACATCCGAAATGAATTAACCCTTCTTTTAATTTCGATCTTTTTGATTCAATAAAATCAAATACTTATCTCTCCAAATAAATTATTATTATTATTATTATTATTATTATTATTATTATTATTATTATTATTATTATTTTGAGGATAAATTATAATTAAATCAAGATTTAAATCATTATAAACTTATTCAAGATACGCCTTGATTACGATCCGATACTTTGTAAAACCAATATTTAAGTATCAAAATTGTATAATTTCGTATGATTAAATAAGAAAATATACAACCACTACTTAAAAATGACAAAATTACGTACAAGAAATATTTTGAAAATCCTTTATTTGGATAGGATAAATTTTGATTTCCTTTTAAAATTGAAGAAACTCGAAATTAAATTGAATTGCGGAGAGCAAAAATTAGGTGTCAACAGGTGCGATGGTGGCTAACTAAGAGAATACAAAATTCAGTAACAATAAAAGAAATACGGAGATTAGTATTAAATATATTGAATTTCACATTTACAGTTGAAATAATCAGTACTAACAAGAATATTATTGCAGATTACATATCAAGACAAAGCTACATAAACTGATATAACAGAAAATGATACATTAGAAGAGATACTCAAAACCCTAGCTACGCTTTCACTGAAAGTGAACGGTATGGGAAATGAGGTAGAAAAGCTAAAGACTAATGAAGGTAAACTGAAGTCTAAAGCTACAAGTTTGCCGCATGACTATAAAAATGCAAAGCTATGTCGATCGGAAGACATCAAAGTTTTAGAGATGAAAAGAGACGTTGGGACACTCCATAAAACCATAATTTTTATCAATCTATGTCTGCAGGTACAAGAAAAGGATTTAGTAGACAAGGATTAAATTTGAACAAGATATTTGAAAAACCATTTATACCAAAAATATCAAAAGACCCTCTATTCATACCCCACAAACTACCACATATCTAGAAAGTTTAAACCAAGACAAAAAAGCCTATAACCATATAACTAGATCATATATAAAGAATATCCATAAAATACAAACTTACCTAAATCTTAAACCCAGAGCTATAAATATCCAAGAACCAAAAATAGACTATATAACCCCAAAACTACAAGGATAAAGCAAGTTAATCGCACTACCAAAAACCAACCCAAATCTAGTTAAAACTTGTTTTAGTTATGGACTATTAAATACCATATATACCCAAGATGGAAACGAACTAACAACTATACCAGAAATATACAAAGCCTTCACTACTTACAAAAAAGTAACCAAAGGAAACCTATTTTTTATAAAGTTTTACACCGCAACAACTGGGATATTATATGATGAAATAAAACCAGTTATACAAGTTGTGAAAATTGGATTAACCAGAGATATAATTATACCAGAAGATATTGGACAACAGCCAGAGATACCTAAAGTTGAGATACCTATTTTTTACGCAAATAAAAGAATCATTGGAATATCTACAATTATCCAAAAGCTAGCAAACCATTATATCAATGGAAATCCTATATGGAGTTACTATTCACGAGACCAGCTAATGATCTATTCAAATTCAAGGGAGCTACGATAGTCAGATATGGAAGAAGTCCAAAGATGGATTTTGACATTACGTAATCCAGAAAAACAACCAACCACAAGAGCAATCAAGAAGAAATTTATTTCAGAAGAGTTACTAACTAGATATTGTAAATTAATAGGACACAAATATCCAGACCACCTATGCTCAAAATGCAATGGAGAAAATAATATAATTCCGAAAGTTTAACTAGAATAAAAGAAGATAAGGACACCAGCTGGAAGATGGACAAAAGATAAAAGCAACGAAACAATGAAGAGATAAAGAAGAAGACAAGATAAAACTATGAAAAAGACATGTAATTAGGCCTTTTTGACTTTTTAGGACCTATTGTGTAGCCTTTATGACTTTTTAAAAGTAAATTATTAATAGCTATTACTAGTTTTGTCTTTTTTTTTTTTTTTCAAAATGTAGAATAGGAATAACTTTAGGATTTTCATTACTTTTTGACTTTTGTAAAAAGTAGGACAGGTGTAAAATTAGGAATAGTAGTTTATGCGTTTTTCATCTTTAAGAGATTATAAATAGAAGAGTCGTTGGCAGATCTAAGACAAGACTTTCTACACGGAAAGCAAGCCTCCTTGTACACAATCAAAAATCTCTCAAAATATTTAATAAGATATTCAATTTTATACTTAACTATGGAAAGTCAAAGCTCAGAATCATCAAACCTACAAAGAATCATCAAACCTACAAGAACAGGTATTTTCATTTATAATGATGAATAGCTAAATTCATAAATTCCTGACAATCATGATATAATAAAATAAGTTCACGTTAGTTACTATATAGTAGAATTATTCGAAGGATAATATGTTTTGAAGTTTCTTAGCAAAGAGGAAAAGGAGAAAAATTCCTAGAACTATGACACCCTAAAGGTGAAACCAGTAAGGCAGAGAAGCCGTGATAGGGTAGTAACCAGAGTTGAGGCACTGTTTAGGGAAGAAGTATCCAAACGTACCATGCTAATAGTGACAGAGGAGCATAATTATCTAAGGATAATCTAGTACATAGTGATCTAAGATGATCATATTTTGTTATGTATATGATTGAAGGAAATATTTTAAAATAAGCATCATATAAAATAAAATGACTAACTACTTATCTGATGAAATGATAGATAGGGTCAAGATACTTATTTTGTATATACTTAAGGATATAGAAATAATAGATATAAGAAAACTCATATGGAAAAAGATATTTAATTTTGAAGATGAGTTACTAAATACTGAATGGATAGAACAAGAGTTAGAAAATATAGATTTTGATGGTAGATATTATTATTATTCAGATTGGTATTACTCAGACTAAAATGATAAATTACGAATACTTAGAATATTGGAGGAAAGATATGGAGCAAATAAGATTAATAGAAATACTTATGAAAAAAAATCTACTCGACTACATAAAAACTAGAAATATGGAGCATATAGTATACCTTAAAAATAATATAGAAGAATTAATAAGGTTTAAACAAATAACTAAGGAATGCTATGACATAGCATTTCAACAAATATGATAAATCTAGTACTACAAGTATTAGGTATCTCAACCCCCTTTGCTACTAGTGAAACAAAATTTGATTTTCTGATGAAATACAGTAGAATTTGTGACAATTTTTTTGCTGGTGATCTTCAAATTCTTAGTTGTGAAAAAAGTATACAAAATTATTGCTCTATTTTGTGTCCATAAATAGAATTACATCTTCAATTTCCAACATTATTGTATTGATAGGACTTGTTGATTATATGGTTGTATGACACTATTACTTGAACAAATTCAAATTTTGAAAATACAACGTTCCACATTTTTTTTTCTAAGGTTTTGATACATTTTGTAATTGAGAAATCTCTACTCCACCATTTTGAGTGTCAATCTCACCTACTGCACCATTTTGTAAAACGACTTTCCAAAAATATTGATGTATATTTGTTAAGTTCTTTAGCGTGAATGAATCATATCTTAAAAAGAATTCCAACAACATAAGATAAAAAGAACCAAAAGCTCTTTAATTATTTGAGGAATAGAAGGGCATAGGCCTTTAGGTTTTAATGTTTCCCAAGAATTGTTTACTCAATTATTTCATTTAATCCAAATATTCTTTCATGCTTATGACTTATGAGGGTGCCTTTTATAACGTCATGACTATAATGTAATAATCTCATTCTATTCTACAACTTTTTAGATAAGAATAAATAAATTCAATCAAAACCATTACTCTTCTAGTGTTTATTCTATTAAGTTTGTCACTACAATTTTCTTACTCATTTTTTTTTTCCTTTTTTGATGTTGTAATAATGAGGGTAATTAGCAACATGGATTTGACTATTATATTTCTGAGAGGTATGTTTCAATAGTTGAACTTTTTCCCTTGATTGCAAAAAAATTAGAACAAATTCAAGGTATAGAATCCTAACACATACTGAATTTCTTTTTTACTTTTTATTTATTGACAGAGATATTTGAAAGAAAGGGCCACTAATTTTATACAATAAGAAAAAAAATAAATAAAAAAGGATATGATCAATAGGAATATGTCATGGAATTGGAACTAAGACACTTGTCTACTATATAAAAATAAGGCATATAATTGATTATTTCTACATCAAAATGTATTAGTATTAGAATATATTGGGGCACCCTCGCACCTCATGAGGATCATATTGGCATACTCTCTAAAAAAAAAGAAAGAATAGCCATTTCTGCCCACCACGCTTTTCACGGAGCCATACGTAGACGTCGCCGCTCATACAACTCCCAGCCAACAAGGATAAAGATGTAATATGATGGAAAAATCTGTTAGATATGGAAAAAATCCTTGCATCGAGCACTTCCACCTTAAATGGGCCTTAAATGACGTGAAAAGAATATTATTCGGAATCTCAAGGCATGCATCAGCCATTGGATGGAAAACTAAAAAAGAAAGAGTTTTTGGGGTCCAGAGATGGATAAATGTTACTTAAATTTGATGAGTTCAATCTTCAAGAATTTTATAACTGAAACCATTGCATTTTTGTAAGTATTGGTTTAAATATTTTAATCTGTGTATTTAATTATGGTTCGTCTATGAAAATAATAGGTTCAATCGAACCCATCGAACATTTGCCTCCAATTGAGGTTTGCTTAACCACCTATATAGGGATGGAATACAATCCGTTCTATGACTTAGAGTCGAGTGGGTTCAGAACGAGCATTAGTTTAGTATACATATATATTTTTTTTACATTTCTTTTCCGTATACAAATATATAGTTTGAGTAAAACATTATTATAGGAATTCACGATCAAGTTTGGCATGGGTATGAGATGGGCACGAATTGAGCATCCCATATCCAGGATCGTTAAATACTTATCCACATTCGTTGTTTTACACCAACTTAGCAAATGCAAAAGCATTTATCTTTACTATGCATGATACTTATAAGGATAAGTTGAAAATGAGTAACTTTATAGTACACATTTAAATGTGATATTAGTAAATCAACTTCTGAGGTAGTGGTATGAACTATGTGCACTTACCCAGGCCGGAGCCAGGTAGAGTAGCTGGAGTTTCATCCGAACCCCCTCCGACAGAAAATTACATTGTTTATACATGTGTACATATAGCAAATGATGTATGTAAATGATGAACCTCCTTTAACTTCTTCGGTATGTTTACTTCATATTTTGAACCCTTTACTGAAAATCCTCGCTATGCCACTAATGGAAGCTAGCTTGAAAAGGCAGAATCGACTCACTTCATATCATATGTGCTCATAAAGGCAAAGGATCAGATTCTTATCTGTGTAATAATTGAGACTTAAAGCTTAAAGGAACTAATTTCGTTCCCTTGGAATGAAACTACACATAAAGATTCTATGAATCTAATATCTGATCCTTGGTGTTATTTCTCCTATTTTTTCTTGCTGTAATTTAAGTACATAGACCTAAATAGTGGTTCTAATAAGTGATGCATTAGCTTTTGCACTTCCCTGTAGGGGACTAAACAACATTGATTGATTGTTAAGATTACATAATACTCCATACGGTTCAATTTGTTTGTCTTACTTTCCTTTTTAGTCAATTTAAAAAAGAATATCTTTCCTTTTTTGACAATTCTTTAATTCTACTGCACATCGCATGTTTAAGACCATAAGATTCAAAAGTCTTCTTTACTTTCTTAAATTCTATGTCAAGTTAAAACTAGACGAACAAATTGAAACCGAGGGGAGTGTTACTCATTGGAGAGTTAGAAAGAAAGCAAAATCTGAAGGGATTTCATTCATTAGAACACTTGCACAGTGCCACAGTTACAATGTAGTTAGGAATTAACCCTTCTTTGAGAAACTTATCTAAAGAAAGAAGAAAAAATCAGAAGGTCTTTGAAGGTTATGAGTTGGGGTAAATCTTCAGTGAAAACTTAATGTCGCCGCGTCCCTCAATATAATTCACTTTCTCTCAGGTCACCACCTGATAAACAGAGAAATGAACAAGATGTTAGTAAGTGGAAAATGGTGCTGGAAATTAAAACGTCGACCATGCAGTACCAGAATCATATGACAGATGGCTCACCAAAATCCCTAGGTGTCTTGCATTTATAGCATTCTGCTCTACTGGCATAGTTGTGCATACCACATCCTATTCTGTTGATCAAGAAGGAAGTTGTGTGAGTTATAGAACAAGTCACTTGCATATGCCCACCGCAGCTCGATGACATTTGTGGCCTAAAGCCAAACTTTATAAGAGGCTTGGTTTTTTTCTAGAATAAAAAAATTATAATAATAAGTTAAAACAATGAACTTGCTTTTGGAAGTATAATAATCTACTAGTTGAATTTACTTACTGCAATGTTTGAAAAAAAATTAAAGGAATGTGTAATTTAATTTTTTAATGTTATCATGATATGTTTGGTGAATCGCATAAACTTTATTACGAGAAAGATAAAAAGAAGAAAATATCATTAATATAAAGTTAAATGATCTAATTGTAACCATTAATCACATAATTAATAAGTACTTCTCTTTCGTATATAGATTTTGTTCTTTATTTTTTTAAGAAAGTAAATATACTTTGAAATTAAAAAAATCTAAAACTAATTAAAAACAAAAAAGGGGCCCTCAAATTGTGAGAGGCCTAAAGCCTATGCTTTAGTGGCTTTGGCCTCCAGCCGGCCTTGCATATGCCACATGTGACAAGGACGTCATGAGTTCAAGCTGCGGAAATAGCCTTTTGAAGCAAGGTAAGGTTGTGTACATAGAATCCTATATGATCCGGCTATTTCCTGCATCCCATGTGAAGTCGGAGCTTAGTATACCAGGCTTCCTATAATATTGGATTACGATTAACTTATTTGGAGCGATATGGAAAATGAGGATTCATATATATAGCCGACCAAAAATTTGCTTGGAATTTAGACATTTGTTTGTTGTCATCGAGTAAGTTAGTTGCATCGAAAATGAAAAATGTGAACTAACCTGCTGCAAATCCAATAGCCACTCTTCCAACCGGGAAGAGCACTGGAGTCATATCCATAACCTGCCGTAATGCCATAATAATCACTTTTTAAGGCACCACATCGATAGCAGTTTGATCTGCTTGCATAGTTGTGAGAACCACAATTCATGGCACTGCAATACCAGTCTCCAGCCAAGACATCTGTTTTTTTTTTAGTCCATACATGGCAACATCAACCGGTGTTGCATATTTAGGGCAGCTACATCGTTGGCATGCATCCCGTTTCTTGAAATTTAGATGCTGGCATGCAGCACACATCCAATCTCCTTCCCTGCTCATTTTCTGTCTTTGAAATCTGAAATTAGTAAACATGAAAAGACTTTGAGAATATTTTGCTTATAAGAAGCAACATGTACTTATTCTTTATCAATCTTATATCAATAGGTGCACTTGATATACTGTCTATATGGCACATGAATATTGTATTGAAAGCCCAATTTTTGAAAAACTTTCATAAAGAACTACACAAGGAAAAAACATTATGAATGCCTCACCTTAAAAAATGTGAAAGATTTAACAAACTAAGCTTCTAGGTAAAACTTGAAGCTCAAGAAATGGTTTGCTGGAGCTGGTAATTCGATGAATGGTTTGTCGAGGTTTATATAGTTGGAAGATCTCATTATTCGGGACCAAAAAGTTTCCTTTTTGATCTGTGCTGAAAATTAGATACTTTCCTTAAATGGGATCCACAACCACAAGATAGCACAAATTCTCAAAAAAGGAATTGGATAAACCTTCTTGAGTTGTCAACTGTTAAAATCATGCAGTTGAAAAACTATTTTCTTTAGTATAGAGGTATGGGTTGACAAATGCATATGATGCTAACATCCATTTTCTCCTAAATATTCTTCAATAGGTTGAACTTTCTTTCGGTATTGGAAAAAAAAAAAATTAGCGAAAAACTTGGGGAATAGAATCCTAAAACAGACTTAAACAGAAACTATTGAGCAAGAAAATGACCTTTTATTGACAGAGATATTTGAAAGAAAGGGCCAATTATTTTATACAAGCAAAGATAAAAGACATGATTAATTAATAATAGGTTCTGGTTGTTTGGACCCAAGGAGATATGCTATGGAATTGGTACTACTTCACATGAACTAAGACAATTGTCTACCATTAAAAAAGGCATATAATTAATTTTACATGGAATATGAACCTTTCCAAAATAATCAATTATTCCTACGTGGGGCCTTCCCTGACACCGCGCGTAGCGGTAGCTTTAGTGCACCGGGCTGCCCTTTTTTTCCTACATGAAAATCTAGTAGTAGACTTTGTTGGAAGATTCAAGATTTAAACTCGATAAGTTTATCTTTTAAGGCTTCGAAGAAAGTAAAATCTTTAACGTCCTTATCATTGAATTGAATCCATTCCATTTCTCGGAATTGCTGGTTTGAAGTATAATGTTTGTTGCCATTCTTCGTGTTTTTTCATATGCATATTTATGATTCATCTTGAAATGATGGTTACAGTTGAGTCCATTTATTAATGCATGGTCTGTCGCCTCTGGTTGGGGTTGGTTCTACCACGTAGAGATGGAGATCAAGTGTGTGGCTTTAGTACTAGATCCTTTCTTTTATATAGTTCGAGCGGAACATAGTTACATAGAACTGACTTGCCTTCAACAAATGGGGTTTGTGAGTTCTAAATGAGGGATAGGATATTAGTTTTGCCATGATCAGGTCCAAAACCTCCCAAATGTGCATGTACTTCCATCGATATGCACATCCTCATAGACATGGTACTTATACGGTTCAGTTGAAAAATGAGAAACTTTAAAATGTATATGTAAATTTCCATCATAATTCAAGCATCTCTGCCTATTCCTATTAGCAAAATAGGGATACAGTGAAGAATCTTGATACTGTTAATATGGTGGGAAGAATAGGTCTTTCTGCCCCTACCATGCAATGCACTTCAACTATCTACTTGAGTGGTGGATATGAAAGTTAGATGTTGAAGGTCCTATATTTAGATAGTGAGTTCTAAAATGTATATGTAACTCTCGACGTACTTGTTTAACATGCCCAGAAACGCGCACATATATATAGACTCAACGCCAAAGCACCAAGTTCTATACTGGAAATGCTAATCCGTGGTTGCATTTGCCACTGCTCCGCTCACCCACAACCCCTCATCCCTTTATGTGGTTGAATAGTGCTTTAGAAATTATGTAACTAGAATCAATTCCATATTCTTATTGAGTAGCTCAATAACTCTAATAGAAGAAATCTCTCAAGTTTTTCCTTATCTGAATGAGTCTTGCAATAAAATATTATATAATATTGAGCTCCAATTATAAGGATATGGATAGTCCAACTAGTTACCTCCCTAAAAGAATGTACATGGTCCCCCTTATTTGCTCTTCTTGATGTAGCCAATCTTACTGCTAGCTTATCGGCCAAATTCCAAGCTTTGACCACGGCTGCTTGTTCACTTTTGGCTGCCTTATTAGTGTGATTTAGAAGTTCTTGGCTCATTCTTATCTCTTAAGTTGCAATGAACTTACGAACCCCCAAATGGGGTCTCAGTTAACTATTTGCATTGAAATTATATGCGCTTAGCTCAACAATGATGAGATGACTGACTTGAAAATGTCGCAGATTAATATGAAAATGGAAAAAAGAAAAGGTGGAATTGGCTCACTTATTAAACTAAAGCATCTGGTTCTTATCTGTGTAATAATTGAGCGTTGACGCTTAAAGGAACCAATTTGGTTCCTTCGAATAGGCCTGTCATAAGATTCTATGAATCTAATAGCTGTTCCTTCTGTAATTTCTCCTCCATTTTTTCTTGATGTAAATCAAGTACATAGGTCTAAATAGTGGTGCTAAGTGATAAATAATCCTAAAGATCTCTGGTTGATTATTAAGTTTTACATAATATTACTCATTGGAGCTTCCTGACAATAACATTTGTTTAAAAACAGAAAGAATGCAAAATCTGATGGGATTTCATTCATTAGAACACTTGTACAATGTCACAGTTAGTTAGGAATTAACTCTTCTTTGAGAGACTAATCTAAAGAAATAAAAACTTCATATCTCCGCGGCCTTCAATATAACTCACTTTCTCTCAGGTCACCTCCTGATGAACAGAGAAATGAACACGATGTTAGTAAATGAAACATGGTGATGGAAATTAAAACGTCGACCATGCAGTACCAGAATCATATGGCAGATGGCTCATCAAAATCCCTAGGTTTCTTGCATTTATAACATTCTGCTCTACTGGCATAGTTGTGCATACCACATCCAAATCTGTCGATCAAGAAGGAAGTTGTGTGAGTTATAGAACAATTCACTTGCATATGCCAGTAGTAAACTTTTATTTTAGGCACAATACATAAACATGCCCCTTAATTTAGCCTCAGATCACATCTATGACCTCCTATTTTGGGTGTGCACAAGTAGGCACTTAAACTTGTACATAATTGAACAAGTAGACACTATGTCCTATGTGGCATCCTACGTGGCCAATTCTTGTCCTACATGGCATCCTACGTGTATTATGCCTCATAGGACGTATGTGTCTACTTATTCTACTTTATACAAGTTAAGTGCCTACTTGTGCACACCCAAAGTTGGAGGTCATAGATGTAACTTGAGATTCCTTTATTTTATCTAATATTGGACGGGGATGAACCTAAATGAAAGGACATGAATAGTGATGATTTATACACCCGACACCAACTTGTTTGGAATTGAGGCACAACTTTTGCTGTTGAAGTAAAATAAAACTAACCTGCTGCAAATCCAATCACCTGTCTTCCAACCAGGAAGAGCACTTGCATCATATCCATAACCTGCTGGTGCCATCATTCCGGCACCAATACCATAATAATCACTTTTAAAGGAACCACACCGATAGCAGCTTGATCTGCTCGCGTAGTTGTGAGAACCACAATTCATGGCACTGCAATACCAGTCTCCAGCCAAGACATCTGTTTTGTTTAGTCCATACATGACAACATCAGCCGAGGTTGCATATTTAGGACAGCTACATCGTTGGCATGCATCTCGTTTCTTGAAATTTAGGTGCTGGCATGCAGAACACATCCAATCTCCTTCCCTGCTCATGATTTTGTGTCTTGAAATCTGAAAGTGATGAGGAGAATATTACAAGAGAAATTTTTCATACCGGAAGAAAAATAAGAGATCGTAAGAGGCATTAGAACTGCATTCTTAACCTGAACAATCATCTCACTCAGGAAAGAAATTTCTTGGAACATGAATCATATATCGATGGCCTAGTTTTCTTGAAAAACTTGCATTGAAGACGACACTTTTTTCGCTCTAGAAGAAATTTACTTCCAGTCTTATATGATGAAATGAACTAAACAAGAAAAAAGAAACACAATGATTAGTCACCTTAAAAAGTGAAGGATTGAAGAACTGAGCTTCTCGACTAGACGTAAAACTTGAAGCTCAAAAAATGGTTTGCTGGAGCTGGTAATTTTGAGAAATGGTTTTGGGAGATTTATATAGTTGGAAGATATTCACTACTGGGACCCAAAGTTTCCTCTTTGATCTGTTGTGAACTTTAGACAGTTACCTTAAATGGGATCCACTAAGATATCATAAATTGGATAAACCTTCCTTCTTCAGTGTAAAGGTATATGTGGCTTTCAAAAGTTTGCAACTGTTAAATTCATGCATTTGAAGCACAAATGCATATGATGCTAACATCCCACTTTTCCTAAATATTCTTCAATAATTTGAAGAAAAAAATAGAGAAAATTTAGGGAATAGAATCCTAATTAGACAGACTAAAATTGCTTGGACCCCAGGAGATTTGCCATGGAATTGAAACTAGTTCACATGAACTAAGACACTTGTCCAACATAAACAAGGCATATATGTAATTCTTCATGGAATGTGAACCTTTCTGAAATAATGAGTTCCTGCATGGAGATAAAGCAGTAGTAAATGGTCGAGCCATAGGCGGATTCATGATTTAAACTTGATAAGTTTATCGTTAAGGTCCTTATCGTTGAATCCATTCTATTTATGAAGCTGCTCGTTTGAATTATAATATTTGTGTACATGCATGTTCGTCTTGAAAATGATTAACGTATGGTCCATTCAGCTCCGGTTTGGGGTTGCTTCTACTACATAGAGATGGAAATCAAGTATGCGCCTTTCTCCCCAAAACCGATATGGGTTCAGAACAAGCATCGTTTAGTACTATATTTGCGTCTTAAATGAAGGATATTACGTCAGTTTTACCTGACCGGGTCCAAAACCTCCCAAATGTGCATGTACTTCCATGGAAATACACTTCTTCAAATACATGGTTCTCATAAAGATAAGTTGGAATGAGAAACTTTAAAATGCATATATTTGAATGAGTCTTGCACTAAAATATGATTTCTTATTGAGCTACAAATATAAGATTACTTTGGTTGAAGTATGCGACCATCTTATCTGATAACTTACACTATTAGAAAGCGCAAACTTTTAATTACATAATTATGTCTTCAACACACCCCTCACGTGCGAGCTTGATTCCTTTTCATGAACTAAGCATGTCAAAGTTCGTTTTGATAATGGATAATGGCGAGACTCGAAGTCATGACCTCTCTCTGCTAACGATACCACGGATTAAATGAGTCACAATCTCATTTAAAACCTTATGCTATCACACAGAACAAACTTTTAATTACTTATTAATTACGTCTTCAACAACTCCTACCATTTATCTCACCCTAAAAGTAAGGTCCCTTCGATGTAGCCAAGCTTACCGCTAGCTTATCGACCACATTCCAAGCCTTACAAGTTCTTGGCTCATTCTTGTCTCTTAAGTTGCATTGAACTTAAGAACCCTCAAATGGTTTCCTCATATTAGTTGCACTGAAATGAGTTGGACAGTTAAAGAAAAGTGGAATTAAGTCACTTCATGGCCTCACTCATAAAAGTAAAGTATCAGGTTCTTATCTGTGTAATAATTGAGAGTTAGATGCTTAAAGGAAATAATTTGGTTCCCTTAGAATGAAACCACTCATAAAATTCTTTGAATCTAATATTTGATACTTCTGTAAATAAGTGATACATAAGCCTTTGCATTTACTAAAACTACATAATACTGGTAAAATTTTAAGCGCACTTAGTGTATGCACCAAACTAATATAATTTACCATGGTTAAGTGATTAAATGAAGTAAAATACATATTAGTTAATCATGGTTAAGTAACATGAACTCTAAATTCAAACACATGTCATGCATGTATTGGCTTGGTATAAACACCGGGTGCGAGTAAGTTTTTTCCCATAATACCCCTTTGTTTTAATTTATTTTGACTTGAGACGGAGTTTAAGAAAGTAAATACTTTTGAAACTTGTGGTCTTAAATTAAAAATATGTAGAATGTACCAAAATGCTCGTTTAATCTTGTTCTCTTAGACATGCGGAAAGTTTGAATTCAAGAGTTGTTAAACAAGTAAAGAGGCATTCTTTTTGAACGGACTAAAAAGGAAAACAAGACAAACAAATTGAAAAATGGAGGGAGTATTATCATTAATTAGAACAATAGCGCACAGGACAAAGCTGCCAAAAAGGACATTTTGAGAACTATTTTGTCAAATAGACAAGTCTGAAAAAATTGGCCGAATACCCACTTAATTCCATATCATCACTAACTTTTCCAACTTAACAACTTCACCCACAAGTTTTATAATAATTCACTTTAATCCAATATTTCTAAATTAATAAATTCACCCACAAGTTTTTAATAATACACTTCAACCCACTCCATCATCCTCCATTATATATACAAAAAGATCTAGGTTTCCAAATATATTAATTTTTTTTCCAAAAGCTAAAAATAGAAGGTGGTTGTTTTTCCCTCCAAAAACCTCCGATTTCGGCCACTTTTCCGGCGATCACCTTGTAAATCAGCCCCCAAACATCATAAGCTTGTCCATTGCATCCATTGTTACCCCATTTGTTTCCTATCTTCTTAAACGCACTTTCTACCATTGTTAAAAAGCTTTAAATTACTCACGTTACTCAAAACCACTTTAGAAAGTACATTACAGTAGCTCAGGCGACTCCAAGTTCATTTCTCTATTCCATAAACCCAACGATTGTTGATTAGAAGAAATATTTACAATTTTAAGATTTTCGTATGGATACCTGCCCAATCATCGACCACTTATCGTCATTCATCGAACGTGCATATAACCCTACCTAGACCATAAGCATAATCGACCATCGACCAAAGCATAATTCTAGGATGTCTATTGCAGAATTTGTTCCGATTTCTGGTGATTTCATGGGAGAATGGGTGGAGATTTTCAAATGTTGGAAATGGAGATCTTTTACCAAGGTGACAATGCCCATTCCTGTTCGCCACAACAATTCGTATAGCAAATTCGTCGCAAGCATAATGCAGAGCGGAGATCTAGATTGAGCGCCAAGCGACGTAGTGATTAGTTATCTAATGCATTCAAGGAAAAAAGTGAATCCTACTATCTTAAATAACGATGTACGTGTGATGACGTACATAATGGATGCCGATGCAGATGACTTTAGGCCCATTTTGAGGATAAATATAGTTGAGAGGTCCTTTGAAGGACTGCTGAATTCATCACCACCCCACCTTGACGCCCGACAGTCGATGACGATTTGAATGATAATGAGAACCATGGCGATCATCCAATTAATATGGAAGATAATTCTATGCATATGGAAGACTTTTCATCGGACTCGCAAGATGATAAAGAAGACTGTGGAATGGGATCACAACCAGGACACTCCTTCACTGACGAAACTAATTTCTATTGTGATCAAATATTTGTCGACAAGAAAGAGCTGAAAATGCTACTAGACGCAGTAGCGATGAAGCAGTCTTTTGATTATTACATGGAGAAGAGCTGCACCAAATTTATGAAGGCGAAATGCTTATCTCGTAGTTATGGTTGGTTGTTGCGGGTAAAACAGTACAAAACCTCAAACAGATTTCACATATACAAGTATGTCGGGTTGCACACGTACGGTGTTGAACACGCTACCCGTAGGCATAAGAGAATCTCCTCCGAATTGATTACTTCACTATGCGTAAATCATTTTTGGGATGGTAAGGGTCCAAGTATAAGAGAAATTCAAAGGATTGTGTTTAAGGAGATGCGTTGCAATGCAAGCTATTGGATGTATTGAAAAGGAAGTGTAATTGCGAAGAACATCATTTGCGGTACACCGGATTACAGATATGCTTGGTTGCCGGTTTTTTCCCACATGGTGGAGTTATTGAATCCCAGGTCTTCTTACTCTATCATGGTAAACTGGATGGATGGATTGTTCGTTTACTACTTCTTAGCATTTGGAGCTTGCATACGGGGATATGCTCACATGAGAAAGGTAATTGCCGTCAATGGCACATATTTGTATGGCAAGTACGGGGGTTTGTTGCTGAGTGCCATTGCATAGGACACCAAAAATCATATCTTTCCAATTGACTTTTGTGTCGTGGATAAAGAGAACGATGCTTCTTGGACCTTCTTCTTCCAGAAGTTAAAGTCTATGGTAGAAGATGAACCAGATCTATGCGTCATCTCTGATAGGCACATTAGCATTGCCAATGCCTTCTCCCGTGTTTACAGTCATGCACATCACGAACTTTTCATGAGGTACCTCGTTAAAAATTTACATATAAATCAACACTGTGGAGAACATCTTTATCTGTTCTACGCCGCGACAAAGGTTTATACTGTTGATGAGTTTAGTGAGCATTTTGCCAAATTGAAGAATAATTGCCCCGAGGCAGCACATGTCCTTTAAAATGCGCTTGATTTTGAGAAATGGAGTAGAGGACACTTTCCGGGCAATAGGTACGATATGATGACCATAAAAATCGCCGAGTCACTCAACTCGGTGTTGATGGATGAACGAGAGTACCCCGTGTCTCACATATTCAATTCAATTGCTAGAAAATTTAGTGAAAAGTTTAGGGATTGGCATGCCTTTGTCGATGGTAAAAATAACAAGTTTGTGCCTTGTGTGGAAAGGATCCTAAGGGATAACAAGAGTGCGAGTGATTCCTTGTATGTGACTGTTGACACCCAATTTTTGGTCTCCGTTCCTAAAATTAACGTCTTCAGACTTCCTGATCGCTAAAGGGCACAAAATACAGTTTTCACATTTTTTATAATTGTTTGACAAATTATTGATAATCATCCTTACTTTAGGATTTTAATCAATTTATTGTCATGTTTTTATTTTGATAATTTAGTAATAATTTTTCTTATTTTAGGATTTTTATCAATTCATTATCATTCTTAACATTTTACAATCATCTGCACACGTGTACGACATGACGTCACCTTTTTACAGTATTTTAAATTAATTATTTCAATAATTTTAATATTTTTTACATTTTTTCTATAATTACATATCAATACCTGTATTTTTGTATATTTATTACAATCCGTAAAAGTTGATTCGAGTCAATTATTTTAATAAATAGAGCAATAAATCAATCAAGTCAAGGTCTCGTCGTCATTATGACACTTGACTTTTCTTTCATCTACTATCCGTAATTTAAGGATATGTTGGAAAGAAAGTAGATTTGATATTTATTTTTTTATAATTATTTTTCTTTTTAAATACTCAACATACATACACACAATAAATACACAAAATACATACCTGCACGACAATACATCATATTTCTATAATATTTTTAAATTAATTTTATTTTTTTAATATTATCAAAATGTTTTTTTTATTTTTCATAATTACAAATTAATCTCTGTATTTTTACGATCCACAAACACTGAATCAGATTATTTATTTTTACACAGTGTATTGATTACACACAAAAAAGAGGGACAAAATTTCAAAGTGTAGATTTTATTTTCTACCCACTCCCCTTAAAAAAGGAGGAACCACATAATTCATTGAAAATAATAATATATACACACCACCACACACACACTACACGCACAAACACACGCACAAATACACAAATCTCACATTTCTCTTCTCTTCTCCCCTTACTCTCTCACCGTCGACTGTCGAAATTTATCACTGAACGTCGGTTGCCACCACCAACGCCTAACCATACACCTCCATCAGCAAAAGCAACCACACCACGACCCTTCACACTCTTTCTCTCCCTTTGCCCCTCTCCCTTTTTCATTTTTCACGCTGCCTCGCCGGATTTGGCTGCCGGCAGGCGAGTTTCCAGCCACCAAGCGTACCACACGCCGCCCCTCTCTTTCGATGCAACTACAACACCATTGCTGTCTCGCTGGAGGTTTGGCCGGCGAGATCCAGCCGAAAAAAATTTCGCTGCCACCGCTATTGTAGCACTTTTTCTCCATTTTCTTCAATTATTGTGATTATTAATTTTATGTGGCTCTAAAACCTCTACAGATCTAGCCTTGGTTGCTCGTTCTCTAGCAAGGCTCTATTGAAACCACTGAACTTTGATGTCCTCTCATGCCGTTAGTTAATGCTACTGTTATCACTGTTTATGACTATGATCATTGACATGATCTTATTATTTCTATCTTTGTCTATGGCCTGTTTGGATTTAATCTTGCATCTTATCGGGAAAGTATGCCTACCTTCGTTTGTCACTGTTGTTATTGTTGTTGTTGGCTGCTCTGCGGGCTGATTTCTGGACATTTTCACCCTCATAATGCTTCATTTTTGATATGTTTTACTGATTTGGAAAAGGAAAAAATAATGTACTATACGGCTAATGAAATTATTTTTCCGTCAGATATTTGAGGCCACCCCAATACAAAAGGCGAATCTTTACTCTCCAAGTTATTTATTTTATATCAAAAATGAACACATGACCGATGAAGAAATTATCCGTTGATTTTCGAGGCCTTCACAAATAAAAAAGACAGATTTTACATATACAAATACGTAATAAAAATAAATATTTTTGGGCGATGACAAAATCTTTATAATATTTTAAAACTTTATCTGAGCCCACTTTTTAACAAAAGAGTTATATTTGAAATACGTATATACACACATACTTTTTAGTTTAGTTTGATTATTATTTATTTGTTACTAACATTTTTATTACAAATGTTCATAAAGGTTATTGGGAATACTTATCGAGAATGACAGTCAAAGAAGACTTTAAATTGTGTGCTTATCTTTTTATATTCTTACACTTGTACAAATGTTAAAGTGAAAGCTTTATTTTTGGGGTGTTGGGCGGGATATTCTTTATTTAATCTTCACCACGCGTTTAGGCAAATTTAGGCCGTTAATATTTATATAAAAATATTAGATTGATTTAGATTATTTAATCAAATAATTTCTACTTTTTACTCTAAAAAATATTACGTAGTCTCTTTAGAATAATTTTTCTTTATTCAATCTTGTCTTTTCTTTACATACATATACTTATATACTTTTGTTTTATATATATTTTACAACAACAAATACATTAATATTATTTTAATACATATTTTATATTTGTATTTCTTTACTTTTTTCCTTTTGTTATTTAGGCAAATATAGACCGTTAACACCGATACAAATAAATTAAATTAAGTAAATCTACATGTTTACGTCATTATGTAGTTTTTTTTTTTCAAATAAAATCTTTCTCTCCATAATCTCGATCAAGTCTGTAGTACTATGTGTTAAAATACTTTTTCTTTTTATAGTACATAAAAGACACTTTCTTTCCACATGTCACAAAATACTTTTTTTTTCACATGTAATTCATACATTTTTACACATATCTTTTACATGTGTTTTATAACAATATGTTTTATTTATATATTTGATGTACATATACCTTTACATTTATATTTTTCAAAAGAATTATTTTATACTTAATACACACACTTTTTACATTATACCTCCTCCCTCTTTGATAAATTTAGTCTGGCCGGGTACCACAGTTATGGATTCCGAAGGGTGCCTAATCCCTTTCCTTCGGGATAATATGAATCCTTACCTAGAATCTCAATTGGTTTTCGTGGACTGAAACATAAATCGCACATGTTAATAATTCAATAGATTTCCTTATTTTTCTTTAAAAAATTAGGTGGCGACTCTATACCAATTTTAATTCATTTAGTGTCCATAAGTCATGTTTTGTTTAACCTTGGTAAAAATATGGTGTGACAGTGACTAATGCAAATGGGGGTCTCGACCAATTCACGGTGTTCGGCAATGGCGTTACTGCCAAGGTCAATCTGTTGGAGAGGAGTTGTTCTTGTCGGAAATTTGACTTGGTGAAAATATCGTGGGAACATGCGATGACATCTTTGCGAATAAAGTATGGTGATGGTGTAGGTTATGGACTCCATCTACGAGTACTCTTCGCCAATTTATAAAGCTGAAACTTACCTCCTCGCATACTCGGAAGCTATTAACGTTGTCCCTCCAGAGGCCGAATGGACTGTGCCACGGAAAGTGCAAGACACTAAGATTTCTCCACCCCCCTACAATCCTAAACTCAGAAGGAAGAAAGTCAAACGCATTAAGGGTTTCGGTGAGACATTCAAGTCCAAAAAGAGGAATTCGTATTCAATATGCAAAAAATCCGGACACAAAAGAACCACATGTAGAATGACCAACAAATCATAGATAGACTTTTTTTTGCTTCAATTGTAAAGCTACTGTTTTGGGGGATAAATGTGCATTTCTGTAAAATTTAACGTTCAGTTGTAATCGACTTAAATCCTTGTCTACGATAGACTACCCAAATTCTACGGTATAACTTTCACACTGTCTATAAAATATTATATATTGATTATATGATTACTCATCAAAGACTCTATGTTGGCTTTTTACCGCCTTATCTCTCCAATCAATGCAATGAATCATTGTTTCCCGTTCCTATTTAATGAAAAGCTGCTGACATGTCCGTTCACAAGAAAAACCGCTGGTATACGCAAGCCAAGCGTTTTCTATTCTAACACGCGTCGACTGACCATTGGGTGGAAATATGAAAGGACACCTTCTATAGGTCTATAAGTAAAATGACTATTTCTATGTAAGCCTTCACTTGTCCCTAAACCAAATACATTAGAAAACCCCTTCTTCTTCTTCATCAAAATTGAAATCATGCCTCCCAGAAAGATAACTCTGCGCTCCATCAGACGTGTTTTCCCAAGACACTACAATATCCTCCTGCTTAGGAATGATTTCGACTGCCTTTTCTTTGGCCTGGGTCAAGACCGCATCTACTTAGAGTGGAAACTCCGTCGAATTGCTCGTTTCTTAAGGACAATTCTGGAAAGGCTAGGAATGGAAGGCCCTGACTACATCACCCCCCAACATCCCCCTGAAATTAGTTTTTAAGTTTTTATTTTATTGTATGTCTATAATTTTTTGTAGGATTGTTGTTAGAAGAAAGCTTCTTCTTTTTTTGCTTATTTTACTTGTGGCCGTTGTGCCAATGTTCCCATGTATGATTCCCATGATTGTGCAATGAACAAATTTTAATATAAGTATTTTTGTTTTCAAATTTTGTTTTCCTCTTTTTGATTATTGTTGTTTTTTGTGTTTGCTTTATTACATGTTCAGTGAATGCATCTGTAGATTGACTTGATTGAATTCACGTAGAATAAATACAGATCACATATATAGTCTATCGTCGATCTTAGACTCCGTCTCGCATCGACCAAACATAGTAGTCGATGGTAGACTATATGAATCGATAGTCCATGAGTAGCTTGTAGTTTGAAAGAGAATAATTAAATTTAAAAATGTTTAAACAAATAATCACATGATTTGGGGCTGGTGAAAGAATATAATTAAATTTAAAAATATTTAAAAAGATAATAACATGTTTTGGGGCTGGTGAAAGGAGATAATTAAATTAAAAAAGATTTAAATAGATAAATCACGTATTTGAGGCTGGTTAAAGAAAATAAGTAAATTTTAAAAAGTTTAAAAACATAATCACATGATTTAGGGGTGTTGAAAGAAAATAATTAAATTTAAAAAGGTTTAAACACTTAATCACATGATTTGGGGGTGGTTAAACAAATAATCTTGAGCTGTTGGTGACACTTAATAAACTGTCATCGATGTTGACCCATGTCAAATCCATGTAAAAAATATACTTGTGCTTTGAGGGTCCATCGATCCGCTTGGTCTACTGTAGACTTACACCATCAGGAGGGCATAGATTCATCTCCTAAGTTTTCGTAGACCATATAGTTCTATGTACACTGCTATAGACCAACACTTAGATATTGTTTAAAATGAATAAATAAATTAAAAATAAATGTAGTGTGGGTTTGTACACATATGAAGGAGTGTAAACAAGTCACATAATCATATTAAAGCTTATATAAATTAGGGGTGGTGAATTAAGGAGCGTGTGGATGGGTATTGGTCAAAACAAACAATATCCTAAGAGTAATGTTTGTCGAAGCACAAGTATATTTTGAGGATGTTGTTTGTATTTGATGACCACCCATTTCACATATTCTTTTAATCACCACTCTTCAATCACTACCCCCAAATCAAAAGAGTATATGGAATGGATAGTGGTTGAACATTCATCATCCTCAAAACATACTTGTGCTTTGACAACCATTACTCTTAGGATATTGTTTGTTCGACCACTACCCATCCACACACTCCTTAATTTACCACCCCTAATTTATATAAGCTCTAATATGATTATGTGACTTGTTTACACTCCTTCATATGTGTACAAACCCACACTACATTTATTTTTAATTTATTTATTCATTTTTAAACAACATCCAAGTGTTGGTCTATAGCAGAGGTCTACAAATAATCAGGAGATCAATCGGTGCACCTCTTACGACGTAAGTCTACGATAGACCAACCGAATCGATGGACCCTCAAAGTACAAGTATATTTTTTGCTGTAATATTTTTATTTAATATATTATTGAGGGTCCATCGATTACGAGTGTCTATGGTAGTCTTTGGTATCTCGTTGATGAATGACATAGGTCATGATCTACGACAGTCTATTAAGTGTCACCACCAGTTCAAAAAATAAAATTACTATTCCAACGGTAATAAACGACTACTTTTACAATCCATCAGTGTTCACACTTCGTTTTTACTTTATATATAAGGTCGTCCATCCCTTATTGTTTTATTTCATTCACTTTGTTTTGTTTTTAAAAATTACACAATATCTCAAGCATCTCAAACATCCAATTCTAAAAATACTCTAATTTATCATTGTAGGAATGCGGCTGTCTTGAGGACGTCATGCACGGATTCAAATTCAGTTCGCAAATTTTATAATTATGCAATTGCAAAGGTGAACTGTGTATCTTTTTTTATAAAGTTAAGTTAATCTTATGTAATTATTATTTTTTTTTCTAGGACAATAACGCATGCTCATTTTTTAAATGGCTTGATGAGCTATCACCTCTAATTAGTCCATCAACATTGAGTTCGGGATCCGAGACATCAAATTTTCAAGGCTTGGCAAAATTTAATCTACTATAAAGGCTCCAACAATGCGAAGAAAATAAAGATTTTCTCATGACTTTGTTTAAAGAAGCTGAAGAACAGAGGGATCACTTTAAAGTATTACTACATGACACCCAAATAGAGAGGGATCAACTAAAACAAAAATTAATTTTGGTCGAAGAAAGGGAGAATGACCTAAAAGTGATGTTATGTGCTATAATGCTAGTATTCATTCTTTAGAAAAGTATAACATGGATGTGGTGATATTGAATAAATAATAATACTTCTATTTTTCTATAATGTTAATATTATTTTTGATAGAATCATAGTCGATCAAACAACACATCAACTTAAAATCGACCAGCATGGTAATGATAGACTATGCATGTAGTATACGAAAGATTAAGTATGCATGCTATGATATCAAGCATACATTGTACGAACTATGACAACACATTGCATATTCAAATTTCATACCACAAATCAGTTTGATAGAAACAGATTCAATGCAGAATCATAACAACAACCATAAAATAAAAGAATGTTTCTAACATCCTACCAACAGACCCTTCAACTTTCATACTTGTGAAATAAAAAAAATTGTCATATCCTAACAACTCATCATTCAACAACACATTAACAATATTAGCATTCAAATGTCTTTTTTTTTTTTTTTATGTTCCTCATCAACACAAATGTTACTGTTGATTTTTTTAACAATAACCATGACCACATCTTTCTGGTCTATTTTTTTTTCTTTCTGTTCTCCTTCTTCTTTGTCTACTGCTTCTTCCTTTCCATATTCAGCTTCATTTTTTTTTCTCAATAGCTGCAACTGCTGCTTCATTCTCACCTTGTTCTTTTTTTTTCAGCATCTGTAGCAGCTGCTGCTTCTTCAACTTTTTTTTCTTCCCTAGGTTTTTCTTTTTCTTTACCTGCAACAGTTGTTTCTTCCTCAGCTTCTTTTTTTCTTTACCTGCTTCTTTTTTATCAACTCTCTCTTTGTCAGTTTCTTCTTCTTCTTCTTCTTCATCAGCCTTTTCTTTTTCTTTGCCTTCTTCTTTATCTGATGCTGCTTCTTTTTTAGCTTCTTCTTCTGCAGCTGCTTCTTTTCCACTTTATTATTAGCTCTTATCTTTTTTATTTTCTTCTTATTTTTCCTCTTCTTCCACAATAGTGGCCAACTCATTCATTTTGCTCCTTTTTTCTCCTTCTTCATTCCTCTCTAATTCACGAAGGTCCACATGCACTGTATCATCATATTACAAAGTGTTACTGATATTTAAAACTAAAAATTCATTAACAACATCAACAATTAAATAAAGTTACCTCGCTCGTATTGTCGCTCATCCTTTTTTGTTTTCTTCAGTCTTTTCTCTCTGATATAGGCAGCAATATCCAACAATGCTTCCTCGAGCACAACAACACGCTTGTGAAGATCCCCTGGGGTTGAGGTGCCTGTTGCATCTTTCGAGGTTCTCGGAGAAGCATCATCACCAATGCATACTCCAACGGGGTTACCATCCAAATACCCATCATCATCACTGTCCTCATTTAAAGTGAGGACAGTTACCCTTTCTAACTCTTTCTTCAAGCCATCGAGGACGTTATTCTTTACCTCATCTGTATATGGCTTGAACGTAATCATGTAATCCATCTTCTTCTCATGAATAGTAGGGATGACGGGTGCACCTTCTACAAAATATCAATTAACAATTACATAACATTCGATACAACAATAGTATTATTGCATAATAAAAAATAAGTTCATACCTCAGTAACTTTTACTTTATATTTGAATGGGTTGCCTTTGATTATCTTATCACTTTTTGTAGTGTGCCATCTGAGGATGCGGGGAATAGAAAAGGGCTCATCCATTGATTTTCCAACAAATTTTTCAAGATGAGGAAAAACCTCATAGATCCAAATCTGTAAGCAGTACAACAGTGAAAAAAATAACTCAGAGTCTATTACAAAGTATAAATAAAAAGAGAATCTACGATAAACTGGCTAAAGGGTTTATAGTAGATACCATGAATGCCTAGGGAAATCCGAATAGAACATAGGATGCCTTCTGCTTCTCATCAAATACTCCTCTCTGTTTCTTCAGGTTACTTTTCTTCTTCAGATAGTCTATGATCAGTTGAAATGTCTCTTTCCTCCACGAATAATTCAAGAAAAAACTCAAAGAATTCACCATTCAAATCAGTTTTGTGTCGACAACCTTCGTCGAATCTTTTGCAAGCAACATGGTGTGCAAGAACCACAGTAAACAACACTTAAACTTCTGGTTCTCATTCGGCTTATTCCCTCTGATCAGGTATAACAAGTTGGCCGTTGTAATGTTTTTATTTTTTGTCACCTTAAAGCAAAAATTCTCTCCCTTTGCTAACACCTTCTTCATTTTTTATTCACTGGGGTATGATGAGTAGTTCAGCCTCGTGATCAAACAAAACTCTTTCAAGACAAAACAGGCAGGCTTGTTGTTAATGTAGAACCACATCTCATGACGGATCTTATCATTCTTGACGCATCACAACAATAAATAATGGACCAACTGCCATTGAACTTGAGATGTTCCAACAGATTTCTCAGGTGTCCAAAACAGGACCGCTTGAATATTTTCTTCAATTCCTGGTCGACAAGAACTTTCTTAAATTCTCGATAAGCATCCATTCTTGATCTGACCGATATCTTTACTGGGAAAGATTCGACCTTGTCCGTTATCGTTCGAAGGTCATACCGCTTCACGAAAATGAACCTTGAAAGAGATGGCACGGACAAGGGATCATTATCCCCATCATCACTGTTACTCCCACTTCCCTTGCTCTCTTCACTATCACCACTAACACTGCTCTTGGCAACATCTTCACCAGAATTGACATAGTCGTTTATCTCCTTTAACACCGAATTTGATTCGGACACTGCCTCTTCAATTTTCTTCCTTTTTGAGACATTTCCAACTGCCTCAACTTTTTTTTTCTACTGCTACCAGCAGAATCAGAAGTGGTACCGTCTTTGCATTTAGGAAGGATGCCTTTTTTAACCATTTTCAATACAATCTACACCTGTAGAACAAATCTCCTATTTTCAGTTCATAGACCACAGGTCTATCAACAGAAATAACTCAATGCTCAAATGAAACCCCCCCTCCCCCCCCAAAAAAAAAAGAAAGAAATACTCCACTATTAAACAGTTCACTACACAAACATACAATAACTAAACTAAAATACAACAATTGCTAAAAATCAAACTAGTGCACCTAATCAAACTAATTAGCTATTAATCTTTCAATTTCCACTATTTCAGTAATCATATTTTAAAAGAATTTCGTACGTCTAAAATTTGATTTCAATCTAGGGCATTCTTATTTCATAGACCACGGGTCTACGGAAAGACCACGGGTCTACGGACAGAAACAGGTCACTGTTCGAATAAAAATGCTCAAATAACTCTTCAAATAATAATTATCCCATCATTCAACACTTTGTTGCTAAAAAAAACCTAGAACTAAACCAAAACTCCTAAACAAAAGTTTAAAAATTCAACACCGTGATCGACAAAAAAAATTGTCAAAAATGCCGCATAAAACCTCAACAATTGCTTCAAAATCAAACTCATTACCTATAAAATTCTCATTTTTTAACTACTTAATCAACCAAACTCGAAAAAAAAATTGTACATCACTACGAATCGATTCATGAAGAAATTTGTTTAAATGGATCTAGAAATGATCATAACTTGATTTTAAGTAACCTTACGAAGTAACAATGAGAAAAAGAAGAAGGAGAAGAAGAAGAAGGATAAGAAGGAGGAGAAGGAGAAGGAGAAGGAGAAGGAGAAGGAGAAGAAGAAAGAAGAGAAGAAGGAGGAGGAGAAGGAGAAGAAGGAGGAGGAGAAGGAGGAGGATAAGGAGAAGAAGAAGGAGGAGAAGGAGAAAAAGAAGGAGGAGACGAAGAATAAGAAGGAGGAGAAGGAGAAGAATAAGCAGAAGAAGAAGAAGAAGAAGAAAAAGAAGAAGAAGAAGAAGGAGAAGAAGAAGAAGGAGAAAGAGAAGAAGGAGGAGAAGGAGAAGGAGAAGGAGAAGAAGAAGAAGGAGAAGGAAAAGGAGGAGAAGGAGAAGAAGAAGGAGAAGGAGGAGAAGAAGGATAAGAAGAAGGAGAAGAAGGAAAAGAAGGAGAAGAAGAAGAAGGAGAAGAAGGAGAAGGAGAAGAAGGAGATTGAGAAGAAGAAGAAGAAGAAGAAGAAGAAGAAGAAGAAGAAGAAGAAGAAGAAGAAGAAGAAGAAGAAGAAGTAGAAGAAGAAGAATGAGGAGCAGAAGAAGGAGAAGCAGAAGAAGGAGAAGAAGGAGAAGGAGAAGAAGAAGAAGGAGGAGGAGGAAAAGAAGAAAGAAGAGAAGAAGGAGAAGGAGATGAAGGAGGAGAAAGAGAAGAAGGAGGAGCAGAAGAAGAAGGAGGAGCAGAAGAAGAAGAAAAAGAAGAGGAAGAAGAAGAAGAAGAAGAAGAAATGAAAATGACATTTTTGGGAGAAGGGTTCTCGAAAGTGGGAGTTAGGAGAGCATTGAAGAGGAGAGAGATAGTTTCTTTTTTATATTGGAATAAGTGGAGAAGAAGAAGAAGAAGAAGAAGAAGAAGAAGAAGAAGAACGACCCGTATGCCTTTTAAGTTTAATTAGAAGAGTTGGTTTTGATAAAAGTGGAAACTACAACTGTTTGAGGATTATATATCAAAATATAGCTACTACATTTATTCTTTACATTATATTTATCCTTCATCTTTTACTAAACACTCATTATTTACCTCAGACAAATAAATATTATCTTATCAGTGAGTTTCCTTAATATTTTATTCTTCAATCCTCATTCTTCATAGACTCAAAAATGGATTGATCAAATTTTATTTTTTGGGAGAAAAAGAGTCAAAATATACTATACATATATGTTGTATTTTCTTTTAATTTCCTTTTTAGGTTTTCAAGGATCGTGAATTCGGAAGAGCCGAAGTTATTTTACAATCAAATAATTTGTCTATTGAATCAGATTCTATTTCTCTATCCTTAATTAGTTTTTTTTTAAATATATTTTTATATTAATAATTCATACGTGTAGAGTGTCAACAACAACATACTGAAGAATATAATGAATGATTACTCTCTAAAGTGATTACACTATTAATGATTACACTCTTGATCTAGGAATAAGTTTATCTGTTTCATGCACAACCTTAGCGTAGCACAAGCATCCAAACACTCTTAAGTGATCAAGAAAAGGTTTCTTATTATAAAGCTTTTCATATGGAGTTATATTATCAATCACTGGTGTAGGCCGTCTATTAATCAGATATGTAGCAGCTTTAACACAATATCCCCAGTATTTTAGAGGTATGTTAGCTTGAAATCTAATGGCTCTTGTCATTTCTAAGAGATGCCTATTCTTTCTCTCAGCTACCCTATTTTGTTGAGGGGTGTAAGAGCATGATGTCTGATGTATGGTATCTAAGTTAGCAAACAGTTCAACACACATAGTATTCACAGCTTCATTGCCCTTATCAGTTCTTAGGATTTTAATGCATGTATTGAACTGATTTTTAACTTAAGACAGAAAATGCTTGAGTATAACAAATACATCAGACTTTAATTTGATAAGATATATCCATGTCATTCTTGTGTAATCTTCAACAATAGTAAGGAACCATTTATGACCATCACAGGTTGGACCCAGAGATCCATATGAACCAAGTCAAAAGCATTTTTACTACATGTCATACTAACTGGAAAAGGCAACCTAGTTTATCTAGCAAAGTACAAACACTACATGTAGAAAGTTTATTATCTAAAAGATCCTTTGACATAGAAACAATCTATAGAGAACTTTGAAGAGAACATGGCCAAGTCTTTTATGCCATAGTTTTATATTAGAATTAGTTGTATATGTTACATTGGAGCAACTTGCTCTTGTATGTCCTGGAAGTTTTTGTTTAGTAAGAAATATAGACCATCTCTTTCTCTACCGATCTCCTTCACCTTCCCATTCCATAGATCCTGAAATATGCAAAAGTTAGGATAAAATATAGCTGAACATTTTAACTGTCTAGTAGCCTTGGACACTAATAATAGATTATACTTAAATTATGGTAAATGAAATATATTTGAGAGGGTGCTACTGTCAGATATGTTACTGAACCAGCGTGTGTTATTTTTGACACATCACTATTAGAGTTGTGACCCAAATTTTGTTGATTCGGCCCAGAAAGTTTTGCTGTGCGGCCCATGTTTGTGATTTTCAATGGACCTTTATGTTTTTGGGCCTAGGACTTATTTATATATATGGATTATATTAGTGTATTTAGTGGGTTATTTTTTGCATTCAGAAAATACTCATTCTCCACATTGTACTCCTCTCCTTTCATTATAGTGAAACATCCTCTACCTCTGCCCGTGGTTTTTTCCTACAAGGGTTTTCACGTAAATGTATATGTTCTTGTTTATTATTTTGCTTGTGGGTTGCTTTATTTCTGCCGATTTATAACACTCATCATTCGGTAACATAACTTTCAGAGGACACACAGACTTAGATATTGAACCTTTATTCAGAAGCCCAATATCTGAAACTATGTGGTTGGTAGCTCCTGTGTCAATAATCCACTCAGGTGGATTATGTGTGACTAATAGGTCACTACAATTATCTGCTACATTCACAGAATTCTGAAGGTGTTGATGACATGCCATAGCCCTGAGTCTGTAATATTTGACAGATTTGTGTATACTGCTCAGGTGTAAACCTTGGTGGCATAGATACCAATCCTGCACCTCCTTGTGCATGTTAAGATAGTTGACTTGACTGTAGTCCATGTGGGTCCTAGAGTTTTCAAAAGAAGATTGAGGATCATGTTGATATTGTACTTGTTGAGATTGAGATTCCCAATCTTCAATCATAGCATTGTGTGCACTATGACCTGTTCTTCTTTTCTTGGACCTGTGATCATAATTTTGACTATAAACAACATTACCTCTAGTGTCAGTATTTCCTTTGTGATTTACATGCTTAGGATGCCCTGATGGATAGCCGACCAGTTTAAAGCATTCAACCTTGTAATGCCCTTTCAATTTGCAATGATCACAGAAGGCAATAGGATTGTAATTTGACACATAACCCCTTTTTCCTTTTTGGTAGCCACCTCCAGGGTAAGAATACTTATAATACATAGCTAGAGCATCACCTGCATTAGGAGAAACACCAAAAAGCCCCGTTTCATTGGCAGATTGAGTCACAAATTTCTGTCTTTATCACTCGTTATCATAGAGTAGGCCATGTTAATAATTGATAATGGTGAAATTAACAGAATCTGCTTTCTTGCTTGAGAATAGGTGTCATTCAACCCCATCAAAAATTGGTATAGCTTTTTCCTTTGTAGATATGCCACAAACTCTCTTGATCTTTCACAGTTACAAGCAGGGGATGGAACCATAGACTCAAATTCATTCTACAAACCTTTCAGTTTAGTAAAATAGAAAGAAACAGACTGAACTCTTTGTGATATGGTAGTGATTTATTGATGTAGATTATAAGTTCTCGACCCATCAACCTTATCAAAACTCTTTTTCAAATCTTGCCACACAGCCTGGGCACTAGATGCATGTACTACCCCTCCAAGAAGATCTGTAGAAATTGACTTCATCGCCATGATAGAACAATGACATTGACTCTTTCCCATTGATTTCCCAATTTAGTAGTAAACCTATTTTTTGACCAAGAACCATCAACAGTGCCAAACTTATTACGACATAACAATGCTATGCTAACTTCTTTGCTCCATACAATATAATTCTCACTCCCTTTCAATTGAAATGACACAAGGGAGTTACCTGAAATATCAGCAGTTACAGATAAAGGGGTGATTAATATCCAAAGCAGTCATGGATTGATAGCTGGTACCACCATTATTTTGAGGAATTGATGGATCTGAATTCTTACCCCCATTTCTAGTAGAATGTACACCAAAAGCCATGGATAAGAATCTGAGAAATTCCCAATAGAATTTCAGAAAAAACTATCAAGTTCTTGAATTCAAGAAGAGACTTAGAATGAGGATCGTGTATGAGTACTGATTTGAATCAGTAGGCTCTGATACCATGAAGAATTATGAATGATTACACTAGGATTAAGAGCTATATGATCAGTTCATATAGCAGTAGAGGAGAGAAGAAGAAAACCCAGAGAAAAAAAAGGATGGTCAGATTAAGATTCAATAGATGAGAGAGGTTAATACATTGTGTATTGAATTTCTTAATTATCTATGATACATGAGGTAATATGTATATATAACTATAGGGACTAACTACTTCTTTAACTGTCTAACAATAACTGTAACTAACTAGTTACTGTGCTTAACTAACTTCTGGACATCTGTATTTTCTGCATGATTGACTTGACTTCTTTGGCTTCCATTTCTATTCCTCAACACATACCCATTGTATTCCCACAAGGTGGGATATGGGGAGGGTAGAGAGGATGTTTCCAATAGACCCCCTGGCTCAGGAAAAATAACAGTGTAACAAATATAAAAACATAAAAACGAACCGACAGAACGTGAAAATGCATCACTAGATAATAATAAAAAGATAGCTACAGAGTAATACTATAAATTATCTAATCGAAATCACAAACATCGCCAAAATACCACTAACGAGAAACTACAAGACATATGCATAACACTACAACTACACACACAACTATGCACAAAACACTCTTTCCTACTAGTAAGGATGCACTCTTACCCGCTAACCTGTACTCTAATCCGCATCCTCCATAACTTCCTATCAAGGGTCATGTCTTCCATAAGCTGTAATTGCTCTATGTCATGCCTAATCACCTCTCTTCAATATTTCTTTGGCCCACCTCTATTCTGCCTGAAGTCATTCATAGACAACCTCTTACACCTCCGAACCGGGGTATTCGTGCACCTACTCATCACATGCCCGAATGATCAAACTATCTCAATCTCACTTTTCGCATCTTGTCTTCCATCGGAGCCACTCCCGCCCTTCGAATAATCTCATTTCTAACCCTGTCACTCCTAGTAAGTCCACACATCCATCTCAACATCCTCATCTTCTCAACCTTCAATTTTTGAAAGTGGGAGTTCTTGAATCGCTAATACTCTGCTTCATACAACATAGTCGGCCGGACAACCACTTTATAAAACTTGCTTTTAAGTTTAGGAGGCACCTTTTAATGACACTGAACACTCGAAGAAAGCCTCTATTTCAACCACCCTGCACCAATACGGTGCGTGACATCCTCGTCAATCTCTCTATTCCCCTAAATTATAGACCCAAGATACTTGAAACCATCTCTCTTCTGAATGGCTTGGGCATCCAACTTTACTACCACGTCAGCCTCATGCATCAAATCATTGAAATTGCACTTCAAGTACTCTATCCTAGTCCTGCTCAACCTAAACCCTTTAGACTCTAGGGTATGTCTCCAAACCTCCAACTTATCATTAACTCCTCCCCCGGGTCTCGTCAATTAGAACTACATCATCAGTAAATAACATATACCAAGACACCTTCCCTTGAATATGCCGCGTCAATACATCCATCTCCAAGGCGAATAAAAATGGACTAAGAGTCGATCCCTGGTGCAACCTTGTCAAAATAGAAAAGTGCTTCGAATCTCCTCCCACCGTCCTCACACGAGTCTTTGCTCCG
Source organism: Capsicum annuum (assembly GCF_002878395.1). Lineage (NCBI taxonomy): Eukaryota > Viridiplantae > Streptophyta > Magnoliopsida > Solanales > Solanaceae > Capsicum > Capsicum annuum. The sequence goes on along the minus strand of NC_061119.1, from coordinate 210,087,805 downwards.
TCGTACATGTCCTCAATCGACCTAATATACGCCACGGGCATACCAAACACCTCAATAGAACCTTCTTGGAGACTTTGTCGTATGCCTTTTGAAGACATGAACACCAACTAATCATACGTGTAGGTGTCTTTATAATTTTTTTCAAAATTTAGTTTTATCAAATAGAAAATATGATCGGTTGTTCAAAACTTTAAAAAGGGGAGAACAATTGAAACATTAATAAAATAAAAAAGGGCCCTTGATAAATTTCTAGTGAACAACAAAAATATCGAATTGAAAAACTAAAATTGATAAAGTCTTACCTAAGATCAACAATGTCTTAAAAGAGATTGAATGGATTAATTAGCTATATTGTCAATTAAAAAAAAATTATTCGAAAATATTGACTATAAAAAAAATCAATAATTTTGCATCTCAAAAATCTAGAAACAAATTTTAAAATAAATAAATACATAAAAAAATTAAGAAAAGGCCTCTCGTTTGAGTTTCATCTTAGGGCCTCGATATGGTTGAGACGGCCTTGGTTGTTGGAGTGGGTAAAAAAGCCCCTGTTAGAGAATGCACCAGTGGTTTGCTTATATGGATTTGGGCATACAACTAGCTTTTAGGGTTGAGTTAGTGCCATATTGACAGAAAAAACTTGATGTCGCCGTGTCCCGCAATATAATTCACTTTATCTCAGGCCATCTCCTGAAATACAAAAAAAATGAGCAGAATATTAGTATATCGAGGAAAGGTGCTGGAAAGTAAAATGCAATACCAGAATCACATAGAAGATGGCTCACCAAAATCCCTAGGTGTCTTGGATTTGTGACATTCAGGTCTACCGGCATAGTTGTGCATACTGCACCCTACTCTGTCGATCAAGAAGGTAGTTATGTCGGTTAAATATGTCAAGTAGTAATCATAATATGGCCCTGAGTCCTGAGATGAGCTCAAATGAAGCGACTGGACAGTGAGGATTCATATAGCCGACCACATTTGCTTTACTCGTTGTCGTAGAGTAAATGTGAGCTAACCTTCTGCAAGTCGAATCACCACTCTTCCAACCTGCCCTAATACCATAGTAATCAGTTTCAGTTTTTAAGGCACCACATTGCTAGCAGCTTGTTCTGCTTGCATAGTTGTGAGAACCACAATTCATGGCACTGCAATACCAGTCTCCAGCCATGACTTCTGTTTTGTTTAGTCCATACATGGCAACATCAGCCAGTATTGCATATTTAGGACAGCTACATCGTTGGCATGCATATCGTTTATATGAGAAGTTATTTCATTCTAAAAAGAAATTTCACGTCACAAAAACTTGCACTAAATACAGCAGCTTTTTTTTCTTTTCTTTTTTCTTTTTTTGTGTGTGTAGAAGCTGGAAAAAAGAGTAAATTTAGTTCCAATCTAAGATAATGAAATGAGCAACATAAGGAAATAACATTATCGATGTCTCACCAATAAAAAACTGAATGTTTCGAGGAACTGAGCTTCTTGGTTAGATGTGAAACTTAAAGCTCAAGAAATGGTTTTCTGGAGCTGATAAGTTTGGTGAATGGTTTAGGCAGGTTTATATAGTTGGAAGCTAAGATCTCACTATTGAAACCTCAAAGTTTCCTTTTTCATCTATGGTGACTTGTGAGCTTTAGACAGTTTCCTTAAATGGGATCCACAAGATAGCACAGAATTTTCAAAAGTTGTCAACTGTTAAATTCTTGCATTTGAAGCACCATGGTTTGACAAATGCATATGATACTAACATCCTTCTTTTCTTAAATATTCCTCAATAATTTGAACTTCCTTTCTGGATTGGAAAAAAATAGAGAAAACTTAGAGAATAGAATCCTAAAACAGACTTAAACATTGGTTTTTAAACAAGAAAATGACTTTTTATTGAGAGAGATATTTGATTAAGTAGAATTGGTTCTGGCTGTCTGGACCACAGGAGATATGTCAAGGAATTGAAACTACTTCACGTGAACGAAGACACTTGTCTCCATAAAAAAAGGAATATGAAATCTAGACTTCGTGGATGAAGAATGTGTAGACTGTTGTAGGGTGGAGGGACAACGATACGTATCTCTACCCCTGCCATGCAATGCACTTCAACTCTCAGTTTGAGTGGCCGATAGACGTTGTAGGTCCTAAACTGACATAGATGGTTTTAAGGTGTATATGTAGCTCTATATGTACTTATTTCTATGCGCGCGCGCATACACATATGTTGAAAATGTTAGTCCATGGTGAATTTTCCACTGCTCTGATCACCCCCTTCCACTCATCCTTGTTCGTGGTAGAATGCGCTACTGATCCTTTCACCCCACCCCCCCACCCCCCCCTTCCCCCCAATTCCTTAGTGTTTTAGAAGTTGAAGTGTAACAAGAATCTATTCCATATTCCACATGTCTATTAAGGCTACTCAATAACTCAAATATGAACAATCTGTGAAGCTTCCCTTTTCTGGAAGAGACTTGCACCAAAATACAACTTATTGAGCTTAAAATATACAGTGTGTCATTTCATCTGAAAGATTAAACTATTAGAGAATCACACTATTAGTTAATTATGCCTTCAACACGCCTCCTCACACGCAGCTTGATTCTTTCTCATGGGCTAATCACGTCGAACTTCATGTCCATTGTATGCTTTGATACCTTGTTGAAATGTGCGACCATCTTATCTAAAAGCTTAATCTGTTATAGAGAGCACACTTATAATGACTTATTTATGTCTTCAATAACAATTATTATTTCTCTCACCCTTTTGGTCGGGCCTTTTCCCAGACCCGCACATAGTGGGAGCTTCGGTGCACCGGCCTGCCCTTTCTTTTAAATGAATGAACATAGGCCCTTTTATTCGAACTTCAACATAACCAGTCTTACTGCTAGCTTATCGCTAAAAGCCAAGATTCGACCACAAGTACTGCTCCTATTAGTGTGATTTACAAGTTCTTGTCTCTTAAGTTGTATTGAAATTATATGTATTTGGTTCAACAATGATAAAATGTTTATCTTGAAAATGCTTCACATTAGCATGGAATTGAAGTGAATTGGAAACTTGAAGGAGGAAAGGAAAAGAGAAAAGTTGAAATTGGTTCAACTATAAAAGTAAAGCATCTGGTTCTTATCTGTGTAATAATTGAGAGTTGATGCTTAAAGGAACCAATTTGGTTCCCTAAGAATGAAACCACTCAAAGATTCTATGAATCTAATATCTGATCCTCAGTGTTACTTCTCTCTCTTTTTTTTTTGCTGTGATCCTTAAAATGAAAGAAGAAAGAACGCAAAATCTGAGGGAAGTTCATTCATTTGAACACTTGCACAGTTACAATGCAGTTAGAAATTAAACCCTTCTTCGAGAAACTAATCTAACGAAACAAGAAAAGAAAAACTAAAAGCAAGAGAGTAGAAAAACAGAAGAAAAAGAAGGATCTTTGAAGGTTAAATGTTCAATAAGAGCTTAATGTCTCTGCGTCCCTCAATATAATTCATTTCCTCTCAGATCACCTCCTGAAAAACAAAGAAATGAACAGGATGTTAGTAAATGATAAATGGTGTCGGAAAGCAAAATGTCGGTGATGCAGTACCAGAATCAGAAGGAAGATGGCTCACCGAATCCCCTAGGTGTCTTGCACTTAAAGCATTCTTCTCTACTGGCGTAGTTGTGCATACCACATCCTAATCTGTCGATCAAAAAGGAAGCTGTCAGTTAACAAACCACATATTTAGTAAGCTAAATTGAATACGTATATAATATTGGTCCCGAATGAACTTCAACGGAGGACATGAGCAGTAAGGATGCATATAGCCAACCCCTACTTGTTTGGAATTGAGAATGTGACTAACCTGCTGCAAATCCAATCACCACTCTTCCAACCAGGAAGAGCACTTGCATCATATCCATAACCTGCTGGTGCCATCATTCCTGCCCCAATACCATAATAATCACTTTTTGATGCACCACATCGATAGCAGCTTGTTCTGCTTGCATAGTTGTGAGAACCACAGTTCATACCACTGCAATACCAGTCTCCAGCCAAAACTTCAGTTTTGTTTAGTCCATACATGGCAACATCAGCCGGTGTTGCGTATTTTGGGCAGCTGCATCGTTGGCATGCATCCCGTTTCTTGAAGTTTAGGTGCTGGCATGCAGCACACATCCAGTCTCCATCCCTGCTCATTTTCTGTCTTGAAGGCAGAAATAGTAAGCATGAAAAGATTATGTCAACAATTTTGCATATGGGAAGTTAAATTGGCCATCTTAAGAGGCATGACAAAACAATCAAGATCTTATTGTTTATCAACCTTTAAGGCAAGAAGCCAAGAACTGCATTGCTTACACTTGAACAGTTATTTCATTCTAGGAAGAAATTCCGCGACACGTTAATTTTGTATTGAAGGCCTATTTTTTTTTTTTTTAAAGAAACTTGCGTTCAAAACTGCATTTTTTAGCGTAAAAGCTGGAGGAATTGGAAATTTACTTCCAATCTGAGATAATAAAATGGAAAAAACATAATGAATGCCTCACCTAAAAGAAGTGAAGGATTTGAAGAGCTGAGCTTCTCAGCTACACGTAAAGCTCGAAGCTCAAGAAATGACTTGCTGGAGTTGGTAAGTTTGATGAATGGTTTGAGGAGGTTTATATAGTTGGAAGAACTCACTATTGGGGCCCAAAGGTTTTCTTTTTTTTGATCTGTTGTGTGAGCTTAAGGCGGTTTCCTTAAATGGGATCCACAAGATATCACAAATTTTCCAAAAAGTAACTGGATAAACCTCTTACTTTCCTTCCTTCTCGAGTATAGAGGTATGGCTCTCAAAAGTTCTCAACTGTCAAATTCATGCATGTGAATCAGTATTTTCTTGTAAAAACACAATAATGCCCCTCCTTACCCGTTCCCAGTCCATTATTCTACTAGAAAGTGTTTCACAAAATATTATTCTTTGTTCTGTATCCATTTCTAGTAGGTGTTATGAGGGGAAGATGTTATATGAAAGGTGGGGTTATTTCACCGTGTGCTCTTGCTAAGATCGATGTCCCCTCGAGATGATATGGATTGAACAGACTTACACAATAGATTAACAAGTGTAATCTACTTTGCCAATGCAAGAAACTGCCTGACACGAAGGCTTATATCGTTCAGGTGGAAAATGGTCCAGGTTCCAAAGGGCAAAAACTGTAACAATTACCACCAAAGGAATCAATTCCCTCATAATGCATAATTTGAGTTCCTATTCTTCTTTTGTGTTATATTCTTCCTAATAATTCAAAAGTGAAATTCTTTTCATCTCCAGTTAATCATGTCTTTGTTTACTTGTCTATTTTGACAAAACCAATTTTGGAGCTCTTAATCAGGTATTTAGGCCTTTATCTCTATTTGGAAAGCATAATATGCTGGTTAGTAGATTGCTAAGAATATAAAAAGCATTTTTACCGGCACAGACAGGTGATACATGAATTAGGAACAAAACATGAGAGTTACATTATTCCTATGATACTACAATTTAACGGCACAGACAGATGATAAAACATAAGAGTTACATTATTCCTATGATGCTACAATTTAACGGCGCACAAGATACATGAATTAGGAGCAAAACATGAGAGTTACATTATTCCTATGATACTACAATCTAACGGCGCAGACAGATGATACATGAATTAGGAACAAAATATGAGAGTTACATTATTCCTATGATACAATTTCGTGGAGCAGACAGGTGATACATGAATTAGGAATAAACAAGAAGAGTAACATTATTCCTGACAGTGTTGAATGTATCAACTTGATGAGAAATACCTCTTTCATGACAGGTACCCGAGACAATGCATTTAAGTGATCATCACATGGTGTTTATCTTTGTTTTTCATCGGTAAGGAAATCAATATTCTCCGAAGATTCTGAAAGTGATGCATTGTACAGGACTTGCATTATATGAATTTAATGCCCCCTGTAGTTGAAGATGAGAAGTAAAAGGTTAACCATGTTTGACCATAATCAATATAGTGTAAGGTTATTCTATAGCTTTTGACTTGGTTCTGATGCCTTAACAGTAGAATACTAATATCTTTCCTTCAGAAGTTCACAAAGTAAAAAACAAACAGAAGGTAGAACTAGAAACAAAAGAGATTCGGTTTTAATAGTTATCTATTTTAAAGAATTTTTACTGCTGTATTACTGTGAATATTAATACCAAATTGCGTTTTACTTTTAATCAAACTTCCTTACTAAAGGGAGAGTTGATTATGCATTCATGTTAGGACAATTTCAGATAAGGTTCTAACATAGAGACCTTTTCAATAAGATGTCAATTGGTAATAATTTTCAAGCAATGAACCAGAGAACTTACAAATTATCCTCACAGTTATAAGTAGAAAAAAGTGAGTAAAAATAGACATTCTGCCGTTCTTGATGAGTGTCACGGAAAAATGCCTCTTTTTTGATAACCGTGGTGTCCGGGCCAGCTTGCGCCCATCTCGACTAATTCCACGGAGTACCTGCCACCTCCCACCAGCACCAGGTACCAGGTACCAGGTAACTTTGTCCACCAAGGGTAAAACATATGAGAAGAAATCATCTCGTGTTTGTCTCCATTGAGAATTGAACCTGAGACCTCATTGTGCTCAACCCAACTTCATTGAACCACTAGGCCACACCCTTGGGTTCATGTCTCTTTTCTTTTTTGACAACTCGATCCTTAGTTCTAACTTTCCACGTGGCATGTTTAAGACCATATGATTAAAGGGCATTTTGGTACATTCAAAATATCTTTAGTTTAAGATTACTATATTTAAAAATCTTCTTTACTTTCTTAAACTCCGTGCCACGTCAAAACCGGACAAACGAATTGAAACTGAGGGAGCAACAGAAAAAACAGGTCTTTTATGCAAACACAAAATATGGTGTTCAAGTTGGAGCAAATCAAGAGTAATGTTGAGGTTGACCATGAGTTGAAATCTTTTGACCAAATCTCGGGGCCACAAATGCTGACATGGCAACGGCAGCTGATTCCACCTAAGCGGAGATGCTCGCGTGTTGACATAGTATTTGATAAGGAAGAATCCTAATCACCATTTCTAACTAGACAGCATGAATATTCTGGATAAGAAAACCTCAGACAAAGTCCCCCATCCTTTATTCTTTATATGTGACCATTCTGTAAAGGAGGCCAATCCTCCTCAATAATACTTGCCAGAATCTACATTCTAACGGCAAATAATAAAAATAGCCGTTGCTTTTGAATTTTGCATATTCCAACTGTGCTGTCAGAAGGTAAGTTTAAGCTAGTGCTACTTTTCCTAATAATGGTTAATTAACATATATTCTTCTTATCTATACAAGCAACACATCCAGTAATAATAATATTGATGATAGCGATGATAAAAATCAAGAAGAATGATTATAGATGCCCGGTCCCTCTCTGGACGTGTTCATTATAGCCAAAAGAAATGCATAGAATGGTTTTAGCTGGGGTTCACCACTACTTTTAGCATGGTCACTGTTTGAGAAAAATGAGTTGACACTCTTAAATCTCATCAGAATAAAGGTTCTAAAGATCGATTAGTAGTGGTAAAATAAGAATCATAGAAATACAGAAAAATCATTTTGGCTTACCCCTTTGTGTAGTGCCCACTATGACTTATTTTCTTATTGGTTCTTCAGCATCAAAATAACCATATAGGAATGAGTTCTGTTGGATATTTTTGGTCATTGGATCCAATGATCGAGTCGCTGGACACAGAGCACCATATCAAAAAAGTAACTTACTGATCATCTTTTAAGCAATGCAGCATCAAGTAGCCACAACCAAGAGAATCAGGGTGTCAGGCAGAGGCGGATCCATGATTTTAACTTTGACGAACCGATTGCACATTTGAAATTACGGGTTCAGAATTTAGTATTTGTATATATATAAGCTCTGTGTCGAAAATGTTGGGTTCAGTTGAACACATTGTCGAAATACTTCACCCGCCTCTGGTGCCACGGGCTTTTGTCTTTTGACTTCTCGCAGATGCTCCATAATCTTGGTTTTAGGTGGCAAACAACTCCCACATAGTTATTCTTTTGAACATTCTCAATCTAATCATAACTTCTAATTTATTGCCTCATCTATATCAGAAGCCAACAAATAGATCTCTCTAAATGCCCTTCCATTATCTAAAGAGGCGGATGCAACCTTTGAACAAAGGGCTCATCCAAACCCTATACTTTCAACAATGAGCACAAACATATATGTGAAAAACCAAAATTCAATCTGAACCAATAATTTCTTAAGTATAGTTGGGTGCTAAGAACCGTAACCTGTCATGTTCAAATTCTGAATCCGTCTCTGATTGTCTATGTTCATTCAGCTTATGTTTCTGCCACTATACAATACGGACCAACAATTTGTATCAAGGTCACTAAGGCTTTTATGGTTCTTTTCGCTCTACAGATTAAGACTTGGAAACTTCATTTGATGAATCATAAGCAAGCATCAGTAGAATACACAAACTAAGGAATTGTATAATCTATTTATTTTCTTGATTTTCATAATTCAACTTACAAATTGCAACACCTCTGTAACAAATACTTCATTTTCGTCCAATAATTCTTGTAACAAAAGCCACACCAATTGTCCCACAACAAAAAGTTACACCATCCTGTTGGATATATAGTTCCGACGGTAGTTATACCTACACTTGCCATACAGAACCTGGAACAATATAACAAATGTTTAGTCAAATACTTTGTAACAGACCAAACATTGTGCAGCAGAACCACTTTTGAGCCAATTGCAAAAGGCTGCAGCATGACAAAACCAGAATATATTCTTAAAGACATTTACATCTATATTCTTTCTGAGCTTACTGAACAAACTCCCATAATGTTCATGCATAGGTTGTATACTTAAGAAAAACATCCATTTTTTGGAACAGTGGATTAAACACAACCCAAGTTGTTAGACCTCTACCAACCCCTAGGCCTCACCCCTCCAAAGAAATTCCTTTCTTTTTTCTCCCACTTCTTAGGCAAAAGACTGAGAAAGAGAACTTTTTATGCTTTTTCTTTTTTGCAAAATAAGAAAAAATTGTTAACAACCATTAACCACATTTGAGAACTTATCTCATCCACACTGTTGATGCTTTTTCTTCCGACTCGTTTGTTACACCCTCAATCTCGATTATTTTTTCGTAGGGCTTTGACCGAGTGAGCATTACGATACCTTCACATATTTTGTTCTAGGATTTCACTCGCAAAAATAGATTGTTTACTTTTTAAGATATAAGATATATCTCCACATCCGCCCTCAGTTAGATCTATGACCAAAGGACATATAACTGCTGAAATGGAAGCCAAAGTGCCCGCCTAAGCTGTCACACCGAGGATTACTTGCTCTTGAAACAGCTCCCTTTAGTGGGGCAGGACAGTGAAGGAAGTAAATCTTTACCCACACCTGTATTTACAGCAAATTAACGAAAACATTGACATGTATTTGCATTGGGTGTGGGTAATGAATGATACAACCCAGGGAGAATCACACCCCGAAAGCTAGCTACTGAGTTGGTAACGCTCAAAGCTATATAGCCCCACATCAACTCCCCATTTAACCAATGTGAGTCCATACTTTGCAATAGGGTTTGCTCTATCCAAGGCAAGACGACAAGCACGAAGGGCGGTGGGCGGAAGAGTCCAAGACTATATAGACCCCACATTACAACCTAGAAAGAGCAAGATCGGAGAAACCAATGCTATATAAGCCCCACATCAGCTTCCATTTAACCGATGTGAGACTCAAGTCCCATACTTGAAGCTGATACAACCCAAGAAGAATCCCACCCAAAAGCTAGCTACAGAGGTGGGAGAGCCCAATAATATATAAGCCCCACATCAGCTTCCATTTAACCGATGCGAGACTCAAGTCCCATACTTAAAGTTGATACAACCCAAGAAGTATCACACCCAAAAGCTAGCTGTTGAGGCGGGAGAGCCTAAAGCTATATAAACACAACATCAGCTGCCCACTTAACCGATGTGAACTCAAGTCTCATACCTTACAATAGCAACATAACAACTACTCCCTCTGTTCATACCTTAAACTCCGTGCCAAGTCAAACCAACTCATATAAATTGGGACGGAAGGAGTAACTTTTTTGGGGGGCCAAATTTAAAGATTGGACCTTCATCCCCATATTCCAAATAATATCAACAAGTTAGCTTGTAAAGAATCAAATTAGTACAACAAAACAATGACACTCTCTTTCTCCAACCCCTCAACTTCACCTATCACTTCACCTATCACTATCCTCCACTTTCTCCCAAACTCAAATCCCCCTTACAAACTCCTCCAAACACATCCATCTTTTTCCCTCTTATCCAAATGCAAAAACATGGAAGATTTCAAGAAAGTGTATTCCCATTTCATCAAGTTTTGTTTACACAACACCCAATTTGCACTAAGCAAATTACTTGAATTTTGTGTTATCAATCTTAAATACTATTAATGACCCTTATCACATTATGTATAAGATGATAATTAGAGGTTATTCATTGAGTGAATCACCTAATTTAGCTATTGAGCTCTATGAAAGAATGCTTTTTTCGGGTAATCAACCGAATTCGTATATGTTCCCGATTATTTTGAGATTTTGTGGAAAATAATGGACACCCAGATGGGAAAATTGATTCATGGACATGTTTTTAAGGTTGGATTGATGTGTGATGTTTATGTACATGCTTCACTTCTCAATATGTATGCACAAAATGGTGAAATGGATGATGCAAGATTGTTGTTTGATAAAAGTTCTCAAAGAGATGTTGTGTCGTTCACCGCGTTGATTAATGGGTACGCGTTGAAGGGACGTGCTGTGACGCGTGTGAACTTTTTGATAAAATGCCAGTGAGAGATGTTGTTTCGTGGAATGCAATGATTTCGGGGTATGTTCAGGTGGGGCGGTTTGAGGAGGCATTAGAGTTGTTTGAGCAGATGAGGAATGTGAATGTGACACCTTCGGTGAGCACGTTGTTGAGTGTTCTCTCTGCTTGTGCTCGTGTAGGTGAACTTAAGTTGGGGAATTGGGTAAGGTCGTGGATTGATGATCATGGACTTGGGACGAATATTCGTCTTGTTAATGCACTTATTGCTACATACGCTAAATGTGGCGATGTTAAGACGACAAGGATGTTTATTCGAGGGATTAGAGGAGAAAGATCTCGTGTCATTGAATGTTATGATTGGCGGTTATACACATACGAGCAATTATAAAGAAGCGTTGGTTGTTTTCATCTAATGCAGCAAGAAAATATGGATTTGTTAGTTTCCAGAAACATAAGAAACTAATTTTACTTATTTATGAACAAGTGGAACATAAGTTTGATAAATTAACAGAGAGATATTGATGAAAGCAAAACTACAACTTTATTGCAGATTTAAACTTATTTATAAGTTACAATCCTAACTGAAACTAAGTAATCAACTCCTAAGGATAAGGATAACAATTACAGATAAGATAGAAACCAAATAACTGCTTACAGATAACAACTTCTATACAGATAACTTAGAAATAAGACTGTTGTAGAACTTATGCATTTTTCTAACACTCCTCCTTGCTTTAAGAGCTGCAAACTCCAATTTTTTCCTGAGAAGTTGGAATTTGCTTCCTGGTAAAGGTTTGGTGAAGATATCAGCCAATTGCTCCTCGGTTTTGCAATAGAGCAGAATCACACCACCAGTTTTTTGCACTTCCCTCAAGAAGAAAAACTTACTATTGAAGTGTTTTGTTTTTGCATGAAATACAAGATTGTGAGAAATTGCTATCGCAGATTGGTTATCCACAAGTACTTCAGTTCCTTTTGTTTGATTCATATGCAGATCAGCAAATATTTTCCTCAACCACAGAGCTTGATTCGCTGCTGCTATTGTAGCCATAAATTTTACCTCTGCAGTGGATTGAGCCACAATATCCTGTTTCTTTGAGCACCACGAAAATATTTCAGAGCCAAGAATAAAGCAATATCCAGATGTGCTCTTCATGTCATCTACTGATCCAGCCTAATCACTATCAGAATACCCAAGTAGTTTTGGATTTGGATTTTTCTAAAACTTGACACCATAATTAATGGTTCCTTTGATGTATCTGATTACTCCTTTTGTTGCTTTTAGATGCAGCTCACTAGCACAATGCATGAACCTCGATAAAATGCTTACAAGATACAAAATACTGGGTCTCGTAGCTATGAGATACATCAAACAGCTGACTAAGCCTCTGAAGTATGTTTCCTCCACTTTCTCTTCTCCATCATTCTTGCTTAGTTTCTCTTTTTGGTTCATAGGAGTACTAATCTCCTTGCAATCTTCCATGTTGAACTTCTTCAGAATTTTCTTAGCATATTTCTTCTAACAAATGAAAACTTCATTCTGTCCCTATTTGATTTCCATTCCAAGAAAATAGGACATTAGACCAAGATCAGTCATCTTGAAGGCTTGCATCATTTCTTGCTTGAAATCCTCAATATGATTTGTATTGCTCCCTGTAACTAGTACATTATCAACATATATAGACACAACAAAAATATCAGTGCCATTATGTTTAACATAAAGAGTAGATTCTAATAGACTCTTTTCAAAGCCTAACCCAAGCAAATGATCATCTATTCGACCATACTAGGACCTTGGTGCCCGTTTAAGTCCATAAAGCGCCTTCCTTAGCCTATAAACTTTGTCCTCTTTTCCTTTCGTCACAAAACCTTCGGGTTGCTCAACATAAATTTCATCCTAGAGAAAACCATTAAGAAATGCCGATTTGACATCCATCTGATACACTTTCTAGCCCAATTGTGCAGAAAGAGCAAAAAGTAACCTGATCGTGTCAAGCCTAGACTCTGGCGCAAATGTATCAAAGTAATCCACACCAAAAATTTGAGAACATCCCTTAACGAAAAGTCTTGCTTTATGCTTGTTGACTAAACCATCAGTATTTAACTTTGTTCTAAAGACCCATTTCAACCCAATTACTTTTCTGTCTTTAGGTTGATCAACAAGCTCTCAAGTCATGTTCTTCTTAATCATAAACAACTCCTCTTTCATTGCAGCCACCTAATTTTCATCATTCTTGGCTTCATTGTACCCAACAGGTTCACATACTTCCACAATACATCTCTGATATATATCAGTGAGTAGTCGAGTACCTTTAACCGGTGAATGATCCACCACTTCATCTTGTGATGAGAGTGATATCGGTGAATGATCCACCACTTCATCTTGTGATGAGAGTGATATTTGCTTTTCAGGAACTTTGGCAGAAAACTTTTCTGCTGATTCTGAAGAGTTCAGGACAGATTTCATTGAGTCTTCTCAACACCATTCTTCATTCTCCATAAAATGCACATCTTTACTGAAGATTATATTTTCAGTTTGCGGTTGAAAGACTTTATACGTCTTTAAAACTGCACTATATCCAATAAAAATGCTCGGAACAAATTTCTTATCTAGCTTGTCTCATTTAACTTGAGGAACATAGGAAAAACAGATACATCCAAAAACTTTAAGGAAGTTTAATGACTATTTGAGCCCATACCAAGCTTCAAAAGGAGTTTGACCTTTCACCGTCTTTGTGGGAAGCCTATTTTGGAAAAAAATTGATGTATTTGCTGCTTCTGCCCAAAATTTCTTTGGCAAGTTATTCTCGTGCAACATGCATCTGGTCATCTCCATTATGTATCTTTTCCTTCTTTTATTTACTCCATTTTGTTGAAGAGTATATGGAGTAGTAAGCTGATGATGAATCCCTGCTTCCTCACATAAAATGTTGAATTGTTGAGAAGTGTATTCCTTTCCATTATCTGTTCGTATGGAATGAATTTTACAAGCATCTTCATTTTCTACTTTTGCTTTGAACTTCCGAAAGACATTAGCAACCTCTTACTTATGCTTGAGAAAGTAAATCCAACATATGCGAGTTAGATCATCAACAAAAATGATATAGTAAAGACTACCTTTTAGTGAGGGAATCCTTTGAGGTCCTGCTATATCGGTATTAATTAGTTACAATTTCTTTGACGCTCTCTAAGTTGTCTTTGGAAATGGAAGTCTTCTTTGTTTCCCATATTAACACACAAGGAAATTTGAAGAATTCACTTCTAAAACAGGTAGGTCCTCGACTATTTCTGCCTTTTGCATTTTAAGCAACCCTTCATAGTGATAATGTCCGAGTCTTTTGTGCTATACTTCTGCAATATTTCCTTTGACTGAAAAAACCACATGCTCCTCCTCAAATGGATCTAATGAGAAACTTTAACCTCTCATTCTTACTTTAAACATTTTTTGATTTGATGCATCCTTGATCAAGCAATGTTTATCTTCAAAATTTAATTTGAATCCGTTTTCCATCAATTGACCAACACTAAGCAAGTTCTGATCTATTTCAGGTACATAAAGCACTTCAGAAATTGTTTTGTACCTGAGTGACTTGGAATTGCAACCGTTTCTTTTCCTTGTACAGGAATATACTCACCGTTACCTATTCTGACTTTAGTAATGGTTGTAGGCTTCAATTCCTTGAAGAGATCCTTGTCGTTTGTCATGTGATTAGTACATCTACTATCAATCAACCAACACTCACTTGATGATTTACTTGAAAAACAAGTAGCAACAAAAAGTTGATCTTCCTCCTCTCCATCCACAATTTAAACATCTGCTTCTTGTTACTGATAATTGTTATTACAAATGACTACTTCATTGCCAAGTTGATTGCATTTACTACACTTAGCATCAGGCCTTCTCCAACACTTGTATGGTGGATGGCCTTTCTTGTTACAATGCTTAGATGGAGGAAAATTTTTCTTTGTGTTTCCAGTTTTTCCTTTGCAGTACCTGCTGGAGCACTTTCATCATTCTTCTTGTTCTTCTTCTTTTTATTTTTGTCTCCATCTTGAGTCTTGGAAAACAATGCTACCTCAGTATTTTCTTTATCTCTCATGACCTTTCATTGTTCTTGAGCCTGCAAAGCATTCCACAACTCCGCCAAGGTGATCTTGGACAAATCCTTGGTGTTTTCCAAAGTAGTTATGGTTGCTTCAAATCTTTCCGGCACAATTACTAGAATTTTTTTAACAATCCGAGAATCATTAAACACGAAACCAAGCAATCTTACTCTATTTTCTATGTTCAGGAACCTTTCAGAGTAATATTTTATGGTTTTGATTTCTTTTATCTTTTGCATCTCGAAATCTCTTATAAGATTCAAAACTTGCATACCTCTGATCCTCTCATCCCCTTCATAGTCTGACTTGAGATAATACTATATTTCTTTGGATGACTTTAGAGACATAATTAAAGTGAAAATTAAAGAAGATATTGCTGAAAATAGACAGGCTTTTGCCTTTGATTTTCTGGTTTTCTTCTCTTTATGGTTCTTGATTTGGGCCATAGTTGGATTGTTAAGCAATGGAGGAATTTCATAATCCTCTTCAACTGTCTCCCACATATCCATAGCATCTAGATAAGTCTCCATCCTTACAGTCTAAATCTGATAGTTATCACCATTACAAATAGGTAGTGCTATAGTTGAAAAACTTGATTCTACTTCCATGCTTCATAAACTTGCCTTGTTTCAGTTATTTCTTTGATGAAACACTGATAGATCCCTCAAGAAATAAGTGCTCTGATACCAATTGTAAGTTTCCAGAGAGTGAGGAACTTAAGAAACTGATTTTACTTATTGATGAACAAGTGGAACACGAGTTTGATAAATTAACAGAGAGATATTAATGAAAGCAAAAACTTTAGTTTTATTGCTGATTTAAACTTATTTATAAGTAACAATCCAAACTGAAACTAAGTAACCAACTCCTAAGGATAAGGATAACTACTATAGATGAGATAGAAACCAAATAACTGCTTACAGATAACAACTTCTATATAGATAACTTAGAAATAAGACTGTTACAACATATGCATTTTTCTAACAGGATCCTAATGATGTTAATTTGTTGAGCATCCTTCCAGCTTGTGCACATTTAGGTGCTTTGGATCTTGGAAAGTGGATACATGCTTATATTGACAAGCATTATCAATACTTACAAATTACTTCTCTGTGGAATATTTTGATAAATATGTATGTGAAATGTGGAGTCATTGCGGTAGCAAAACAAGTCTTTCAGGGAATGAAAAGTAAAACTGTAACTTCTCATATGTGATGATCTTAGAGCTAGAAATACATAGGGATGCATACGAAGCTCTGGAGCTTTTTCAAAAAATGACAGAGGAAAAAATGAAGCCAGATGATATAACATTTAGCATTTTATCAGCATGTAATCACACTGGTTTAGTTGATCTTGGTCGAGAATATTTCAATACCATGATTCAAAGCTACAAGTTTACATCGAAGTTACAGCATTATGGATATATAATTGACCTTCTAGGGTGAGCAGGAAAATTTGATGAAGTAAGGACCATGATCCAAAGCATGAAGAAAACCGAATGGTGCAATATAGGGTTCCTTGATGGGGTCTTGTAGAATCCATAAGAATCTTGAGTAGGGTGAATATGCTTCCAAGAACCTATTTGAACTGGAACCCAAAAATCTTGGTGCTTATGTACTCTTATCCAACATCTATGCTAGTGCTGGAAAATGGGACAAAGTAGTACTAATAAGAACTTTCTTAAATGATCAAGGAATGAATAAAGTTCCTAGTTGTACCTCCATTGAGATAGATAGAGTAGTCTATGAGTTTCTTGTTAGTGACATAGCACATCTGCGAAGCAACGAGATATACAAAATGCTGGATGAAGTTGATAGGCTATTGGAAGTGTTTGGCCATGTTCCAGATACATCAGAGGTACATTATGAAATGGATGAGGAGTGGAAGGAAGAAAAACTGAATCAACATAGTGAGAAGTTAGCAATTGCCTTTGGATTGATCAGTACAAAGCCAGGGACAACTCTCAGGATTGTTAAGAACCTTAAAGTGTCAGGAAATTTTCATGAAGCTACAAAGCTGATATCAAAGATATTTAATAGGGAGATCATTGCAAGAGATAGGAATCGATTTCACCATTTCAAGGATGGTTCTTGCTCGTGCTTGGACTATTGGTGAACCAATAATGATCAAAGCAATTAGATAGAAAAGAGAAAGTTGTCGAGGGTCAATCAAAAATAACCTCTTTGTCTCTTAAAGGTATGGGGGTAAGGCTTCGTATATCTTACCCTCCCCAAACGCCATGTAACGCCCCGAAAAATGGGTTCCGAAGCGTCACACGATACTTGAGGCTACGAGTATCCCCAAGCTAACCCTTTGAGCCATTTTCATTCAGTTCAACACAAATCAACGGGGTTTCCATAAATAACCCTCAAATATCAATAGAGTAATCATCATCCAAGAATAAAAGAATTTCAGAAAGATAACAAAATACGACTTATTAGTCAACTCCCAACATCTATACTAGTCTGACAAGCCTCTAAGAAAATCAGTAAAACCAGCGAGCCATTGAGATATGCCCCGACTGACTCATACTCAGTTATCAAATGTAAACAATTTTGTGAAACCAACATCAGACACCACGTCCTCAGAACATGAGGACTCACCACAATAGAGGATGTAGAACAACATTCCTGAAGAATCACTGTCGAACCTGGAACTGAGCACCTGAACCTACATTCTGAGAAAATGCAGCCCACATCCAAAGATGCGGGTTAGTACCATGGAAAGGAATCGAGTATATGGGGGTGTATACAGTTGTATAAACATCATCACCATAAATATTCATAAGAAATATGCAGGATGTATAAAAGACCCACATAGCCCGAAGAAAATCATCATAATCATGAGAGGATGGAATAAGTACAATAACACATGTGAGTCATCATATAATTTGTCAATCACTTTCAGTTCATCAAGAATATAAATTCTCATAATGTAAATATCATTTAAATCTTTCAAAACAATAACTTTCACAATTCCACTTTCACATCACTTCACCATTCACCATAGACACAAGGAAACACACATACACTAGGAGATCCTATAACCGACATAAACCATGTGAGCTACATAGAGTCCAACGTACAACCCACGTTGGGGAGAGCCATCTTATCCTTGCCATTGAAGTAGGACTATCGATATCAAATCCACACAAACTAGTAATCACTATATAAATCAGCCTCAGGCTCATTCCTACGGGAGCACGTAGTTCTAGAGAAGTAAGGTCGCTTTATACCTCCCACTCGGTGCTAAAGATTTCTCCCGGACTTAGCTCAGATCATTTCAAAGACAATCCACAACAAAACAATTTCAGTAATATATAAATATACATCGGGAGCCATCATGCTTCCCATCTATCAAAATCAACCACGTTGTGGATTTCTTTCACACTCGAGTTCAAAACAACTCCATTAATACCAAAAGGTCAAATCATTCAAAATATCTCAAATATTCAACATCAACGTGCTTATGACACACACTTTCTCAAAAAAACACAATTTTCAGTGGGATTCATGACCCAAATATCAAAATCATGATAAATATCATTCAAGATTCATGCTTTATATCTCCACACATGTAAATTCATTTTTCAAAATTATAAACATCAAGATTTCATAATAATCATCATAAGATATAGGTTCATGCTTTAAATTTGTAAAAATCAAATAAAAATCATGCCTTTATAAGGAAAATTACTTTTGGGCACAAGAACGAAAGAGAGTTCTTGAGTTCTTGAATAAATTTGCAGAATTAATGGTGAACTTTAGAGGTTCTTGAAGTAGGATGTAGGAGCTTAGAGTTTTCTTTTTGAGGAAATTTGATGAAATATAACATATAATGATTCTAATAGACTTTAATATAGGGTTTGGACGGATTTATGGTGAGGGGGAATGACCAAAACGCCCCTAAAAATCAAAAAAATTCTCGAATCTGTCCTTTGGTGGACTATTTTGATAGTCTGAAGTAGATCAACCATAACATTTTACTCTGATATTCAAATTGGATGAAACCAATTTCATTAGAAAGAGGACTCTCATATATTTCCGTTGATGTATAGTATCTCACCCAGATCATTGTGTACGAGGAGTTATGATCATTTGAAGTTGACCCAAAAATTCACTTTTGATAGGCTGAAGTAGATCGACCATAACTTTTTGCTTCGATAGACAAATTGGATGAAACCAATTATATTGGAAAGAGAACTCGCAGAGCTTTCCGTGGATATATAGTAGATCACCCGTATCATTATGTACAAGGATTTATGATCGTTTAAAGTTGGAGAAAAAATACGCTAGGCCTCAGTACTTTTTCCTGCACATTTTACTGTTCACTACTATTCACGGTTCGATCAGAATGTTCATAACTCATTGCTCGGGTGTCTGTTTTGGATGATCCAGATATCGTTGGAAAGATTATTTGATACTCTACGTAATGGTGGGTCATAATCTAAGACATTTCACGCGAAAAGTTTATAATTCATTCTAGAATATAGAACCCAACACGTTTACGCACAAAATTTCAACGAAAAATTTTTCCGGGGTATTACACGCCACTTATTGGATTACACTGTGTTTGTTGTTATTGTTATTGTGCAATCAGTATTTTTGGTTATCCATTATGTTGATCATTAAGATAGATATAAATTTGTACATACTTATGTAAACTCCCTTGATGGATTCAAATACTGCAAGTGGTTTGTAATCTTTAACAAAAATGCTAATGCACTTTTTGGGAAAGCCAACTTCATTATATTCACAATAAGATGATGATGATATTGGTAATTCATAGATTGAATGACATTTTTTTAAGGAGTCCTGCTTTCTTTTTTTAGAAGTGTCTTCTCTGCTACTACAATGTATGCTATACCAGCAGCTGTGGAGCCAATGAGTGAGTAGTATATTATGTGTTTGTGAAGAATCTAATCAAACTGTAATACCCAACAAAAAATATAAACCAATATTAGAGCCATGTATCAAGATCATGCATAGTATATCGTGGTTATTTTATAGTTTTATGAGTATGTTAGATGTATATTAAGGCTTCAAATAACTCTCAGCTATCAGACGATTCGAAACATTCCTTACCGATTGAATTCTTGAGAAGGATATTGGAATAGTCAACTTCAAAAGAGCATATCTCTCATTATACTTGGAATTTTTGAGCTCATAACCTATCAAAAGATAGATAATTGAATTATCTTTCCAACGATACCAATTTTTCCTAAATTAGATATAGAAAAAAAGAGTTATTCCTATTTTACTCCAGCATATCAGGATGGAAACAGTGTGACGACATTCGTGGTAGCTTACCACATTTGTGACGCCCTATCACGAAGGTCGTCAGCATTAGCCAGAAACCAGCTCCTAAGTGACAACATTCATGGTAGTTTACCATATTTGTGCAACCCTATCATAAAGGCCATCAACCTTAGGCAGAAACCAGCTCCTAAGTGACGATATTCGTGGTAGCTTACCACATTTGTGACGCCCTATCGCGAAGGTCGTCAGCCTTAGGTAGAAACCAGCTCCTAAGTGACGACATTCATGACATCTTACCACATTTTTGATTCCCTATCACGAAGGTCATCAGACTTAGGCATAAACCATCAATTCCAGCTCCTGTGTGACAATATTTTTGATGGCCTATCATATTTTTGATTCCTTGTAAGAAATGTTGTCAGACTTAGGCAGAAACCATCAATTCTAGCTCTTGTGTGATGACATTTTTGATAGCCTATCACATTTTTGACTCCTTGTCACAAATGTCATCAGGCTTAGGCAGAAACCATCAATTTTAGCTCCTGTGTGACGACATTTTTGACGGCTTGTCACATTTTTTGACACCTTGTCACAAATGTCGTCAGCTATGATTTTCAGCAACTGGGAATTTATTTCATAAGGGTATTTTGGTCTTTTTCTTCACCCTCCATAACTTATAACCCTAAAGAGGCATAATTTTTCCCATTTTTCTTCAGTTAAGCATCTTAAAAACCCTCTCTTACACTCTCAACTAAAAGATTGGGGTTTTCTCTCAAGATCATCTCCTTAAGAGCAAGCCTAAGGAATTCTTCAAGAACCTTCAGAAATATTAGATCTCTTTGAGGATTCAATCACTAAGGTATGCGTAGTGTTCATCTATGGATCCAATCCATTCATAGAGCTCAAGAACCATGTTCTAAATACTATTTTGTGAACTTTTTGTGGTGATATGAGCATGTACATGTTGATGATTGTTGTGTAAGTTTCAAGATGATATCTAGAGGTGTTTTCATGGAATATATATGCTTGTTAGTTGAAAACTATGAACTTTAGATGGTGTAAATGGTACAAGTTATGAAACACACCTATGCCTTAAAGAATGCATGCAAGGTGTTCAATAAAATGCTTAGGATGCTAGAAATTCATGTTTATATAGTTCCATGATGTCTAAATGACAAGTCCATGTTAGCTATATACTTTAATATGAATTCCATGCTTTTCATGTATTGCTATTGTTGTGGTATGAAGCATGTATAATAATGGAGATATACAATATGTACATGAAATATAACTATGCACTCCATACCATGCTTAATATGTTGAGGATCTACATGATGTATAATATCCTCTATTTATGATAATATGAATTGTGGACTCCAATCTTATGATCAAGTCAGTCATGTTGTGTCAGTTTCCTTCCATCGAGTCCTGGGGGTATTCATACCCAAAAACTATAGCTTTGTGCCTAGAGCCATGTCATATTTCACGATATACAAAATCAAGCCATGATTCAGTAGAATTCAGTCAGTTATATGACTCTGGAAACCTCATGGTCTCAGTTAGTTATTAGATATTAGTAGTATTCCGTCATTCAATGGAATTCAGTAAGTTCCACTTACGTACAGTCAGTTAAATCATGTTCAGTCTCTTTAGATGGGAGTAGGAGTTAGCACCGAGTGAACCCAAGGATGGAAACTCACCTGTATATGAGGGTGTGATTCTTAGCAGTCATCCTTGCATTCTAGAACTATGTAGCCAACATAGGTTAAGATATCGCAGCCTATTATATGAGGGTAGATGAGTTGGCTTAACCTATTATATAAGGGTTCCCACCGTTCTCACTAGAGTTACCTGTTATATGAAGGTTGCTCACATATTGTCCTTACCAGTGGTGCGGTATTGATACCCTTCCAGTCAGGGCAGTTATTGGACCCCATCTTAGCCATAATGGCACATATGGGGCATGTCGGTTAAACAACTACCTCCCATAATTTCAGACTCAGTCTCAGTAAAAGAACTCAGATAGTTCTTCAGATATCAATATACCAGGACTGTCAGATACAGTCAAATTCAGTTATAGTGCGAACTCAGATAGTTCCATCAGATTTAAGACTATCAGATACAGTCTCCCATGTTATCAGAACTACAGTTTCAGCCATGTCAGTTATCAGTAAACCATGTATTAGTGTACAGATCTAGCTATCACATACTCATGATCTTAGTTACTATGTATGTATGTTTACACTCTTATGTTCATATCAGTCAATCAGTTAGCACTGTTCATGCATGTAAACCCTTTTGTATTAGCCTGCCTCACTCGTATACTCAGTACTCTAGTTGTACTGACACATTTGTGCTATGGTGCTTTATTTCATGTTACACTATAGGTTAAGAGACACGAGCTCCAGATCGGCAGTAGCATCCAACCACAGAGTTACAGTGAGTCCTCATCCATTCGAGGGCGATATTATCTTATTTCATTTATTATTTCAGCTTAGTTTTTCTAGACAAATTTAGTTGGAGACATGTTCCTTCAAATCCTTATTCAGACATACTTAGAGGATTTCAGATTTAGTATTCAGAGTTATGTTCAGATTTGATTCAGTTTTTAACTGTTTTGGGTATCTTTCACCCATATGGATATTATGTTTAGATAGATTCTTTATTCAGTTGAACCTTATGGCCTACATGTTCATGTTTTCCACATTATTACATTATATATGTAGTATACAGGTACAGATATCAGTTATGGGTTAGCTTGTGGTCCCTCATGGTCATGAGCACCGTGTAGCATTTCGATTCAGAAAATTGGGGCGTTACACAAACACAGTTGTAGGATCATTGAATTCATTTCACTATACTAATTGTACAATTATATGTCAATGAAACACAAACTACACAGAAGAATCATAGTCTATGAATTTGTAATACCTCGATCATTCCTTAAACCTAAATCAGTCTTTTTGAATGGATATGCATGACTTCCAAAGTGATTGATATTTATACCATGTTTTATTTCTCTAATTTCCACTTTTTTTCATGTAGATCATTGAATAAGCTTTCCATCGATACCAATTTTATCAAAATTTGACGTCGGATGAGTGAGTTATGGTCGTTTTACTGAATGCTATCGGATCGCCCAGGTTTGATGGTCGACCTAGTGGACCATCAGGTCCTTGGTGGACCTTTAAGTGTCCCATAAAGCCAAGGAAGTAGCTCTCTTTTTGGGATTTCGTGTGACGGTGAAAGTGGTGGACTATCACAAAGTTAACGGACCATCAAGGTGTCCGTTAGACCGAGGTAGAATGTCCCATTCCTGAGCCCCAAGTGATGGACGATATAGTGGACTGTCAATCCCTATGATGGACCGTCACTTCGACCATCACTCTGAGGCAGAACATTCTTATTTTGACACTCGAGTGACGGACGACCTGGTGGACCGTCAGCTAATCTGACGGATTGTCAGATCGACCATCACAGGCCTCGATCTACAGTTTTCAACTTTTTTTTCAAAAGGGCATCTTGGTCATTTCCTTTCCTTATGGCCTTATATATATATATATATATATATATATATATATATATATATATATATATATATATATGTAGATAAGAGAAGATCATTTCTCTCCAAATTTCTTTCAAGAATACTCTAGAAACCTAAGGTTTCTTCCAAACCCGAAAATTGAATCATCTCCAAGAAATTCAAGAAACCTCCCATAAATTTCTTCAAGTTGTTCAAGAACTAAGTTCCTCAAGTCAAAGGCAACAAGGTCTTGGTCTAAAAGTGTGACAAAGAAGTTTCAAGTAAGTTTCTATATCTTCAAAATCAAAATCTAAGATATGTGGGGTTTGAACAAGAACTCTCCTTTCGTTCTTGTGCCTAAAGTTTTGATTTCTAATATTGATCTATATGATGTTTGCAAGTGGGGTTACACCCAAATTTCTTTAGTTATGATTTATGAGATTTGAGTTGAATAAGTTTGATATTTATGATTATTGCACCATCATGTTTCTTAAATTGAGAATTTATTCCATGAGTTGTATATTGTCATTATGTATTGATGATTTTTAAGTGATTTAAGTCAAGTGCCATGAGTTATGCCTTTCCATGAGAAATTTGTCTATTGAATTTATATAGATATTGAGATTGAAAGTCAAGAACAAGTCCTATGATGTTTCCTTGAAGTTTATGATATTTGAAATGATTTGATAAGCAAATGTACTTGATGTTGAGAATGATTGTGTTGAGTTGAGTCGAGTTAGGAATCCACAAGATGTTTATGATTTACAGATGAGATATATATTTATGTTTTGGTCTTTTATGATAGACTCATGAGTTGATATTGATTTAGGTGGATTTCCTAACGCATTCTGAGCTGAGTCTGAGAGAAGTATTTAGCACCGAGCGGGAAATTTAGTATTTCCCCAGAACTACGTGCCACCATAGGATTAATGTTGATGATATTGGGCCAAAGACCGAGTATGAGATTGTGATATTGAGATTGAGGTTGTACTCCTTGGCGAGAGTACAACATCCCTGCCAATGTGGGGATCCCTCCTTAAGAGGTTAAAATGTTGTACTCCATGAGGCTCACATGGTGTAATTATATCGGTTATAAGAAACTCCCGCGTCCATAATGATATAAGTCTCTTGATTTACCGAGTCACTCTAAGTCACGAGTTAAAGAGTTTAAGTTGAGTTAAATGATTTATGAGATTTATGAAACACGTGTCATTACTGATGATTTATGGAAATAATATTTTAGATAATTCAAGCGAAGATTATTATTATTGTCAGCATGCATGATTCCTTATACATTTATGATATTATTTAAAATGTTGCATCCACCCCCACATACTCAGTACATTCCTAAGTACTGACCCCCATACTCTTTTGTATTTTATATTTCCTCGTGATATAGGTTCAAGTGCTTAGTCTCAGCAGCGACAGTGATCTTTGAGTACCTTTCTATACACTTCTGCAGTTGGTGAGTCCTCATAGTTCGAGGACCTATATTTCCAGTTTTGTCTTGTCAATAGATGGTTATTTATTTTCAGTTCAGTACGAGTCAGTTGGGGATCTGTCCCAATGGCTCATCAGACTTGTATAGTAGAGGCTTTATCAGGCTAGAGTACCAGTATGTACAGAACTTCAGTATTTTAATTGTACAGAGCACTATTACTTCGTATCGCAGTATGTTTATGACATGGTTATTCATATTTATCTTAGCATGATTTGCATTATAGTGAGTTCTAAAAGTGATGATAGGCTTAGAGGGTTAACTTGGGGCCATGTGTGACCTTAAGCATCATGTGACGTATCGGGATGGGTTCTTGGGGTGTTACAAGCTTGGTATCAGAGCCTAAGGTTTGAAGAGTCCTAGGGAGTCTGATAAGTCATGTTGTGTAGAGTCTTGATCATCGGTGTGTAGCGCACCACATCTATGAGCAAGAGGCTACAGGACTTTTTAGGAAAAATTGTTTCTTTCTTTCAAGAGTCTATCATGCCTATGACTGTTTCTCTCTCCTACTAATTCGTGCTCTCTTATGATAGAAAATTCCTCCTTATAGAGCTCGCAGAAACAATAAACGATTTTAATCCATTGGTCCTTTAGGTAAGACAGTGTTCCACATGAAATTTCAAGATGTTTTCCAAGCGCTAGCCCAGGCGGTCACCTCCAATGCTCAAGCCAACACCCAGGCTACTGTTCCACCACCGCAAGGGAATAATTCTGCTGCAGCCCTGGTTCGTGACTTTATCCAAATAAATCCACCTGAGTTTTACGGTTTGAAAGTAGGTGAAGACCCACAAATATATTTAGATAAAGTGAGAAAGATCACTCAGATTATGCACGTGACTGAGAAGGAGAGTTTTGAATTGGCTGCCTATCGAATGAAAGATGTTTCTTTTGATTGGGTAGAGATGTGGCGGAAAACTAAAAGGGAGAATGATGCTCCTGTGACTTGGCAATTATTTTAGGATGACTTCTTAGACAGATTCTTTCTCCCCAGAGCTAAGAGAAGCAAAATTAGAAGAATTTATGAACTTGAGATAGGGTTCCATGATAGTTAAGGAGTATTGCCATAAGTTTAACTAGTTATCTAAATATGTTCCTGGTATGATGGCTGATTTTAGAACTAGCATGAGTAAGTTCTTAACCGGTGTATCTAGTTATGTTGTAAAAGAGTGTAGATCCGCTATGCTTAATAGGGAAATGGACCTTTCAAGACTAATGATTCATGCTCAGCAGATTAAAGCGGGTAAAGTGAAGGAGAGAGAGAGTGAGGGGAAATAAGAGAGTTAGATCTGAGCAGCAGGGGTATAGTCAGACTAGATTTTCTGGAAGGATCCGCCCTCAGTTCCAGAGCCGTTCTCTGGTGCCAGCACCTTCATCAGCCAGTACTCCTATATTTAGAATGAGGCCAGAGCAGGGTAATACGCCTACTATGTCTAGGTCCCAGGATAGTGTGAGTAACAGACTTCATCCTCCCCCATGCCCAAAGTGTTGTAGGACCATCCAGGTGAGTGCTTATTCGATTAGAGAGGTTGTTTTGGTTATGGTAAGATGGTCCACAGGTTCAGGGATTGCCCGTATGCTAGATAGGGGAGTCACGATGTTCATCCTTAGAGTCAGAATATTAGTGCTCCAGCCTCTGTAGTTTATCCTACTCCTCCTCAGGGTGCCTCATCTAGTACTACCAGCGGTCAGCTCAGGAATAACTTTTATGCTATACCACTCCGCCAGGAGTAGGAGGATTTTGTTACTGGTATTTCATTTTGATATGTATGTATTGATGGACCCTGAGTCAAGTCTTTCTTATGTGACTCCATTGGTGGCTGTGAATTTTGAAATCTGCACTGAAAATATTCCTGAGCCTTTCCTAGTCTCTACACCCATGGGTGAATCTGTTGTTTCCAAGAAAGTATATAAAAAATGTCCTATCATTGTCCTTCATGGAGTCATGTTTGTAGATTTGATTGAGCTAGACATGGTTGGTTTTGACATTATTTTGGGTATGGATTGGCTTCACTTTTGCTATGCTTCTATAGACTGTGTGTCTCCTAAAAGTCATTTCATATCCTATCTTAAAGCTAGGAAGTTGATTTCCAAAGGTTATATCTATCATTTGGTTTGAGTTAAAGATACTAAGTCTAAGACTCCAACTATTCAATCTCTTAGTGTTGTTAATGAGTTTTCTGATGTTTTCTCGGAAGATCTCCCAAGGGTACCTCCCGATAGAGAGATAGAATTCAGAATTGATTTTCTCCTTGATACACAGCCAATTTCTATTCCTCCGTATCGTATGTTCCACACAAAACTTAAGGAGTTGAAAAAGAAACTAAAAGATCTTCTTAATAAGGGTTTTATAAGGCCTAGTGTGTCTCCCTGGGGTGCATCCGTTTTATTCGCGTGAAAGAAAGATGGTTAATACGCATATGCATTAACTATCGTCAGCTCAACAAGGTCACAGTCAAAAACTAATATCTTTTTCCTAGAATTGATGACTTGTTTGATCAGCTGCAAGGTGCCAGTTATTTCTCAAAAATAGATTTGAGATTCGGTTATCACCAACTTAAAGTCATAGAGTGTGACATTTCAAAGACAACTTTCCACACTCGTTATGGTCATTTTGAATTCTTGGTCATGTCCTTTAGATTAACTAATGCCCCAGCATCTTTTATGGACCTCATGAATCGGGTGTTCAGACCATACCTGGATATGTTCATTATTTTGTTCATAGATGATATTCTTGTGTACTCCCAAAGTAAGAACGACCATCCAAATCATCGTCGAATTATTTTGCAGACCCTTAGAAATTAGCGGTTGTTTGCTAAATTTAATAAGTGTGAATTTTTTCTTCGGTCAGTTGCTTTTCTGGGTCATATTATTTCTTCTGAAGGTATTTGAGTTGATCCCCAAAAGGAAGAAGCTGTGAAAAGTTGGCCTAGACCTATTTCCCCATCTGATATTAGGAGTTTCCTAGGTCTAGCTGGCTACTACCGTCGTTTCGTCAAAGGTTTCTCTTCCGTTGCTGCTCCTTTGACCCAGTTAACCCAAAAGAAGGTTAAATTCTAGTGGTCAGATTCTTTCGAGAAGAGTTTTCAGGAGTTGAAGACTCGACTCACTTTAGCCCCTGTGATGACCCTGCCCAATGGTGAAGATGATTTTGTGGTGTATTGTGATGCTTCCAGAGTTGGTTTGGGTTGTTTGTTGATGTAGAAGGGTAAGGTTATAGCTTATTCCTCCCAACAGTTGAAACCTCATGATAAGAATTATCCGACCCATGACCTCAAGTTAGCTGCAATGGTATTTGCTTTGAAAATTTAGAGACACTACCTATACGGCGTTCATGTTGATGTCTTTACAGATCATAAGAGTTTACAGTATGTGTTTACTCAGAGATAATTGAATCTTTGGTAGTGGTGATGGTTAGAATTCTTAAAGGACTACGATATGAGCGTATTGTATCACCCGAGCAAGGCCAATGTAGTGGCGGATGCCCTTAGCAGATCGTCCATGGGTAGTGTAGCATATATTGAGGAAGATAAAAAGGAATTGTTCTACAAAGTGCATCGTTTGGCTAGGTTAGGTATCAGATTGCTTGATTCAGCTGAAGGTAGTGTTTGGGTTCAGAGTAGCTCCAGATCTTCCCTAGTTTCAGAAGTGAAAGAGAAGCAGGATATGGATTCTCATTTGGCTGAATTGAAAGCATTCGTCAAAGACCAAAAGGTGGAGGTTTTCTCCTAAGGAGGAGATGGTATATTGAGATTTAAAAATAGGTTATATGTGCCTGATGTTGATGATTTGAGGCAGAGGATTATAGATGAGACGCATGGCGCGCGGTATTCTATTCATCCCAGTGCTACCAAGATGTACCGCGATTTGCAAAAGATTTATTGGTGGAATGGTATAAAAAAGGATGTATCAAAGTTTGTAGAGAGGTGTGCAACTTGCCAGTAGGTAAAGATAGAGCACCAGAGACCTGGTGGTATGATGCAAGAATTTAGTATCCCTACTTGGAAGTGGGAGGAAGTGAATATGGATTTTGTGGCTGGTTTACCTCCTTCTCGCCGTCATCATGATTCGATTTGGGTTGTTGTAGACAGGTTGACTAAGTCCGCATATTTCCTACCAGTGCATACATCTTTTACCGCTGAGGACTATGCTAAGCTGTACAATGAGAGTTAGTCAGGTTGCATGAAGTTCCATTATCTATCATCTCCGATAGAGGTACTCAGTTTACTTCTCATTTTTGGAGGGCCTTCCAGAAGGGTCTTGGCACCCAAGTTTATCTTAGCTCTGCTTTTCATTCGCAGATAGACGGTCAGGCTGAGAGGACTATTCAGACTTTGGAGGATATGTTGAGGTCTTGTGTTCTTGATTTCAAGGGAAGTTGGGATGAACATTTGTCGTTGATTGAATTTGCCTACAACAATAGTTTTTATGCTAGTATTGGAATGGCTCCGTTTGAAGCTTTATATGGGAGGAGATGTAGATCACCCATAGGTTGGTTTGAAGTGGGCAAAGCCCTGTGATTGGACCTGATGCTGTCTTTGAGGCTATGGAGAAAGTTAAGTTGATTTGGGAGAGGTTGAAAATAGCCCAGAGCCGTCAGAAGTCGTATGCAGATGTGAGAAGAAGAGCTCTTGAATTTGAAGTTGGTGATTGGGTGTATTTGAAAATTTCACCCATGAAAGGGGTGAAAATATTTGGAAAGAAAGGGAAGCTTAGTCCTAGATACGTTGGCCCTTATAGAGTTTTGAATCATGTTAAGAAAGCAGCTTATGAGATTAAGTTGCCTACAGAGTTGTAAGCTGTCCATCCTGTATTTCACGTCTCTATGCTTAAGAAGCACATTAGAGACTCTATTGTTGTCGATCCATCGGAAAGTTGTGATGTTCAGGATAGTCTTTTTTATGATAAAATTCCGGTCGAGATCCTAGACTATCAACTTTGTCGATTAAGAAATAAGGAAGTTCCCTTGGTTAAAGTTCTGTGGCAAAATCAATCAGTCGAGAGTGCTACGTGGGAATTAGAAGTAGATATGCGAGTCAAGTACCCTCATCTTTTACCCATGAGTTCAAATCAAGCTGAAGGTACTATTCTCTTAATTCAGTTTCCTCCTAATCTAATGCATTAAGCTATATGGTTATTCCCTATATAATTCGTGCATTTGGTAAAGTACTCAAGAGTATTAGAGTAAAGTGAGCCCTTCTATGTGAGTAGTTCCAGTTGTACGTCCTTATTTTATCTTGTTCTTGGCCTATCTAGCAACATTCAAGGATGAATATTTCCAAAGGGGAGATTTTGTAATACCCCGATCATTCCTTAAGCCTAAATCTGTCTTTTTGAATGGATATGTATGACTTCCAAAGTTTGATGTTTAGACCATGTTGTATTTCTCTAATTTTCACTTTTTTCATATAGAGCATTGAATAAGCTTTCTATCGGTACCAATTTCATCAAAATCGAACATCAGATGAGTGAGTTATGGTCGTTTTACTGAATGCTATCAGATCGCCCAGGTTTGACGGTCGACCTGGTGGACCGTCAGGTCCTTGGTGGACCGTCAAGTATCCCATCAAGCCAAGGTAGTGGCTCTCTCTTTGGGATTTCGTGTGATGGTCAAAGTGGTGGACCGTCACAAAGTTGATGGACTGTCAAGGTGTCCGTCACACAGAGGCAGAATATCCCATTCCAGAGCCTCGAGTATTGGACGATATGGTGGACCGTCATTCCCTCTGATGGACCGTCACTTTGACCGTCACTCCAAGGAAGAACATTCCAGTTTTGACACTCGAGTGATGAACCACCTGGTGGACCATCAGCTAATCTGACGGACCGTCAGATCGACCGTCACAGGCCCCGATCTGTAATTTTCAACTTTTTTTTTAAAAGGGCATCTTGGTCATTTCCGCTCCTTGTGGCCTTATA